>NC_063346.1:34677779-34730697 GCF_021869965.1 Rhincodon typus | reverse complement strand
AATTGGTTACAAAATTAGCTTTACGATAGGAGACAGAGGACGATGGTAGCGGGTTGTCTTTCAGACTGGAGGCCTATGACCAGTGGTGTTCCAAAGGGACTGGTACTGTGTCCACTTCTGTTTGTCATTTATGTAAATGATTGGGATGAGAATATATGAGGCATGGTTGGCAAGTTCGTGATGACACTAAAATTGGTGGTACAGTGGACAGTGAAGAAGGTGATCTAAGATTACAAAGAGATTTTGATCAATTGGGTAAATGGGCTGAGGAGTGGCAGATGCAGTTTAATTTGGATAAATGAGTTATTGTATTTTGGTAAAACGAAAAACTGCAGGACTTATGCAGTTAATGCTAGGGTCCTGGTTGTAGAACAGAGAAACCTAGGGATTCAGGTACATAATTTTTTGAAATTTGTATCACAGTCAAGGTAGTTAAGAAGATGTTTAGCATGCTTGCCTTCATTACTCAGACTTTGAGTATATAAGTTGGGAAATCATGTTGAGGTCATACAGGATGTTGGTGAGGCCTGTTCTGGAGTACTGTGTGCAGTTCGGGTTGCCCTGCTATAGGAAGGATATTATTAAACTGGACAGAATTCAGAAAAGATTTACCAGGATGTTGCTGGGAATGGAGGGGGTTTGAGTTATAAAAACAGGCTGGATAGGCTGGGACTTTTTTCACTTAAGTGTAGGAGGTTGAGGGGTGACCGTATAGGGGTGTATAAAATCATGAGGGGCATAGATAAGGTGAATAGCCAAGATCTTTTCCCTGAGGTGGGTGTATTCAAAACTAGGGAGCATATTTTTAAGGTGAGAGGCGAAAGACTTTAAAAAGACATGAGGGACAATTTTTTTTTTCCAGAGAGTGATTAGTGTGTGGAATGAACTGCCAGAGGAAGTGGTGGACGCAGGTACAGTTACAATGTTTAAAAGACATTTAGAAAAGTACATGAATAGAAAAGGTTTGGAGGGATATGTGCTGAACACAGGCAGGTAGGACATGTTTAGTTTGGGAACATAGGTCGGCGTGGACTACTTGGACCTAAGGATCTGTTTCCATGCTGTATGACTCTATAACTCTATTAAGTGTTTGTGTTTCAGTTAAAGAGCACCTTGTTAAAACCAAAGAGAAAACAAAATGTGATCTATCAAGCCAGGTTTCAGCCTGAGATCTGACTTATCCGGTGACGCCATCAGCTGGTTTCATAACGCAAAACGGACTGGATGATGGAATTGTACCAACTTTGACTTTGTCTTGTAAATAAAGATGCACTCATAATAAAAGCACAAATGTTTTAACAATTTAAACAGCATTTACACATCTATGTTAAATAACTTTCTTCTGGGCATTTTTACAATCCATCATTGCCAATGAAAGCATAAAAGCAGTAGTGTTAAAATCCACAAACCTGAATGCCCAGGTCGACCCATTGTCTCCGCCTGCTCCTGCCCCACCGAACTGATCTCCAACTATCTAGACTCCATTTTCTCCCCCTTGGTCCAGGAACTCCCTACCTATGTCCGTGACACCACCCACGCCCTCCACCTCCTCCAGAACTTCCAATTCCCCGGTCCCCAACATCTCATCTTTACCATGGACGTCCAGTCCCTCTACACCTGCATTCCCCATGCAGATGGCCTTAAGGCCCTCCGCTTCTTCCTGTCCCGCAGGCCCGACCAGTCCCCCTCCACTGATACCCTCATCCGCTTAGCCGAACTCGTCCTCACACTCAACAACTTCTCTTTCAATTCCTCCCACTTCCTACAGACAAAGGGGGTAGCCATGGGTACCCGCATGGGCCCAAGCTACGCCTGCCTCTTTGTAGGTTACGTGGAACAATCCCTCTTCCGTACCTACACCGGCCCTAAACCCCACCTCTTCCTCCATTACATTGATGACTGTATCGGCACCGCCTCGTGCTCCCACGAGGAGCTCGAACAGTTCATCCACTTCACTAACACCTTCCACCCCAACCTTAAGTTTACCTGGACCATCTCTAACACCTCTCTCCCCTTCCTGGACCTCTCTGTCTCCATATCAGGCAACCACCTAGAAACCGATATTCATTTCAAGCCCACCGACTCCCACAGCTACCTAGAATACTCCTCCTCCCACCCACCTTCCTGCAAAAATGCCATCCCCTATTCCCAATTCCTTTGCCTCCGCCGCATCTGCTCCCAGGACGAGGCATTCCACTCCCGTACATCTCAGTTGTCCTCGTTTTTCAAGGACCGTAACTTCCCCCTCTTGGTGGTCGAGAACGCCCTCAACCGTGTCTCCCACATCTCCCGCACCTCATCCCTCACACCCCGTCAACGCAATAAGAACCAAAAAAGAATCCCCCTCGTCCTCACGTACCACCCCACCAACCGCCGGATCCAACGCATCATCCTCCGACACTTCCGCCATCTGCAATCCGACCCCACCACCAAAGACATCTTTCCCTCCCCACCCTTATCTGCTTTCCGGAGGGACAACTCTCTCCGTGACTCCCTTGTCCGCTCCACACTCCCCTCCAGCTCCTCCACACCCGGCACTTTTCCCTGCAACCGCAGGAAGTGCTACACCTGCCCCCATACCTCGTCCCTCACCCCCACCCCAGGCCCCAAGAAGACTTTCCACATCAAGCAGATGTTCACCTGCACATCTGCCAATGTGGTATACTGCATCCGCTGTACCCGGTGTGGCTTCCTCTACATCGGGGAAACCAAGCGGAGGCTTGGGGACCGCTTTGCAGAACACCTACACTCGGTTCGCAATAAACAACTGCACCTCCCAGTCGCGAACCATTTCAACTCCCCCTCCCATTCCTCAGACGACATGTCCATCCTGGGCCTCCTGCAGTGCCACAACGATGCCACCCGAAGGTTGCAGGAACAGCAACTCATATTCCGCTTGGGAACCCTGCAGCCTAATGGTATCAATGTGGATTTCACAAGTTTCAAAATCTCCCCTCCCCCACCGCATCCCAAAACCAGTCCAGCTCGTCCCTGCCTCCCTAACCTGTTCTTCCTCCCACCTATCCCCTCCTCCCACCTCAAGCCGCACCTCCATCTCCTACCGACCAACCTCATCCCGCCCCCTTGACCTGTCCGTCCTCCCTGGACTGACCTATCCCCTTCCTAACTCCCTACCTACACTCACCTTTACTGGCTCCATCCCCGCCTCTTCGACCTGTTTGTTTCCTCTCCACCTATCCTCTCCCCTATCCCTTTTCTATCCGCCTCCCACTCTCTCCCTATTTATTTCAGAACCCCCTTCCCCTCCCCCTTTTCTGATGAAGGGTCTAGGCCCGAAATGTCAGCCTCTCTGCTCCTATGATGCTGCTTGGCCTGCTGTGTTCATCCAGCCCTGCACCTTGTTGTCCCACATAAATTGGAGCAGTTCAAGAAGGTGGTTCATTATTGCTTTCTAAAGGACAATTAAGAATAGACAATAAATGCTGTCCTTGATGGCAATGACCGCATCCCAAGGATGAATATGTATATATTCAAAAAATCCGGCAACTGTTTTGTGATTTAGTGAGTCAACGATTTCTTTCTCTAAAGGTGTTTGCTTTTTTTTTTATTGAGTATTTCAATTTGATCACTGTTAGGTACTCAGTGACTAACCTACCTTGTCCAACTTAGCCACTTTCTTCAATTGCTTGCAAATACATGTAGAATGGGCTATTAGCTTTATTGAAAGACATCTTAAAGTGTCTGTGGCTTCTACTTAACATTTGAAATTGGTACTTATAAAATAGATCTTTAAGTACTTTCTGACTTTACATGTCCTTATGGAAGTCCATGAATCATGGTAGAAGTCTGTCATTTCTTAAAAAAAAAAATTGGAGTTTATAAATCATCATTAGGGATGCTGGCAAAAGTTTTCAATTTCTCTCTGGCCACAGCAGAGTTACCAGAGGACTGGAGCACAGCTAATATAGTACTGCTATAAAAGATAAACCAGGAAACTACAGACCAGTCAGCCTAACTTCAGTGGTGAGGAAACTATTGGGACAAAGGAACTATTAAGGGACAGAATTAATTTGCATTTGGATTGGCAGGGACTAAGCAAGAACAGTCAGCATGGTTTTGTTAAGGGGAGGTCATGTTTGACCAACTTTATTGAATTGTTTGAAGAGGTGACCAGGTGTGTAGATGAGGTCAATGCATCCGATATAGTCAACTTAGACTTCAGCAAGTCTTGTGATAAGCTCCTGCATGTGAGATTGATAGTGAAGGTTGGAGTCCATGAATCCAAGGAAATTTGGCAAATTGGATCCAAAATTGGGCATCAAGGATTAGAAGGACCTTGGTGTGCATGTCCATATGATAGCAGAATGGGTGGATAAAGTGGTTAAAAAGACATATGGAATACTTGCCTTTATTATCCAAGACTTATGGTTGAAGAGCAGAGTGGTTATGCTGGAACTGTATACAATGTTGATTTGGCCGCAGCTAGAATATTGTGTGCAATTCTGGAATCCACATTGTAGAAGAGATGTAATTGCACGGAGGAGAGTGCAGAGGAGATTTAACAGGACATGGGTTCGAGAGTTTTAGTTATGAAGAGAGATCAGATAGACAGGGGTTGCTTTCCTTGAGAGAACACTGAGGGATGACATAATTGAGATATATAAAATTATGGGGATGATAGACAGCATAGACAGGAAGAAACCTTTCCCCTTGATGGAGGGGTCAATGACCGGGGGCATAGATTTACCGTAAATGCAGGAGGTTTCAAGGAGATGTGAGGAAAAAGTTTTTCACCCAGAGAATAGTGGAAATCTGGAACTCTCTGCCTGTAAGAGTGGTAGAGGCAGAAACCCTCATAACATTTAAGAAGTATTTAGAAGTATTTATTTTAGTGCACTTGCTATGCCAGAACATACAAGGCTGTGGGCCAAGTAGCAGAAAGTGGGATTAGAATAATTAGGCAATTACTTTTGAACAGCGCAGACATGATGGTCCGAAGGGCCTTTTTCTGTGCTGTAGATCTCTATGATTCTTTGGATATTGCAGGGGCAGTAATTTTTCAATGTTCCTGGGAGGCTGTGGCAATATAACTGGATATCTGAATACTGCTTGAATGTTTGGGGAGCTTCTGACTCAATCTCCCTTTCAGGCAGTGAGTTCCAAATTCCCACCACACTCCGGGTGAAAACATTTCTCCTCAACATACTTCTTAGTTTTCTACTTCTTAAGTTAAATCTGTGTTCCCTAGTTATTTACCCCTCTACTAATTGAAAAGGCACCTTCCTATCCATCCTACCTATGCCTTTAATACTTCTGTACATCTCTGTCAGATTCCTTCTTCATCTTTGCTGCTGTAAGGAACACAATCCCAGCCTATCCAATCTTTCCTCATAGCTCAGATCCTCATTGCATCTGTTCTAGTGCAATCATATCCTTCCAACAAAGTGGAACTTTGACCAGAACTGACACAGGACTCCAGTTGTGGCATAACCAGCATTTTATACAGTTTGAGCATAACCTCCAAGCTCTTGAATTCTGTGCCCCAGATCTAGGGTAAGTTGCAGTAAAAGTAAATGGGATGTTAGAAAAAACATTTTCATATAGCAAATAGTTAGGTTCTGGAACACACTGCCTAGAATTGGGGTGGAAGCAGGTTCAATTGATATGTTCAAAAGTGCATTAGATGTTTGTTTAAATAGAAGTAGTATTCCAGGCTTTTGGGAAAGGGCAAGAGAATGACACTAAGTCATAATGCTTATTCAGAGAGGCAGTGCCGTCTCCTATACCATAACAATTCTGTGATAACATCTTTGGCTGTGCATGATGTTAATGTAGGAATAAGTGTTATCCATAAAGCAGCGTTCAATCCGATTCAATGCAGAGAAGTTAGCTCGAGTGAGTGAAAAGGTTATAGTCATGATGGATAATACATCATTGAATCAAGTCATAATAGCTGGAGCTCACCCACAAGATGGTGCCAAACCAGATCGATCACAAAGGCTATGTGCTGATTATTGCAAAATCAATGTGGTAACAAAGGGGGCTTCATATCCAATTCCATGATTGGAGGATTGAATTGAGACAATTGGATAACAATGGTTTATTACAAAAATTAACTTGTTAAAAGGATATTGGCAGGTTCCATTGACTGATAGAACCAAAAAAAATCAGCTTTTATAATATCAGATGGACTTTATCAATATAAAGTCTTGCCATTTGAAATGAAAAGTGCATCAGCAACTTTTCAACAATTAACCAATTTGATTCCTAAAGGATTATGAAACCTGTGTTATCTGTATCAACAATGTGAGTTCACCCAAACCTGGGAAGAATACATGCACCACTTGAACAAACTGATTGATCCATTTGCCTCTTTGTAATCAGAAGTTTGGCTGAAAGCAAATTTCCTGAAGAAAAAATGACTTATTGAGCCACACAATGGGACTGGGACAGGGACAAGGTGCACCTGGAGAAACAAAAATAAGGACTGTAGGAGTGTTTTTCCCAACACAGGACAAAGACTCAGGAGGCAGGCAGGATTCAGGCAAGTGGAAGATGTTTATTCAAGCAGAAGCCAGTTTATGCAGGGAGAGGACCAATTGATCTTCCCCAAATCTGGCTTCAGAAGATGGATCAATGACGCACCCTCTGCTTTTACAAAGAAATACAGCCTTTTTTATACATTTTGTGTTACAATAATCAAACGTAATATATTCACTGTCCTTCCCCTTAATCCAAACACCCAATCCCGTCGGCCACCTAATCAATGATGGGCACTTCTACAGACAGCACCAGGTTCCCAAGATCTTATGGTGTTAGCTAGACATCATAATCTCTAGACCTTGGGATGTTTCTATGCATCCTATTCCAAAAGTTTGATGGCTATACTCCTTCGGGTCTTTCTCAGGCTTGTTTATCTGTAAGGACAGCTTGAATTCTATTACCCATTGTATTTTGGTGCTGTCTTTTATCACATTCAGTTACTCCTTTTATTTTCCCACTGTCCCAGTTACATAATGTAAAAATAAAAAATCAGTTAATTTTAACTAATTGCTATAAGGTTAACTTATGTTATAAAGTTAATTATAAATGTAACGTCATACAACTACTTCTACTGTCAGCATTTTGTAATTTATGGGTTGTGAGCAATCCATCTTGTTCATGGCATTAGAGAAGGTGTCTCCTAAGGCTAGTTAACCTTCACACCTAAGCTTAACTGTGTTTTTTAAGGCTTGTATTATATTCTGGTTATGTGTTGAAATCAACTTCTATGATTAGAGCATTTTTAGCTAGAAACTATTTAATATTGCAGGTAGCTTCAAAGAGGCAACCATTTACTACGAAATAACTTTAGCTGTTATCCTTGCAGCTGCTTAAGGACCTAATATAGCACCTGATGCTATTCATTTACTGGGACAATCTTCCTTTCATTGATAAAGCTGGAATTGGTCATTTCTCTGACCTAAAGCATCCTTTTATCAGAACTGTCTTGGATGGGAACATACAGTGTTCTTTTACTGACCTTCTAGCAGTTCTGTTCAAAGGTACCATTGTATTTCACTGTGCAAGCAGGCTGCTTAGATTTACTTAGCTTCTGTCTACTTCCTTGTAAACTAGCATGGGCCACTCAGTATGGTCAAGTATAGGTCACCTTACATAGCCAGCTACTGGTCACCCCTACAAGCGCTATCTTGAATTTTTTCCATACTTAAGACAATGCGCTAAACTCAGTGATATATTGGCATGAGTTAATTTTATTGAAAGTTTGTTCCAAACGTCAGCTCTATAGTGACTCCTCTGATGAACTTATTAAAGAACATCAGATTAATTTGACAGTTTGAACCTGCACTGACAAGTGTACTGGCTTGGGTAGTACTGATTTTTGAGAAGTGATTTAAACTGCCTGAGGATGACACTGAAATCAGTGTTGGTGTATTGTTACAGCAAGGCAAGAGAGAGATCATATGACCAGTCAGTAACTTTTCCTGGAAATTAAATGTATGTCAACAGAAATATTTGATAGTAGAGAAGAGACATTAAGCTTGATGTTGGCTGTACATCAGTTTGAAGTTTACATATCCAACCACTCTGAAGGCATTGTTACTTCTATGGACAGGAATCCATTTCTTTTTGGAGAGATTTGATTACAGAAATCTTCAGACTGTTTTGTTTGAGTTTAATGTTACATCCATACAATTTAAACATAAATCTCACAAAAAGCAAAGACACTATTATACTGGGTGTTTTGTTGAGAACATATGAGTGAAAATAAATGCTGTGATCAAAATGGACTCATGTAGAATTCGAAATGATGTCTTGAGTTCACTCTTCTAAATGACTTTGACTTCTTCAAAGAAAAGTTATCATCACAGACTATTTTACCTCTACTTCAAAATTCAATAATTCTGCTCTGGGTTTGACTATCATAAAGGATGTTACAAGGGGAAGACTGAATCTTCGTGTTTGCTGATTATTTTAGGATCTTTCAAAACTGTCTTCTATGTGTATAGCATTGTTTAGATGCTTGCTTTTGAATAAACTTGTGTTCTCTTGTTAAAGAACATTGACAGCCTGTATGAATATGTTCAGTTACCAACCGCCATGGCAACCAACCACAAAAATAGACCTTATCATCCATCAAGCTAGGTATCACTCTGCAATCTGACTCATCCAGTATTAGCATCAACTGGGATCATAGCACTTTTTTTTAATGAAACCAATTAGAATTTGGGCATATACTGTTTAAGCAATCTTAGATTGATCTCGTGATATCCATGTGTTGGCAATTCAGTTAGAGGTCAGGTATCTCTGATCATGTGTGGGTGTAGTGGCTAGCATTAAGTGGTTCATTAAGTGGTTCATTAAGTGGTGATTTGTAGTGGTTCAGTGCACATGAAGAAAGACAGAACACAGAAGGAGAAATTCAGTCAACTGAACAGAACAAGAGACACATGCCCAGACAACCAGTGTTGCAGTCTGGTGTCCCACAGTGAACTAATGGATAACCCCTATGCTCTTAAAAAGTATTTATACCAAGGTTCTTGTGGCCTCTGGATCAGGAGACCTATGTTCAAGTCCCATCTGTTCTGGAGGTGTGTAATAACATCTCTGAACAGGTTGATTAGAAAAATAGGTTAAATTTAAAAAAAACGTGCTAAGGTTATCAGATTATGTTTAACATGTGAAAACATATTTATTCCTAGAATGGCTCTTGTATTAAATCAGGATTGATAAATATTTAAAATGGCGTTCTCAAACTCCATCTGTAACTGTAATTAGCTTAGGTCTTAGAATTCAAGTTAAAGTGAACTGCAAAGTTTTGCAGAAGTGGGAGAGGATCTGTCCATCTACCGATAGCCATGCACCTGCATCTGCAAACTGTGGTAAAAATGCATTACTTTGGTTTATTGTAACGTTAGTAGATGCTTCTCTTAACAGAACTGGAGACAGCAGAGTAAGTAGGTACCTGAAGAGCTTTGTAAAGTTGGATTCTTCTTCAGAAATATCCTAAGCACAGTATTCATTCTTTCAGTGGCATTGCATAAAAAGCTGATAAACAGCTGCTCCATGCTGTTTAGTTACACCTACTAATATGCCACAAGCAATTTCTGAAGTTCCTACCTCACATCAACTATGGATCCAGATCATTAGTGATCCAGATGCAGAGCTATGCCTTCTTCTTCAAGGACATATGCAGGTACTATGTCGCATACTGCTACATATTATCAGTCGGCTAAGGCCTGAATCTACCTCCCTGCAGCCAATCTGCTTTTCTGACAAATTGTAAAATGATTGGATGATTAGTTAGAATGTTGATAATGCTTCAAACAAATATAAGATTAGTCAGGCAAAAAATGTATGAGAAGAAGCTAGCTAGAATTGTAAAATTAGATTTAATTTTAAACGTGCAGAAATTCTTGTAAACTAAGCATCCATCCTCTAGTGAGTGAGAATGGGGTTTGAGTAAAAAATAAGGAAATTACTTTGAAACAAATAGATATTTTGCGTTTGTCTTCACTGTGGAAGATACAAAAGCATTCCAAAAATAGTTATAAATCAGGAGATGGAAGGGAGTGAAGAACTTAGTGAAATTACAGTCACTAGGGAAGTGGTGCTCAGCAAGCTAGTGGGACTGTGGGATGATATTTCCTGATTCTGATGTCTTCATTCTAGTGTTTTAAAAGACGTGGTTAATAAGTTAATAGATGCATTGACATTACTTTTCCAAAATTTAGTTGAGTCTAGAAAGGCTCTATCAGACTGTAAAACAGTAAACATAACTCAGGGTCAAAGACATACAGCACTGAAACAGATCCTTCAATCTAACTCATCCATTCCAACCAAATTCCCAAACTAAACTAGGCCCACTTCACCTGCATTTTGCCCATATCCCTGTAAACCTTTCCTATTCATTATCTGTCCAAATGTCTTTTAAATGTTGTAACTGTACTGCATCTACCACTTCCTCTGGCAGTTCATTCTGCATACAAACCACCCTCTGTGAAAAAGTTGCCCCTCAGGTACATTTTAAATCTTTCTTCTCTCACCTTAAAAATATGCCGTCTAGTTTTGAACCCCCCTATCCTAGGGAAAAAACCTTGGCTATTCACCTTATCTATGCCCCTCATAATTTTATAAGCCTCTATAAGGTTGCCCTTAACCTCCTCTGTTCAAGTGAAAAGGCCCCTGCCTATCCAGCCTCCCCTTATAACTTATACCCTTCAGTCCCACCAACATCCTTGTGAATCTTCTCTGAAGTCTCTCCAATTTACGAATATCCATCACCATTCTGGTGACCAGAACAGTACACAATTCCCCAAAAGTGGCTTCACCAACATCCTGTACTCACTGGTCTGTGCAATGAAGACCAGCATGCTAATTGATGTTTTAACCACCCTGCCTACCTATGATGCAACTTTCAAAGAACTAAGTACCTGAACACTTAGGTCTCTTCTGTTTGACATCACTACCCAGGGCCCTATTATGAAGTGTTTTAAGTCCTGTCCTTGTTCGGCTTACCAAAATGCAATATCTCACAATTATCCAAATTAAACTCCATCTGCTACTCCTCAGCCCATTGGCCTAATTAGTCAAGATCCCTTTGCAATCTTAGATAACCTTCTACTCGGAGGGTTGGTGAAAAGGGAGGGAGAAAAAGGGAACCACAAACCAGTTAGCTTGGTGTCTGGTGTAGGGAAATGTTAGAACCAATCATGAAGACTATAGCTATGCATATAAAAACTCAAAGTAATTTGGGTTCCTCCCACAGTCCAAAGATGTGCTGATTAGGTGGATTGGCCATGCTAAATTGCTCATTGTGTCCAGGGATGTGCAGGCTAGGTGAATTAGCCATGGGAAATGCAGGGTTACAGGAATAGGGTAAGGAGGTGATTCTGGGTGGGATGCTCTTCGGATGGTCAGTGTGGACTCAATGCACCACAAATAGCTTGCTTCCACACTGTGGGGTTGTATGATTCTATGATTGGCCAAATGGTTGACAGCGAGGAAGAAGGTCTTAAGTTACAGGAGAGATAGACGGATTAGTCAAATGAGCAAATCAGTGGCAGTTGGAATTTAACCCTGATAAGTGTGAGGTGATGGACTTTGGATGAAATAACAAGACAAGGGAGCATTCAATGAAATGTAGGACACTAGGAAGCGCAGAGGAACAGAGGGATCTTGGGGTGCTTGTCTACAAATCCCTGAATGTAGCAGGACAGGTTAATAGGGTAGTTAATGCGTATGGGAGACATGTCTTTATCATTTGAGTCATAGATTATAAGTGTAGAAGGTTATGTTGCAGCTGTACAGAACTTTGGTTAGGCCACAGGTGGAGTACTGTGTGCAGTTCTGGCCACCACACTATAGGAAGCACTGGAAAGGGTACAGAGGAGATTCACTAGGTTGGTACCTTGCATATGGAGTGTTTTAGCCATGAAGATAGGCTGGATCAATACAGTTGCTTTCTTTACAGCAGAGAAGGTTGAGGGGGAAACCTGAGAAAGGTGTACGTATAGGATTGAGGGGCATGGACAGAGGAGGTAGAAAGCAGTTCTTTAGTCCCCTTTAGCTAAAGGGTCAGTAACAAGGGGGCACAGGTTCAAGGTGGTAGGCAGGAGATTTAGAGGGGATTTAAGGAAACCTTTCTTCACCCAGAAGATTGTGGGAATCTGGAATGCACTGCCTTGGAGGGTAGTTGAGGTGGAAAACCTCATCCTTTAAAAAGTGCTTGGATAAGTACGTGGAACATCATAGCAATCAAGTCTATGGACCAAGTGCTCGAATGTGGGAACTGTAGAGAAACACCTTTGAGAACTGAGTGGCATTGAATAACAAAAAGGAGAATAAAAGGAAAAAACACATTAGGAGTTGAACAAAGAAAGCAAAGTGGTATGTATGTGGAAAACAGTTTCAAAAGCAGCAATAGCAACTGAAATACTGACACAATAGAAGAGGAAGAGAATTGTTCAAATGGGATAGGAGTGCTAAGAGAGGAGGCTTGTCAGTTTATGAAAGATGATCAATAATATGGTAAAACTTCTGGTCTTTACTAGAAGTTACTAGAGAAAAAAATCAAAGTTTTTTTTAATCCATTCATGAGATGTGGGTGTTGCTCACTAGGCCATCATTTATTTTCCACCCTTAATTGATCTGGAGAAGGTGGTGGTGAGTGCCTTCTTGAACTGCTGCAGTCCTTGGAGACACAATGATTTTAGGAAGGAAAATCCTGGATTTTGACCCAGTAATAATGAAAGAATGGTGTTATAGTTCCAAGTCAATGTGGTGTGTGACTTGGAAGGGAAATGAAGATAGGAAGTGACTTTCTCTTCACAGAATTCTAACCTCTGAGATGCTCATGTAGCCACATTGCTCCACCGAAGCTCAATGCAAGCTGGAGAACAACACCTTATCTTCCACTAAGGCACCTTACAGCTTTCAGCACTCCGCCAAGTTTAACAATTTTAGAGCACACACACCCTCTTCCTTGTCTGTTACCTCCCCCACTATCCCAGGCCATGTCATGAAATGGGTTGTGTTCAGTACAGCCACATGATTTTCAAGTCTTCACAGTCCCCATTACCAACTGTCTAGCTTTGTTCTTCCCTGGCCAACTATTAACAATCCCTTTTTCTGCCTACCTTTGTTTTCTGTTTCTGGGTTCTCTCGCCACCTATTTACCCACACCCTCATCAACTGTCAACAGCTTAAATTCCACCTTTTCCTCACTGCTTCCAGTTCTGAACAAGGGTCACAGGATTCATCATTAACTCTGTTTTCCCTCCACAGAAGCTGCTGCACCATGAGTTTCTACAGCAATTTCTGTTTTGCTTGTTTCTGATTTCTAGCAGCCAAAGTTCTTTAACAAAAACAAATTACTGGAGAAACTTAGCAGGCCTGGCAGCATCTTTAGAGAGAACGCAGAGTTAATGTTTCAGGGAGCAAATGACCCTACTTCAGAACTGATGGTAGCCAGGAAAAGGTGGTGTATATGCAAAAGAAAGGGGAGAGGGGAAGGAGTAAAGAATAGGTGAAAGTGGAGTCCAGAGAGAGAGAACAGCGGTTGGGCAGACAATGGTAAATCAGGGAGGAAGAAAAGCAGCTAATGTGGACCATTAGTGGGTGAAAATATGTTGGTTGTGATGAAAGCAATCCATGTGATGACAAGGCCCAGGGTGGATAAAGGACATGGAAGAAGGTGCTCAGACTGTCAAATTATTGCATTTGATATGGAGTCCTGAAGGCTGCAGGGTCCCCAAGTGGAAAAATGAAATTCTTGTTCTTCCAGCTTGCACTGAGCCTCACTGGAGCACTGCAGCTGGCCCAAGACAAAAACATTGGCCTGTCCACTGTCCTCAGCCCTCATTTCTGCCCTCAGCCTTTTTCATCCATCCTACAACACCAATAGGATACCCCTCTTCACTTATCACCACACCAGCGTCCACATCCAAAGTATTATAAGCCACCATTTCTGCTACCTCCAATCAAATCTACCACCAGACACACACTTCCCTCTCCTCCTTTGTTAGTGTTCCGCAGGACCTGTCCCCTCTGGGACCTCCTTATCCACTCCTCCTCCGCTCCTATCACAGGGGAAATGAAATGCAGACTGGGCAAGTGCTTTACACAATACCTGCATTCTGTTAGCAAAAATGACCCTGAGCTTCCAGTTGCCTGCTGCTTTAACATACCACTATGTTCTCTGACCAACAGCTCTGACTCCAGCAAAGCTCAGCACAAGTTGAAAGAACAGTATCTCATCTTCTGTTTGGGGACCCTCAACCTTCAGGACTCGATGTCAAGTTCACCAATTTTAGGGTCTGAGCATCCATTCTTAAGCCAGTCCCAAACCTCAGGCCTTGTCATCACATGGACTGCTTTCATCATAGCCAAACCAATTCCACCCACTAATGACCTCCATTAGCAGCTTTTCTTTCTACTTGACTCACCATTATCCATTCCCTTGTCTGCCCAACTGCTGTTCTTTCTCACTGTGCTCCATTTCCACCTATCATTTACTGTCTCCCCTCCTATCAGTTATCAAGAAGGGTCACTGGACCCAAACTATTCACTTCTACTTTCTCTCCACAGATACTGCTAGACCTGCTGAGTTTCTCCAGCAATTCCTGTTTTTTGTTTCAGATTTCCACCAGCCGCAGTACTTTGACTTTTTGACTTTGGTATCACCACAGTATGGCTAGACCAGTTTAGCTTCTGGTCAATGGTATTGTCAATGAGGATTCAGCAATGCTAATGCCATTGAATGTCAAGGGCGATGCTTAGATTCTCTCTTGTTGGAGATTGTCATTGTCTGGCCCTTATGTGCTGTGAACGTTTCTTGCCACTTGTCAGCCCAAGCCTGCATATTGCACTGGTCTTACTGTATTTGGAAATGATCTGCTTCAGTATCTGATGAGTCACGAATGGTGTGAAACATTACACAGTAATTGTCAAACATCCCCACTTCTGACTTTATGATGAATTCCATTGATGACACAGCTGAAGATGGTGGTCCAGGGATCAGTTTAGAATGAGACACATTATGCTTAAAAGATGAATTTAAGTAATTTGGTTAAGCTAAAGGAAGTACAAGGAAAGTACTGCAAACGCTTGAAATCTTAAACAAAAACAGAAAGTGCTAGAAAAAAACGCAGTTAATCTGGCAGGATAATTAAGAGAGAAACAGAATTAACTTATTGAATTGAATGTGACTTTTCTTTGGAATAGATGCAGCCAGACCTACTAAGTTTTTCTAGCACTTTCTGTTTTTACTTAAGCTAAAGGAATGCAAAATAACCGGGTTTGATGAACTACATTCTAGGGTCCCAACAAAGTTGATAGAGGAAACTGCAGGCAACCTAATAGTTATAATTGAGGACTCTGTTTTGTGCATGTGTGCCAGAGGACTGACAATTGTCACTGTTGCTCTTGTTTTTAAAAGAGAGGAGCCAAACAAACAATTTCAGGTCAGTGAGTTTCACATCTTTGATAGGAAAATTTAGAAATTCTTAATCCTTATTAGAGTTTTAAAAGTTGCATATCTGGATAAGGAGAAAATAGTAAATATATCTAACTTGCATTTAAAAACAGGAATAATGGTGCTTGACTAATCTCAGAATGCTCTGTCTAGATGTCAGACTTATATAGAAGAAATGCAGTGGATGAACTTCAGTAAAGCCTATGACAAGGTACCATGAAGGAAATGATGTAAGATTATTAGCTGTGAAATTTGGGCAAATTTAGAAAACATACCTAAACATTAGTTAGAGGCAAGGAAACAAATTTGGACATTATTTCTAGAGTGATTGAAAGTATATTGCAGTGTCCCTAAAATTTCATTTCTAGGATTATTAAAGTCTGTTGTACATACTGTATTGTGTAGGTTCCGATCCAGAGAGAGTAGTTCCAAATTTAAAGTTAACACCAGAAAAGATTATATAATTAATTATTTACAACAGCAAAGAATACTGCAAATGAGTATTGATAGTATAGACGAATGGGAGAAAGGGTGCTAAATGAGATTCATTGCTGTTAAGTGTGATTTGTTGCATTTTAGTTTTTATTAAAAATTACTGTGAATGGAAGCAGGTTTGGAGAGCTGGAAAATACAGAAATTTGTGCATACAGGACATCAAAGGCAATTCTGTTGACCATTCTATGATAAAAAATAGATGTTGGAATCCTAGATTTTATCATGTAATGTTTGAAATATAAAAATCAAGAGCACATATAAAATCTTAAGACCTAAATATTAAACTCCACTGTATCTGAAAGAAATGGAAACTTTAGAGAGACTACAATGTAGAATATTGATACAAAAGCAAATTGCCAGAAATACTCAACAAGCCAGACAGCATCTAAGGAAAAAAAAATTAATATTTCAGGTTAAAGTTCATTCACAGGTTGCAAAAATAGAGCTGGAATAGATGTTAAGCAAGTGCAATGAAAGAGGGGAAGGGATGGGCAAAAGGGAAGGTCTGTAATGCGTCGGCAGGGAGGAAAGATTGAAGGGCAAAGGAGTTGATGGTAATATTACCATCAAAAATGCAACCAATGTGCCTAAAAAAGATTTCATTGGCAGACTTATGAACAACTGATATCTGAAAACAAAATAAAGCCCAAAATGGAGAAAAGAGAAAGGAAAAGAGATTTCAGGTATATTTTTCTCTTGTAAAGATGAACACAGGAGGTAGCAACCTGAATATTTACTTTCACCAAGTATGATCAAAGTAAGACCTGAGAAATGTCCTGCCCTTACAGAGATAACTGAAATAAAATCAGTAACTGAAATAAATGAAATGTAAACCCTAGACAGGCCAAAATGACTCAGAACAAACAAATTACTAGGGACTGCAGAAAATGCAATGATGTACTGTACCTGGACAAAGCATTTGACAAAGTCCCTCATGAAAGGCTATCAGCATTCAAAGTTGTAGGGATTCCAGATAAATCTTAGGAATGAATATGAGACTAGTTAATGAGTTGTCAGCAGTGTTCATTATTTGAGCTTTGTCAGGCTAGGGAAAGTGACCCAATATTCAAAGCACTGTTGTCTTTCATTACAGAAAAGACTTTGCTATAAAGTGGATCAATATCTATTGGATAAGGACAAGAAGACCAGACTTTTGCCTATACCCTTATCCCTTTGTATAAGCAGTTAATGATCCAGCATCTGCTTGAGGTTCCTCTGAAGTAGGACTGCACTAAGGGAATTCACCTTTGGGAATCATCTGCCACAAAGAAGATGTATTAGCTTACCTGAACAGGGGACCAGTAGCTATCATCAATAACCCTGGTTACGCCTTCCCCATGCAGCTTGCAATTCAATCACAAATCCCCAATTGCTATCCTGGTGCCAATATCTTTCTCAGTCATTGAGACTGCAGGCGCCTGACCTTGGTTCCCAGACCAATTCCTGGGACCATTCCTGATCACTGCATTTGCATTTTCTTAATTCCAGCTCCAAAAGAGAATCCCTCTGGCCATTGGTCAGTTTTTCCTTCCATCTATCTGAGATGCTATTCTGCCATTCCAGTTTTATTATCATAAGGTGCATTCTGGTCCAGTGACTTATGGGCATACAGTCCAGACTTTTGGATTCAGAAGCTCAATGCAAAGTGGTAAATTTACTGATAACTAAACAGGAAGGGCACTGGAGACTGAGGAATGTAAATCAGGAATTACCGCAAAGCAGAATAGTGCATTGCACTAATAAGGGTATGTCCTTGCAGTACTTCCAATCAGTATCACAGAGGATTAATGTATGGCTTTGCTAAAGGCAAATGAGTATCTCTAAATTTATAGCTGTATAACAACCTCCTCCATTTTTTTCTTTGTCCTCCCTTCGCCAATTCCCCATCCCATCCCATCTCCCACTTCCCCATCCCCAATCCCCAATCCATGTCCTAAAATGTTACTATGGTTGATGTGACACTGGGAGCAGAATTCACTTTACATATACCTAAGCTTCTGTCACACGTTTTAGATTGCTCTGCTTTTTGTTGTTGCCAGGTTTGGAGACAAACATAGAGTCTGTTTTCAAGGTCTAGGATTGCTATATGGTGACTCATTCTGCAGGACAGCCCTGTATCTCTAATTGTGCATAAAAGCTGCTGCAATAAAGCAGTGTACCAGCAGGGATAACTGTAGAGTTGCAGATGAGAGTGGGTTGAAAGAACACCTACACAAAGCCTTTGTCAGATAGAATCTACAGAACAGAGACAGAAAGCACCAATATGTAAAACACTAAGACGATGGAGCACTGAAAAATCACAATGAAGACACCTCTTGTTTATTGCAACGTTTCTACATGCAGTTCAATTAAAACATTGCATGATTTGAAGTCTATTGTTTTTTTTCTTTTATCAACCTAAGGACTGCATTTAAAAATTGTCAAGATGATCTAACATGTATTTTGTGTCAGTGAATAGCTCAGCTGAATCTGGTATAATTCTATTTTTTCTCAAAATCTTTGGGTCTTGTTCATTCAACACTTCAGAGACTGCAATATTTTGGTACAGCAGGCTCCCTTATTTATTTATATATAAGCAGTTGCTACGACATGTCAATAATAATCCTTACTTGTTTGTTAAAAATATTTTCTTAGGCAAACATTGCTTAAAATACATCTTGGTTTTGTCCTTTTCACCTGTTTGCAATTTGTTCAGCATTCAATCTTATCACAATAAATACAAATAATTTTACTTTGTTGAATTAAGGATCATGAAATTCAAATGTTAAGTATTTACATAGTAACATGGTAAGAGTTTCATGCAAAATCTTGAGTCCACCTAGCCCAGATTTGATTTTGTTCTGCTCAGTACAGCCAAAAACCACAATTTGCAACTTGTATATCTCCTTGAGGCAAGTATGGAAAATTTTGCAATATGCTTTATAAATGGAATATACACCTTAAGCAAAATAATTGAATGCATAGTCCAAACAGATTAATTTGAAGCTTTCCAAGTTAACAAGCAAGGATGAAACTGATCAATGTTGGGTCATGGCGAAGGTTGGATGAGTTGGAGCTTGTTTAGGGTGGAATTTTAGAGAGCAGCAACAAAGGTTGCAGATCAGTCAAGATCAGCAGTACCAAAAGACACTGTTAACACATTCAGTTAAGATGAAGGGCAAAGAGAATAATGCACAAAGTTTCATGATGGCTGCATGAGTTGTATGTATTATGTGCTGGTGGCATTGCCCCTGTAAAATATTATAAGCACACACAGAATCTTCCGGTCAAAAACATTTTGATCTTCTACTTGCTATGTAAATGTATGTAACTTGAAACTGAAAGTTCATTCAGTTTTTTTAATTTTTTTCAAATTTAAAGAGGAAATAAATAATGTAATTTACCTTCTATTTGCTAAACAATAGACCAGATTTTGTTCTTTGCAGCAAATGGGTGCTTCCAAACGTACATACTGTTGTACTTGGCCATAGTCTTTCCACAGAATTTTACAATGGAGCTCATTATAGACCAACAAAGTGGAAGAGTACTTTTTGCAAAAGATGTGGGAACTACTGTGTCACCTTATCCAATCAGATTGAAGAATTCCAAATGCGCAGTATAGTATGAAGTTGAAGATATCAAGTAGAATGTTTAATTAATTTCCAAATTGGATAGAGTGTGAAATGAAGTGGAGGAAAGAAATTAGAATTAAGCATTGAGAGCTGTAAAGAAAAATAGAAGTTTTTTTTAATCATTTTTGATCTCCAGTAATCATTAAGATAATGAAGCAATGACACTGTCAATGTTATTTTTCTGTACAGGAAAATTTTTGGACAATAATGATGCAACAGCTATTAATTAAAAATTTACTTACTCTGCAGTGGCCAAGCCCTAATATTTCTGGTGAGGTTAGTGAGTATATATCACCTTAGTACCACATAGTACTTCATGGATTTCTATGCATTTCAATGCCAAGTCTCTAGGTGAAATTATGTTAGAACATAGCTTCTAGAGTAGTAAGACAACTTGAATAGCAGTTTTCCTGATTATTTTTTCCATTAGCTGTGCATGTATGGTTACCAGAAATTTTTCTCTAATTGACACTTTGACAATACTGAACACTTAGTCTCATCATTATTTCTACGCTAAAATCCAACTTGTATTTTCAGTGTATTTACATGTATTTAGTGCAGGACCTGACTATAATAAAAATAAAGAATTTTGTGCATGAAATATAGTGATGTTGACTTATTTCAAACCACTAGTAATGCACATGATGTGGTCCTGAGCAACAAATGTGTATCAACCCCGCATGGGAGTTGCATCAATGTATATGATTTGTCATGTGCGAAGATTTTAAACTGATCTAGATAGTTCAGAATAAAAGTATAAAAGAGATCAAAGGGCTCTCAATAGCAAGAAAATTAGCTAGTATGTCAACTTTTGCCATTGTTTTGCAGCAAATTCTGCCTATACTGCTAAGTGGTGCTGAATTATCATCAAAAGTTGTTCTAACTGCTTACATTCTCTCCCTTTAATTCTAATTTTCCCTTTTTCGCTTTTCTGGCCATGCAACACTTCACAGTTGTAAAGTATGCCACAAAAAGAAATAAAGAGAAAACTTTATTTTGAAATAAGATGTGATTTTAAAAAAAGCCTTCATGTTATGGAAATATGGAGTTATATGAAAATAAATCACACATCTTGAAATTTCATTTTGATGAACAACCCATGTCTTGTTGCATTTGAATTTTCTTTATTAATCTGGTCTATTTGCAGCGGGACAACTCAGCCAATCAGCACATTTTGCTCTACAGCTGCCCTATGTAGTCCTTGGCCTAGGACGTAGTGCAAACTTTCTCGACCATCTCTATGTTGGCATTCCTCGACCTCAAGGAGAAAAGGTAATAACCCACCAATTATGGCATGAATTTGAGTTTCTGTCCCTACATCATTATGTGGTAATAATCTCCTATTTATTTGATGGTCAGTATGGACTTCAAAGTTGTCCCAATGGTTTCGGATGTTCTTAATATCCTAATTAAGAATCTTACTCTAAATTTTTAAGAATTAACTTTTAATTTAGCATTTATTCTTAATGCTAAAATTGAAAACAAAAATTGACACTAAAAAGTCCATCAATGAATTGTATGATTTCAGCTAATGAGCTGTAAATGAACAGTGAACAAAATCTTCTTACACACCCACAAAATATAAACACCTACAACAAATAAAAGATATGACTAAAACTGTGACAAAGTCTCTTGATAAAAGTAGGATTGTTTCTTCACATAGAGGCTGAAATCAGTTGAAGTCACCTAAAAGAGTGCAGTGTCCACACACTGATTGACAAGACCCAATTATCACTACTCTGGCAGGACTGGTGGTGTGACCATGAGTAGCCTTGAAAAGGGGAATAAAAGGATTTTTTGTATAGATTCTTAAGTAATTAAATTTAAAACCTGCTCTTACATGGTTTTCTTAGGTTTACTTCCACCATCCCTCATTCTTGATTGAGAAAATTGATTTATGTTCTTTGTTTTCAAGCCCTTGACAATTCTGTAAAGGAAGAATGTACATGATTGCAGAAAGGAAGTAGAAGACTGATACTAGTTTAATTGTATACTCATGAAGACAGCACAGATGCGACAGGCTAAATTGTGCTGTAACAATTCTAAGATTTTGTGAATCTCACTCGAATCGGTGTTTTTTTTTGGAAATTCATAAGTACTTGGGTTTTTGTCTGTGCATTGAAGCAATTCAGTGCAGTTGGGTTCAAGTTAGGAGTCACTTTTTTGCAAGAAAAACTAAATCATTTAAGTATTTTTCTCTTTAATTTCTGGTAATTAATAAGAAAATAGCGAAGTAAAATTGATATATCTTTTCTTTTGAGTATTTCCCTTACAATTTTTGTTAGCATCTTCTCCTTCCAATCCTCCCTAAGTACCCACCCTTTGACCTTGGCTTGCAGAGTAAATGTAATTGTTCTGACATGGCAAATTTCTGGGAACATTGGATGTATGCAATGTTGGCTTTGCTTGTTTATTTTAACACATTTTATAAAGTTTCTATAAATACTCTACATGAAGGAATGCTGTTTTACTACAAGTTGCACTGTTAAATGTTCTCTGTTCGAATGACCACTGCATTTTTAGACAAAAAACTTTAATTACTAATTACTCTATTTTGTTTTCCCTGTTAGTCTGTGAGAAAACAAGAATGGACAGCTATTATTCCAAATTCTCAACTTATAGTAATTCCTTATCCTCATAACACACCAAAAAGGTAACATTTACATTTTTATATCCGCGCAAAGTTGGTCTATTCCTGGAAAACATTCAACACAAGTATTTGAAAATTGCCAGTTAGCTTTTGTTCCTAGAAGCTTAGAAAGTCAGACTATTCCTCCCAATATCTGTGTATGTTAACTAAGATTCCCTGTGTAATTACTCTATTCTAAATGATACAAACCAGTTACAATATAAGGAATATTTTAAAGAATACTTGAACTTTTTCACAAATGAGTGACTTACTATCTGACATAGTAATTTTAGGCTGTTACATTTGTCCAATTTAGCAGTCTTTTTTGGGGTGTAGACGTTTCTAAATACTTTACAGTGTACTCCTGTTTATGCACAACTGGCATTATGACTTTAAAAGCTTCCCAACCGTGAAAATTTTAGCCAAGCCCACTATTTCACTTTGGGTAGGAGATGATGTCGAGTGAACTTGTAGCACTGGGTTCAATGTGACTTCTTCTCAATGTACCCAAAGATAATATGCTGTATTCTGATTTTAAAATGTTATAATGTATGTTTGTTTTGGGTCAGATTTTGCTTAAACAAGGAATCTCTCACAACATTTCCTGTTAGACTTGTCTGTGCACATTTGATTTTAACATTCTTTTGTACATGAAGTTGCTATGTTTTCAAGTTGATCATTTCTGAAACTCTTGTTTGCTTTTCAAACTAAGTATGGCTTGAATTTTGCACAATGCATAACAGTATGGCTATCAACACTCATCATTATTAAGAATTAGTTTTTTTTTTCATTTTTCATGGACTATGGGAATCACTGGCAAGGTAAGCAATTATTGTCCAGCACTGACTAACTCCCCATCTAAAGGTTGGTGGTGACTTGTCTTCATGAGCCCCTGTAGTCATTGTGGTGTAAATGCACTCAGTGATGTTAGAGATAACAACTTCAAGCACCTGCAATTATGCAGTTAAATGCAGTATTAAATACAGAAATCAGGAAGTTGCTGTCCAAATTTCTTTGCTCCTCCAGAAGCTGCAGTGTCCTGATGCCATAGCATGACTCAACATTTAAATATATGAATAGCATGATGTTGCGATGTTTATCCATTACATAGCATTGTGTCCCTACTTTTGATCCAGAAGGTCTGGATTTTAATCCCACCTGTTCCACAAGTGTGTCATAATAAATCCAAATAGTTTGTTTAAAAGGGTTTCTTTTCCATTCAAGAGCAAGTAACCTTTTTAATAGCACAATCAACGTTGGTAATTACTGCCAACCAACCTTTCTAATGCTGATTTATAGGTATCGTCTTCAGAATTTACTTGATGTTGAAGATTTAAACAAAATAAATCATCTTTTGCTTTTTTCTTTGATATTTTAATCACTGTCAATTTAAAATTCTCCTTTCTTAATTTCATTGAAATAGTGTTCTAACTCAGACTTCCTGGTTTAGACTTTGTATTCCCCAGTAAGGATGCTTCCACTGTTCGTGCAGGTCCTAGATCTTTTTATAGATGGGTGCTGCCCTATTTCAACTCTCTAATTCGCACAGTAGTGTAAGAACACTCAGAAGACCAATTCTTATTCTCCCCTGTTAGTGACTTCAGATTTAGTGGGCCTGTTAAATTCTCCAAGTGACCTACCACCAGCCCCACCCACCCTGGATGTCCACAATTCTATACTGGGATGGATGAGGCCAGCTGTCCATCCTTGTACCAATTAGGATCTTTAAGCTGACAATTAATGACCAATTGAAGGTGCAACCTCAATTTTCAGGCTTGCAGAAGGGGTGCAGGAGCATTGGAGGGACCCAGAATGTTACCCTGCTCTATCCTTGGGCAGGAAATAGGAAGGGTGCCTCCTTTTCACAATGGACACACCCCGACAAGATCTGATACCCATGGGTGCTCCTCCTCTTACTCTCCTTCAATGCCCCCTTTAAGCTCCCAATCACCACTCCCTCAAGCCTGGCAAATAAGAATGTTGAAGAAGACAAATATAGATTTTGCCCTCCTTAAAATAGGATGCCAATTTGTAGAGGTTTAATGAGTTTTTTTTTTGCTTTAGGATTCAGCATTTCTACTCCTATAACCTAAGGTTTATGTGTGGGTTTTTAACAGCCTTACCAACTGACTGCCCACTTTTAGAGAACTCTGTAATTACTATCACTATATTTTAAAAAGTATTTTACCATTTTCAATTTTCACAAAATTTCCTAGTCTCCACAGTTCCCTGAAAGTGGCCACACAAGTAGATAGGGTGGTAAAGAAGGCATATGTCATGCTCGCCTTTATCGGTCAGGGAATTGAGTACAAGAATCAAGAAGTGACATTATAACTTTATAAAACTTTGTTTCAGTTGCACTTAGAGTATTGCGTTCATTTTTGGTTGCCACATTATGGGAAGGATGTGGAGGCTTTGGAGAGAGTGTAGAAGAGGTTTACCAGGATGCTGCCTAGATTAGAGAGTATGACCTATAAGGAGAGGCTGGACAAACTGGGGTTGTTTGCTTTGGAGCAGCAGAGGCTGAGGGGAGATCTGATAGAAGTGTATAAAATTATGCGAGACATAGATAGGGTCGACAGTCAGAATCTTTTTTCCGGAGTTGACATGTCTAATACCAGAGGGCATGTATTTAAGGTAAGACAGTGAAAATTCAAAGGAAATATGAGGAGCAAGTTTTTTGCACAGGGAGTGGTAGGTACCTGGAAGGTGCTGCCAGAGGTCGTGGTGGAGGCAGATACAATAGGGGCATTTTAAGGTGCTTTTAGATAAGCACTTAATAAGCAAGGAATGAAGCGAAATGGACCAACGGCAGGCAGAAGGGATTGGTTTAAAATGGTGTCATTTTTGGAACAACATCCTGGGTCGAAGGGCCTGTTCTGTGCTTCTATGTTCTGAAATATCTACCTTCCAAATCTACGAAATTGTTTCTGTTCCTTGAAGTGACTTATGGTTTCCCAAGCTCGCAGTAACTTATCGAAGCTGGGCGTAATGAGATTAGGATAAAATACCAGAACAATATGAAACTCAGCGAATAAATATAATGCAGATTGTGACATGTATGTCAGGCAATTTGCAACTTCAGCTGCATGTTTGTGCTGAGTTAAATTATCACAAAGGGCAGTGGTGGAAGTAGTGTTGGTATCATTGTTGGATAATTGGGGAGTGTAAAAACTATTATCATGTTGTTGATTGCAATCCAGAGACTCATCCTGATAGGTTATAATAACTTTCAATGGTCAAGTGGTCAGTGAATAGATGGTCTGCTAACAAATGAAGCAAGCCATTTAGGAATGGGAGCAAAGCTCAGTCAGTACCCATGGTTATCCATCATTCCATACCTTTAGGGAAGGAAAAGAAGGAGCAGCTTTGTACTTCAAGTAATAAGCGTTCTTAACTTGATTGACTTTCTAAATTAGTTATACTAATCCTTTACAAATCACTGATTAGGCCTGAGCTTGAATGTGATGTCCTGTTCTGTGTGCATAAAGTATGCAAAGTACATCAGGTATTTAGAAACTGTGCAGAACAAGTTTACCAAAATGTTAAGCAAGATGAAGGATTTCAGTCACGTCAACCTCATATTTGTCTATCCTTAACTAATAAAACATCCCAAGGTGTTTTACAAAAGTGGTTAAAAAGCAAAATTTGTTTCCAAGCTAGGTCATGTTCGGGCAGATGCTGAAAGTTTGTTTTTTTTAAACAAAACTTTTTTTAGATGCATCTTCAAGGAGAAAGAGGAGGTACAGAGACTGAAACTTTTAGGACATGACACCAGTTGTGCGAAGATTACCAACAGGATGGTGAAGAGGGTGGAGTTAATGGGGTGCAGATATCTTGGAGGTTTGCGGAGCTAGAAGCCAAGAAGGAATTTGAAAAGAAGGATGAGAAATTCAGAATCAAGATATTGCTTAACTTGGAGCCAGTATAATTCAGTGAACAAAAGGATAATGTGTGAGGACGTCTTGCTGTAAACCAGCACACTGGAAACAGTCTTGGATGTATTTTTGAATACCTTCAGATGTATGATAATTTTGCACCAGTTGCAAAGAAAAGGCAAATAATGGCAAAAATTAAGAACAGTAGTCATAAATTATTTTTTATTTTAAAAATAAAATTGTTTCAATGGAAACACTAACTTCATTATTTTTTCTTTTCTCTTTTCACAGCTGGAGTGCCAAGTTATATTTGACCCCAAGTAATATTGTACTACTTACAGCCATAGCCTTAATTGGAGTCTGTGTTTTCATTTTGGCTATAATTGGCATTTTACACTGGCAGGAGAAGGTACTACTTTTGAAATTTTAGTCAATATTTACATGTAATGCACAGATTGGTGTTTTATACGACAGTTATTAATTCTGAAGTCTGCAAGCTATTACATTACAACTAATCAGTAGATTCTGTTATGGTCACATCAATGCACCAGAGTTATGTTCATTTATCTTAATTTCTGTTGATGTTTTCAGTATTTAACAGCACAGGATTACTAATTCATTATATTTATCTTGCTGTGTAGCACCCTTTCTTAGAAAAATGCATAAATTAAATAGTATGATTATCCATTATGGTAAATTCACTGATGCTGCATAAAAAGCATGGTCCAACAATAAGGTTTAGAATCTTGTGACCCTCAGTTACTTTAAATGCCATTGTTCAGGTTATATACCCTCATACTGACTCCATCTCTTTTTATCCTGGGCATTGATTCAGGCTGAGCCTGATTTATTTACCAACAGTTGATTAAAATAATTTTCTGACCCCTTATTGTCCCCACCATGAATACTAACTATTTCACACCTCTATAGCAATGCCCTTCTCTACTCGTACGACAGCCTATCTACTAGTAAAACGCTCCTTCATGCCTTTTTCATCTCAGCATAGCCTATCACTGTAGCTTCCTGCAGTGCTATATCCTACTGTGAAATCATTTTTTCCTGACTTGGGCCACAGGTGCATTCCAATCTCATTTCACCACATTATTGATTGCTATGCTTTGGCTGATGGCCCTACACTCTAGAACTGTTTCCTTAAACACCATCACCTCTCCTTTTTTAATCTCTCCATAATATACACTTATTTGACTAAGCTTTTGGTCATCCCTTTTACTATTTCATCCATTTTGTAGTGCCCCTCTGTGAACAAGCTTCAGCCATTTTTCTAAAGTAAATTGGCTGTATAAATTCAATTGGTGGCTTAGGTTGTTATTAAGTGCAGAATCAGTAAATTTACCCAAGTTTGTTAGAATTTCCTTATTCCACAAGCCAAGAGTTTGCTATAAAACATAGGGATAAGTCCACAGTGCCAGTAAGGACTATAACTATGAATAAGATGTTTTTGATATCACTATGTTGGGATGGCATTCACAAAACTATGCTTTTTTTTACTAAATATAAAAGGCTATCCCCAACTTGACCTATTCAGGCTTCACAGAAGAAACAGAAACCACAATAGTACACATTAGTAGTTTGATTCAGCATTTTGCACAGATTCCTGGAGGCAGAGTCAGGAAGTGAGAAACCTTATCATGTGGAGCAGTTCTTTTGAAGAATAAGGGTGACTTGCAGGGTCAATCATTTTTCTTTTGTTAGTGATTAAGCATCCTTTTGAAACTGCAGCAGTATGAAATAGCTGTGCTTAATAGGAGGAGGTCAGGCAGAATTCCTGCAGTAAGAACACCAACAGAATTAGAGCTATTCCTTTGGATGTTTCAGATGCAAGGAATAACATTTGATTAAAGGCTTGCAAATATCTATCTGCAGTAACTTTGTAAAGATTTTCTTAAACATAACCATAGATCTGTAAATATTTAATGTTTTTGTTAAGAAAGGAAATTGAATCAAAATTAAGCAATTTTACAGGGCAGGCTGTTTAAAATGGCCCTTTGGATATATGTACGTAAATCTTTGAAGGATGTCTGGGCTTTAAATAAACAAATTTACTAGGATGATGTCAAGAACAAAGGACCTGAGTTTTTTGGAGAGACTGGAGAAACTGGGATTGTTTTCCTTGGAATAGAGAAGTTTAAGACAAAATTTTATAGAAGCATTCAAAATCATAATAGCATACTGAAGATTTCTTTGAACATTGAATTATGATCTGGAATGCATTGTCTGAAAGGATGATGTAAACAGAATAAATAATAATTTTCAAAAGGAAATTAGATAAATATTTGAAGGGGAGAAAAGCAACAGGGTTGAGGAGAGAGAGCACGATAATGGGACTAATGAGACAATTCTATCAAAAGAATTATCATATGACCCACCTCCTTTGCTAAATCATTCCATGCTTCTGTATTACTTAAAGGTTTTCTGCATGTAAGTAATGATAGCAGAGCAAATTGCATACAAACAAACATATGAAATAGAAATATAAGCGGCCATTTGGCTCCTCAAGTCTGCTCCGCCATGCAGTAAGATCATGGCTGATGTCACTACGCACAAAATGTATGACATTACAGCAGATACACATGTTTAAGCCATTTGTAGTCTGTTGACATCACAGCCTGTGTCTGCAGTGTGTAATGCTGTTTTGATCATTTGTACATGCATGGGTCCGTATGGACTCTGGATAATTACCCCAATTTGAAAACTGGGCTTCCAGCATTGACTAAAAAATCATTGAGTTTGGAGATAAAATCATTAGTTACTTGCACAAGTCCAGATAGCCCTTGAATCAGCTAGAAACCTAAATGACAAGTAGTACGTATGTGTAACCATCACTTCTTGACTTTTAAATGCAACAAGGGAGCTGTTAATAAAACACAAAGATTAGCTCTGTCATTGCCGTAGAGATGGTTAATGGTGGACATCAGAAATGAATACTGATCAATTACCTGCCTTATTCTGCACTGTCAAGTTGACAAGTAGCTCACAAGACCAATTAGCACATTTCACCCCACCAGGCAAATAAAAATTCTGGGAACTCTGTAACAAAGCCCAAAACTCTGTGACCAAGACATTCAGATTTTGTGCAAGCACCTCATTAAATGAATGAGACCAGATGAAAGTTGTACAAGTGATTAGGCTCCTAAACTAACTAAAGAAAACATATTTGTATATATTTTGTAATGTTTGCTTTATTCTCAGAGCTGTTTTTTAATCATATACTTGAGTTAGTGGAGACTTCTTTATATTGAAGATGCAATTTTTAGAAAATGTTCCAAGTATGTGGTCCCCTGCACCTTTATTTCCTCGCTGTGATTACCTAGAGAAGGCAGGAAGTAGGACCACAAGAATTGATCACATGTTATGGGAGGCCAAACTGCATAGAAACCATTGGATTTTATGATAGATTTATGAAGATTTATTATCCAATTTATTGAATCCAATTTCATAAACATGTCAAAGTAAAATTTGAGCATATGATCTCTTGCTTAATAGTCCAATAGCACAACAATTAAATTACTAGTCCCTTAATGACTTTGACATTTGTACTTGTCTTTGAAAGTTAATTTGGACACACAACTAAAAGCTTACCTTGATCACAAAGATACACAGGATTGCTATAAACTCATGAGAGTGATTGAATACCTAAACCTGCTCAGTTAAATATCTGATTGTTCATGCAGGTCTCTTAAATCCTAAACGCAATCCAGCCAAAGTGCCTACTCCGATTGCAATCTAGAGACATTGGCTCATGTCCCATATTGGCTGAGTACTGAATTGATCAAAAAGGCTGAGAATGATCACTATTTAGGCACATTTATGAATGGCAACTTGGAAGAGGTACTGAAAATCACTATTGCCCATTTCAAATCTCAAGAGGAAAAGAAATACTTTCCAAGCACTAAAAAAATGCTTTGTTGCTAGTCTGATGATGTACGCTGTTCTGGTACACAATACAGTGACAATAGACTGCCTATTTCCTGTAGAAGTAGAGTTCTTCAGAGTATTTAAAGAACATCTCTTCACTAATAAGGCAGATGAATATTATTGGAATCAGTGGCCTTGACTCACTGAACGAGCAGCCCGTATTTGCAAACAAATTTATTCAATAACTTCTGTTAATTGGCTCACTAAATATCAGTTTATGTGCATCATGTTTTTGACTATTTCCATTTTGCCTCTTTTCAGTGCAATCACTTTAAATCTGCTATAATATTGTTTTTATGATGAGCTGATTTTGAACTGTCAAAAATGGTGCCTGGTTGGTGGAATATTTGAACTCAACAGCGAAGTTGAGTCTGACATATCGGCCAATGATTTATAGGATCCTCCTTCACCTAAATCATGCAGTGCTTAATCTTCCAGCCAGCCTAAAGGGCTCTGTCACTTTGTGAGCTTGGCTTGCACATATGAAATGGGCAATGGAGGAAAGCTTACTCGGAGCTATGCCGGATGTGAGTTCTTAAAGCTATATTGCTGACTTTTATATTGTTGCAACTGAAACTTTTAAAATGGATGTTCCACCAAGTACTGTTCTGAGTTTACTTGAAGGCAGAAAAAAAGGGACAGTACGCATGTTAACCTGAATGAGAGGCCAACTGCCTGTATCCATCTTTTCCCCATATGTACACGTCCAAGAATATCTTCAGCAATTTTATGTCACCGGTGAAGCAGTAACAGTTGCGCAATTTCTAGAATCTATCCTGTAGCAATTTGCCAGAGCTGTTTCAACAGCACCTGCCAAACACCAACCTTTACCGTCTGGAAGAAGGGCAGTAGACACATGGAAATATCACCACCTGCAGGTCACAAATCATATATGTCTTGGTTCTTTCACTGAAACTGGGTCAAAATCCTGGAACCCATCCCTCAAAGCACTGTGGGAGTACCTGCACCAAATGAACTACAGAGGTTCAAGGTGATGGGGCACCACCATTTAGGAACTGTCAGTGATGACAAAAATACCAGGATGACCAACAGTACTCACAAATCACATGTTATGATCCTAGCTGATGGTACTATTGGACATGTCACATCCCAGAATGGAATGTTAATGTTTGTATATGTTTTTAATTTTAGTTGGCGTAGTGGTCAGTCATTGAAACAAAGCTGCAGTCTTTCTTTAACAACAGAAGTTTATTACACAAAAGAGTAAATAAATAAAAACCAACCTATCTAAATATGGAACGCAGTTATGAAACAATGTAAAGCACACAGCAAAGCAATGTTTTCAACTCATTGGAAAAGCAAGAAATGCTGTAGAAACTCAGCAGCTCTGGCAGCATCTGTGGGGACAGAAACAGAATTAACATTTTGAGTCCAATATAGCTTTTTTTCCAAAGACTAGCTCTGGACTAAATTTTACCAAAGATCAGGCAAATGTCAATTTCAGGGTTTCTCTTCATGATGTCTAGCAAATTTCCACATGTAATTCTTCACTGTTAACCTCATTATATGTGCATCACACCTATGGTGCCATATCATGACATTTTGTGTTCACCAATGTCAGACAGATGGAGCTACTGGAATGTATCTTGCTGCTAGTGCCATATGAGTTTTCCTTCTCAGTGCAATTCTGTATCTCTCATGGATCTTCATCTTCCATCATGTAGCCTTATTGTGTCCTCCAGTTGTCCAGAGCAAAGAATCCAAGGACTAAGCAGCATTCTCTATCTGTAGTGTACTGTACTGTAATGAATCCCCTTACGTGACCTGCATGGAAACCTGATGTGGAGAATACATGGCCATCAATAGCCCCAGTGGAAGAAGGCATTGCATTGCAGGTACAATGTACATCATGACATGGCTATCTGACCACCACCTCTAAACAGAGTAGAGCACCACCGTCCTTCTCTAATCTACACTGCATTCCATGGAATGCTGGAATGCAAGTTCATGTGGCTTTCCTGCACCTTCACTGCATCATGTAGACAGCTATACCTGAGAAAAGTTAGAAGGCTGCATCACATCCACTGAAGGTTAATACTGATCCTGGGCTTTAAGACACATGCATTTATCATCCTGTGAACACTCTTAGTGCAGATGCCACAAAGACAACCACAGATTCTGTGTCTGGATCCACTGGGGACAATTCCAATGAGCCTATGTTGTCAATATTTGAAACGAAGCAGCTCTTCAGTATTGTGATCACTCAGCAGTTGCAGCAGAAACAAATAACATTGAACCAGCATCTTAAAAATATTGGAGTTTCATGTCTGGGCCAAAAGGCAAGGTAAAACACTGTGAGCCTGTAAGTTCTGAATGAAGCAACACTGTGCAAAAAGACCAATTCAACAAAGAGGCTGCGAGCTTCCAAGTAGGCACAAAGTGAGGGATCACTAAGAGAGCATTGCTCCAATCCATATTTGTTTCTGCCCGCAAAAGGATCTGGCAGAAGTATTACAATGCCAGTTGTTGGTGTGCTCCAAAGTGTGGTATTGAAGTGGAGAGTTGTATTCTAAGTGATTCCAAGAGATGCCATGATGATGTGGTGAAGTCAGTGTATGCCCATTACCAACCTCTGTGGAAAAAGGCTACAGGCAGGCACTACGCATGGAGTGTGTCCTGTGGTATTGGAAAATGCTGGCCAAGCTGGATGTCCACAGGAGCAAGCAGCATGCTGGAGCTGCCTGATATCTGCTCTGACTTTCACGATGGGAATAGTTGCCACTTAGTATCTCTCTGCCATGTGGGAGAATAGGAAATTGCCTAAAGATGAGGCAAGAATATGCAATAATGGAATGTTGATACCTGCAAATAGGCCACTCACTAGTGAGATTCTCTTCTTACTGTTGAAACCTCAGATGCAGAATAGAGCATTTTATCTCAACACCAAGAATCTCATTTTTTGATCTTGCCGTATTTGGCCAACTTACTTGTCATAGCCTTAATCATTCAGGTGCTGAGAAAATTCCACCTTCTCTTTCTGTCTCCACAGATACTACCAGACCTGCTGAGTTTCACCAGCACCTTCTATGTTTATTTCAAATGTCTAACATCCACAGTATTTTACATTTATTAAAGTTCTTAAACCATTTCCCAACACCATGAGATTTAGGAATTCAAATCCAAACAAAGTACACCACCCCCCGCCTTCCATCCTGTCAAATTCTTATAGTTCTACTTAACTGAGTCCTGACAGTTTCTTTGCTGTGGACTCTGGAAACAAATGAGTTTTTTCTAAATTTGCCAACATGATCTCTTCCACAATTTTGAGAACATAATCTTTCTCAATTATAATAACCTGCATTTTCTACCCAAATTCTCCTGAATTGAAAATTTCACAAACTAAATTTTTCTTCTGAGGTGACTGTTTTCCTGAACTGACCTATACTTCTGTAAGGAGAAAAAGCTAAACCTGTTTCTGAATCCAGTCAGGTTTCCTCCAAACTAGCCCAAAACCCTTCAATCTTTGGGTTTCTAAACTAAAATCAATTATTGATTGTTTAAAACTGAAAACAAGCTAATGACCTTTAACGTTAAATCTAGCTGTCGTAAACACAACAGTATAAATATCTTGGATAGTAGGAACTGCAGATGCTGGAGAATCCGAGACAACAAGGTGCAGGGCTGGATGAACACAGCAGGCCAAGAAGCATCATAGGAGCAGAGAGGCTGACGTTTCGGGCCTAGACCCTTCATCAGAAAAGGGGGAGGGGAAGGGGGTTCCGAAATAAATAGGGAGAGAGTGGGAGGCGGATAGAAGAGGGATAGAGGAGAGGATAGGTGGAGAGGAAACAAACAGGTCGAAGAGGCGGGGATGGAGCCAGTAAAGGTGAGTGTAGGTAGGGAGTTAGGAAGGGGATAGGTCAGTCCAGGGAGGACGGACAGGTCAAGGGGGCGGGATGAGGTTGGTCGGTAGGAGATGGAGGTGCAGCTTGAGGTGGGAGGAGGGGATAGGTGGGAGGAAGAACAGGTTAGGGAGGTCATTCCAGGAGTTCATAGTAACCTTCCGTCTGACACATAATAGATGGCGTCTCTGTCCAAGAAGAACACTCTGAATTTTTTTTAAAATCCCTTCACAAATGTAAGCAACATCCATATGCCACTATTTTGAAATCCGAACTCCAGAAATATTATCTATAAATCACACACTTTTCATAACACATGAATGAATTTTTAAAAATCATTAATGAGCATGAAGTATGTACTTAAGCAGCAGTTTTATTACTTTGAAAGATCCAAGAATATAGTATAGCTACAGAGTCTCCAAGATCATTTTTATTTGCTGCCTGACATACAACTTCCTGATGAACCATCATGCAAAAGTGCACAGATATGGATGCTTTAAGAAATACTTTTCGATTACACCCACTGACATAAATTAACTGTAACCATGACCCTAACCTTCTAACTGTTATATTCGGCTCGCAATGTTAACATGCCAACCCGAGTTCCAAACCTCCACCAACTAAGTTACACTCCTTCATGACTGCCAACACAGGCTTCTGTCCCCTCCTCAAACTGGCCATCAATTCCATTAGGTGGACATACTTGTGCTGCTACATTAGACAAGTTGAGCAATACTCAATCGCTCCTTCTGAAGTCCCAATAGGTCTTACTGGTGCTTGAGAAATTTCTATAAAGATTGAAGAGGTAGTGTAAGTTAGGATGCTGGCTGAAAATGAACTCAAGCCTGCATGATATCCTCATGGTTTTCTGACTGATATATATGTCTGTGAGAATGAATGCGTAGAGAGAGGAAAAATCAGAAAAGGACAGTACATATGCTGAACATGTGAGAGCTTTTGTTTAAATCTTCCCCACTCCCTGCATTTTCTCAAGGTCCAGGATTTCTTCAAAAGTACTTTAAAGGAAATTTAATTCTAAGATCTTCCTGAATTTTCTGTTGCCATTTGTCTACTGGTTTGTGTTGCCGATATTTTTGAGATATTGGAAATTTAAGATAAAGCTCCAGTGACACCAAGCGCTTATGCATATCGATTTTATAACATATGAATTAAGAGGAGAAATAGGCCACATGCCCTCTTGAGCTTCCTCCACCATTTAATAAGATCGTAGCTGATGTGATTATTCCATATTCCCACCAACTTCCAATAATCTCTCACCTCATTGCTATCAAGAATCTGTCTACCTTTGCCTTAAACATATTCCAAGCATCTGCTTCTGCTGCCTTTTGAGGAAGTAAGTTCCAAAGACACTCCCTCTGTCAGAAGAAAAATCTTTTCATCCCTGTCTCTTCTGGGCAACCCTTATGTTTGAACAGTGACCTATATTGAAGGTTTGTTTTGTTGATTTACCTTTACAAATGAAAATGCAGCAATAGTTCTAGTTTGAAGCTGGAGCTATAACAGTGTGGAATTATGTGTGAAGCTAGAAAGTGCTGTCAGATTATCTGAGGATTTGCAAGAGTTCTCATTCAAAACTTGTAGGTTCATAGAAAACACTTCCTCGTACATGTACTTTTCCCCTGTAATTAGTAAACGAACATGTTGGCTTGGATTACTTTGGGAAATTCGGATGACTTGATTTAGATAAGGAAACTAAGTGTAATATCTCCAAGTCTGAAGTATTTCTGCATCCTCCTCATAGCACAGCCTCCCATACAGCTTTGTCATCTGCAATATGATTTGGACAAGTTGAGTATGTGGGCAAATGTATGGCAGATGAAGTATAATGTGGATAAATATGAGGTTATCAACTTTGGTGGCAACAACAGGATACACAGTTTATTGTCTGAATGGCGATAGTTTGAGAAATGGGGAGATGCAGCAAGACCTGGGTGTCATTGTTCACCAGTCACTGAAAGTAAGCATGCAAGTGCAATAGGCAGTGAAGAAGGTCATTGTTATGTGGCCTTCATAGCAAGATGATTTGAGTACACGAGCAAAGGATATCTTGCTGCAATTGTACAGGGCCTTAGTGAGAGCACACCTGGAGTATTGTGTGCAGGTTTGGCCTCATTATCTGAGGAAGGATTGGAGGGAGTGCAGCAAAGGTTCACCAGACTGATTTCTGGAATGGTAGTACTGACATATAATGAGAGACTGGATCTGTTAGGACTAGATTCATTGGAGTTTGGAAAATTAGGAGGGATTTCATGGAAACCTATGAATTTCTAACAGGACCATCAGGGTAAACACAGGATAGATGCTCCTGATGACTGAAGAGTCCAGGATCACAGTCTAAGGATACAGGGTGGGCTATTTAAGACTGAGAAGGGGTGAAATTTCTTCACCCAGAGTGGTGAGCCTGTGGAATTCTCTTCCACAGAAAGTGATTGAGGCCACACCATTGAATATTTTCAAGAAGAAATTTGATGTAGTTCTTAGAGCTAAAGGGATCAAAGAGTATGCAGTAATAACGGGAACAGGAGTACTGAGTTGGGTGATCAGCCATGATCATATTGAACAGCGGAACAGGCTCAAAGGGCCAATTGACCTACTGCACCTGTTTTCTACATTTAATCAGCTTCCTCTTGATCCAGTTTATTTTGCCGAGTTTGGATGGATCTCTTCTGGAAGGTATGCATTTCAGTGTCAAACAGAACATTGTTCCTTTATTTCACTTATTGAAGGAGCAGTTCCAGAGCTGTATCATTGAATACTGTGGTTCCTTGTCAGTATTGCATCATCTCTTATAAACAGTGCATACTTATTTTGAGCAAAAGCTTTCAACAGACATATAGCTTCTGTATTAGGACGTAAAATATCCAAGCATTTTTTTCCATCCCTCGTACCTCGGTTTGAATCTAGTACAGTGTAAAAGTAGACGGCTATTAACGTCAACTTTAATGGTCCTATATTATATTGGTTTGAATGTACAGTTTCTAATAAGCATGAAGCCTCACTGCAAACCTGTTAGTCAGTTGAGTGGCATTAAGATGGCAATTTTATTTTGCAATCCCAAAATGGAGGGAAGTGAAACGATCCATACATATCCATTATTGTGTTAGAGTTAAAGTATTGTGGTGGTGAGGATGTCTTACTGTGCAACTTGTTTTTGACTTGGGAGTGCATTGTACTAACATCCCAAATATACAAAGAGTAAATGTAATGATTGAACTATCTTGGACATTTTTAAATGAAAATACTGTGTAAGGCAAATGAAGCAAATGTAGGTTTTCATTTAACATAATATGGATGATAGAGACTTTAAAAAAACAAAGCCAAAAAGTCTTCCTTCCCTCATATAAATTTAATATTATTGTTATCGTTTAGGGACTAAATGTTTTTGTTCAAAAATAGCTTTTTCACCTAGTAAAATATTTACAGAGCAAGTTCAAAAATTTTAAATGAATGAATAATTGGCTAAAATGATCTGCCAGATCATGCTGCTCACTTGCAAATATGAGCATATTTGTTCCTAATGATGTTCATTTTACTCTTTATTCCAGAAGGCAGATGACAGAGAGAAACGCCAAGAAGCGCACAGATTTCATTTTGATGCCATGTGATATGCAGTGGTTTATAAGAGACAAATGCTAAGTGTTAGAACTCAAATATAACTTATAGCAAAAAAGATGACTGTTTAATGTTCAATTGTACATAGTCTAACTGCTTCCTGGATTTTCTTAAGTCTAATTTATGGTTTTTGGGCAGTGATTGCAAAATAACTTGAGCTGTATATTTTGGGGAGTTAAGAATCACTGAAAAATAAATTATGCACTTCATTGTGCCATTGCATGCATTTTCAAAAGTTTGTTTTCTAAACATGGTGAATCTTTCTGATGTTATTAATGTGGCTCACCAGCCGTGAAATGTCTAAAATAAATGGTCTCTGTGGAAAAACATGCTTAGTATTTCTGATTGGTCAAAATGAACCTTGCTATGGTGTATCAAATTTCTGTTAATTTAAAACAAATATTCCGTTTCAAGTTGCACTTTAACCTACTACTATATAATTGTATTGCGAGACACCAAAGTTATGAGCCTAACTGTCTGTCAAATTCCAGTATTTAAAGTCTAGCGTGCAGACTAGTTTGTGGCAAAACAAAGGTGCACAGCTTGTACGTGTAGCTGCATTGCTAAGAATGTTTTAGTAGTACTTGGATGATCTGAGTGATAACTGTGGCTAATGCAGTATGATTTTAAGATGTGTTTATACATTCTGTGAAAATATATTCTAAAAGCTTGTGGATCTTGATCTGTTTAACCAAAGCAGCAATGGGGATCATATTTTGTTGATACACATGTTGGGAAGACCGAAGCCATTGTCTTCTGCCTTGGCTACTGGCAAGTCGGAAACAGACTATTCACAACTTTGATGTTCTATTTGACCAACAAGTTTACTTATCTCCACCTCTAACTTAACCCATATTTTACTGAAACCTTTATCCATGCTTTAATCTCCATACTCAATTATTGCTATGTGTCCCTGGCTAGACACCCTTCTGAATTTGAAATTCTCATCCATATGTTGAAATCCTTTTATTGATTCTCCCCTCCTAATCCCTTTTTCCCTTTCCAGTCCTACAGCCTTTCCAGAAGTGTGTTTCTTCATTCAGACCTCTTGTGCATCCCTGATTTTGTTTTGTCCCATCATTGGGCATCATGCCTAGGCCCAAAGCTGTGAAATTTTCAGCTTAAAACTTTCTTTCCCTTCTCCTTTGACATACTGCTTATGACCTACCTCATTCACATAACCTTGGTCACTTGTTCTTCTGTCTCCTGTGTGACAGTGTCAATTTCTGTTTATTCATTCATAGAATGTGAGTGTCATTGACAAGGCCAATATTTATTGCCCATTTATTGAGGATGTTAGATGGGGTGCAAATTGCTTTCTTCTGGAATGTGTCAGTTTAAGCATTGTTGGAGCTACACCCATCCAGGCAAGTGCAGAGTATTCCATACACTCTGACTTGTAAATGATGGACATGTTTTGAGGATTCAGAGGTGAGTTAATCACTACAGAATTCCCGGCCTCTGACCTGCCCTTGTAAGAGAATATTTATGAGCCTAGTCTCGTTCACTTCCTGGTCAACAGTAACCTCTAGGATGTTGATAATAGAGATCCAATGGTGGTAATGCCATTGAATGTCAAGGGGTAATAATTGGTTCTCGTTGGAGATGGTCATTGCCAGGCACTTGTATTTTTTTTCCATTTATTCATGGGATGTGGACATCTGTAGCCAAGCCAGTATTTATTGCCCATCCCTAATTGCCTGGTTGAGAATCAACCACATTGCTGTGGATCTGGAGTCACATTAGGCCAGACATTGTGTGTTGTGAATGTTACTTGTCACTTATCAGCCAAAGCCAGAATATTGTCCAGGTCTTGTCATGCTTAAACACAGACTACTTCATTTGAAAAGTTGCAAATAGTTGAGTATTGTTAAATCATCAAAAAAATCCCCCCACCCCCTGACCTTGTCATGGATGGAAGATCATTGCTGAAGCAAATGATTGGGCCTGTGACACTACTCTGAGGAACGATTGTCTTCTGGCCCAGTAGGTAGTGTCCCTATCTCTGAGCTAGGGGGCCCAGATTCAAGACCCATCTGCTCCAGAGGTGTATTATAACATCACTGAACAGATTGATTAGCACATATTTCTAGCAGAGCTCTTGTCACTGAGTGGCAATGTCCCTACCTCTGAATTGGAGGCCTGAGTTCAAGTCCCACCTGCTCTAGGAGTGTGTACTAATATATCTGGACAGTTTAATTGGAAAATATCTACCCTGAGGACTCCGTGCTGTAATGTCCTGTGGCTGAGATAGTTGACTTCCAGGAACTAGAGGTATCCTGTTTTGTGCTGGGTATGATGCCAACCCATGGAGGGTTTTCCCCAATTCCCATTAACTCCAGTTCGTAGAGCTCTTTAACGCCACACCTCAGTCACATACTGCCCCAATGTCAAGAGCTATCACAACCCAGACTGTAATGAGGTCAGGAGCTGAGTGTACCTGGTAGAACGCAAACAAGGCACAAGTAAACATTTTATTGTTGACTGGGCAGCACAGTCAGCAACACTTTCCATCATTTTGCTAATGATTTGAGAGTGGATTGATAGAGCACTAAATGGCTGGGTTGTATTTATGCAGCTTTTTATGATGTATCTGTTACAGGTATAATGATGATTGAAGTAAAGTATTGTTTTACCATTTATTGGTTCCTTTGCCACCTATTGCAATGCTTTTCTACAAGCTATGTCCTTTTAGGACTCAGCCAGTCTTGACAGTAGACATTGAAATCCCCATACAGAGTCCATTCTGTGCCCTTGCCACCCTCAATGCATCCCAAGTGTTGTTGAACATGGAGTAGAATGATTCATTACTTGAGGGGGGGGAGGCATAGTAGTAAATAATCAGTCAAAGATTCCATTGTCCATGTTTTTTCACCATATGCCATGAGACTTCATAGGGTCGAGAGCTAATGTTGACTCCCTGGAGTAACTCCCTCCTGACTTTATATTGCTGTGTCACTCAGCTACCTCTGTCCTGCTAATGAGTCAACACATATATTTGGGGGCTGTGATGGTGGTGTCTTTGTCATAGCCATACTCATGGAATCATGACTTAAATAAAATGTCCAGCTGTTGCTTGCTTAGCTTGTGGCACAAGCCCCACCCCCAGCCCATATTAGTAAGAAGGACTTTGCAGGGTCTTACAGGGCTCTGTGTGTGTCATTTTCATTTCAGGTGGCTTGTTGGATTCTGCATGCTCTGCTTGGGTTTAACTCCTTCCATCAAACTTTGTAGCAGTTAATTACAACTGAGCGGCATACTAGGCTATTTTAGTGTCTGCCACTTTGCATGGGATCTGGAGTCACATGTGGGGAACTTGGTGCTGACAGTGTTCCCGTTTTTCCTTTTGTCGTGGTGGTAGTGCTGTCAACGGAATGTTCGCGTGTTGTTGCAGTGCTTCCAGTAGCTGGTGCACACTGCATCAAAGAGTAACTATTTAAGGTGCTGAATGAGATGCCACTTATTCAGTGTTGAAGCTGTACTCAACCAAATGGAGAGAATAATATTCCACCACATTGAAAACAAAAAAAGTGCTGGAAATCACAGAGGGTCAGGTAGCATCCGTGGAGGGACAGCAAGGCAACGCTTCGTATCTCGAGTATTGTTTTGTTTTCAGTATTCCACTGCACCTTTTGACGACTTCCTTGTAGTGGGTGCAAAAGGTTTGTGGGAGGGTTGGTCAAGAGGTGAATTACTTAACACAATATATTCCAGTTTATAGTTCTACAAAACCTGTTCAGCCGTTTTTCTGCGTGAAGACACTGTTTAAAAAAATTGATATTGGATATTTTCGTTGGCCACGTCGTCGTGCATCAAAACTTATAGCGCAGACTGAAACTCGGAAACGGTTCTTTCGGAAAGCAGAGGTTCCATTTTTATTGCCCTTGTAAATAATACTTTCCCTGGTTTATCTCAGTGGTGTTTGCAGATATTCCTATTCTACATCGGTTTTGCAATCCTTTTCTTTTTCCCGCAACGTTTCTCACCAAATCTATGGATTTCTGGTAATTTTGTACATCCTTGTTGAAAGGAGTATTTTTCTCAGACTGAATATAGAATGTCAGAAAATAAAACAACAAATAGAGGAGCCTGTATAATTAGAAACTCGTTTCCTTTATTGTATTTTCGAAATTCCAAAGATAATGTAAACGTTTGACGATAAATGAAAAGCTGGTAGCTTGCATTTTTCGGGAATCTATCCATACAAGAATATTTTGCCTGAAGCATGTTCTGGGAGCAGTTACTTGAAGCGACTAAGATGGTATAAACCCACCCTGTCAAAAAAAATACCTGGAGTGTATTTAAATTTCTCCTTTGTTCGTCTATTTTACCATAACTGCCCAATGATAAGAATTCAAAATTCTCTGGCTATTTAAAATAGTGTTGTACATACTAACTCCGTCAAGCGATGGAGAACTTTTTTTTAAAAAAAAGGCTTCATTAACGATTAGCCTTTGGACACTGCCGTTGTGTCTGAAGGTGTGTGTATGGAATTGGAAACAGCAGCCTGCAGCTTGGTGTGTTCTGTGGAGTGGGTGCATGCGTACAAGCTGCTCAATGAAGCGCCGCACGTAGATCTGAACATGAGCTTCATTCACTCGCTACCCTTTACTTCAATCCAGCTGGGAGCTGGAGTAGCTCTCTCTGCTCCCCAGAAGAACGACAGTTCCTTCCTGTCTGCTTTGCACCCTTTGACGGATTTGGGCAGCTTTCAAACTACTCCGATACTCCTGCATTCTTCTTTCCGTGTTTGTCAATCGATAAATCATTTAAACCAAGATCTACGGCTACAGAACATTCTTGGAGGACTGAGAGGGTAATTGTGGAGGAAATACCCAAGGGATAGACACAATAAAGGGATGGAATTAACCTCGTGTGAAAAGTTCGTCTCCAAAGAAACGGGTCTGTGGTACAGGGGAAAGGCAAAGCTTGCTTTCTGAATAGAATTAGAATATCAGAAAATCGAATTATGGACCTGATGTTTGAATCGAGGTAGGTATCGAGCAGAAAGCTACTGGATGCAAAGATCATTCGCTTGATTCGAATAACGTGGTTTCTTTGTTTCATTTGACAACCACTCGGATGTTCTGTACTGGTCTGGATACGGTCAGCTTTGCAAACTGCTCTCAACACATCAGAAGCGGTATTCGGGATAACTAGACACGGAGAGAATGGTGCTGGAAAGACGGTTTTTCTTCATGTTCAAAGGTGAGTGCAATAAAAATATAACGTCGCCATCTACAGGAAGTTTCTGTGCTTTGCAAATCACGAAATCCTATTGTCCAAAAGAATTGTTCTTCAAAATATGTTAGTTTTTAAAAATATTTTAGAGGCTTGTGGCTTCGTGAAATAGCCATTCTGCCAGGGCTTCGCCAACAGGCTAAAATAACGTTTTAGAGACGGACTGGAATATTTCTGTTCAGTCACATTTGTATCCTTATGTTTTTTTAAATGACCAGTCACTTCGAATCCATTTTAAGCCATCAAAAAGTTTGCACAAAGAAGGCCGCCTCGCTGATGCAGTCAGAATAATAGTCGTGTACACAGCGAGTGCAAGGGTTTATTGAGTAAAGCTGCTCATTTATTCTGAGCAGAAGTATTGGTCCCACCGCGTCTAAAATGGTAAAGCCGCTGGACTGTCAATGTGGAACCGTGTAAACAGAAAACAGAACCGAACCGCGGCTGCTTACTTCTGCTAGCCAGGAAAGATGGAAACCACTTGGTTTCCTCGTTCACGAATACCGAGGAGATGTCATGAGTGTCAGAGTATGATTCTTCCCAGATTATAGTAGTTGCATGGAGAGCGCGGAAGTGCCGGCTCCACGTGGTGCTGAGTTCCTCCTGTCCGAGCACCTTGAACGATTACATCTACCCACCCACCCCCCAACGCCAAACCGCTCCCTGCTGCAGCTCCCTCTGAGTTTTAATACCATCTTCAGGGTTCTCTCTTCAAATAAATATTTATTGTCCAGACACCGAGCGCACTTAACAGCACCAAATCCTTGCAGTCGGTATAGTTCGAATTTCATCCGATCTGTTTTTAAAACGCACTAAATGAAAGCAAGTGAGATGTCGAGGAGCTGAATTTACCTCTTGATCTTTCTCTCACCGCGTTGCTGAAAGTAGTTTTAATTTGCTCTGAACTGATGGATTTTAACCAGTACATGGGGACATTGTTTCCCAGTCGGCTGACAATGTTAATTTATTATTGATTAACGTTGAACACCGAACAAAAAATGTGATAACATTTCTCGTCCACTTGGGCGAAAATTGTGCAAAGGCCATGTGTTTTTTTTCCCATGCAGTTTCAATTTGCCGCTTCAACATTGTACGACAAGCCAGTTAATGCTCTACAAGATTTCACGGTTTAAATAATTGATAGAAAGCGCCCATCCGTCTAATGGGCTTGACCAAATTACAGGCGAAACTTAATGGACTTGCTCCGAATTCGATTGATAAGAAATAGTGATGTGTTATTGTGAAATGTGAAACATCAAACTGATCTAAGAAAAGGATTCTCAATTCTCCCTCCAAATATTTCATCAAATCCACTGCCAAACACAATGCAACGGACATTTGGAATTCGCTTGTGCAAAGCGTTGGCTTCTAAATGCCTGCATTGGAATAAAGGCGTTTTGCTAGCTGACTTACACATTGACTAGGCACTACCAGTTCGTATCTGAACATGGATAAAGAGATTGAGATTTCCCCGTTCTCCAGCTTGCTTGGGAATCTCCCGCCCCCCGTGGCTGGGGAGTTTACACCAGACCAAGAGGTCCATTCTCTCCGTTGGAGCACTGGGAAACTTCGGCTGCATCTGAGTGGGTTAATGCAAGAAGGACCGAGGAGTTGTTGCTACACATGCATTCGGGAAAATGTCTTCATTATTCCCTTTCCCTTTAGCGTCACCCTTCTCCTTACAAAGCGATCACCTTGTTTTTAAGGTGCAATATGACTAAACGTAATTTATTTAGAAAAGTTGTAACAATCACTTTCAGTAATATATGTATGGCGTGTTTTGGGAGGTTTGGCACTTAATATGCGGTGACTGTAAATTGCATACAAGGCATTTTCAGCCGTATCTAAAATGACACTTGCTTCACGCAGATTGATCCAAACAAAACTGCACCAACCGCAGCAAATGTTAATTTCCTATAATTAATATGAGCGGATTCCAGACCTAAATCCCTTCCTGTGCAACACGATAGTTAAAGCTGTTTGAACTTCTAATGAGGCCCGCGTTAATTCCATTATTGCTTTGTAACTAATGCCGGCTAACAGTTATTCTGTTAAATTACTTGCATGGGTATAAAGGAGTCTTATAAATTATAGTCACTAAATTGAAACATTGAATATCATATTTAGCTTTTAGAAAAAAAGGCTGAAAGTAAGGTTTGAGATAGAAACATGTTGATAATCGGTTCAAATAAAAGTTACCGTCAAAATTGAAAAGGTTTGGGAATGTTTAGCTCCACCGTATATTAAACTCCTGAAAGTGCAGAGAACTGATATCAAAGCCTGAATGAGACAAAGGTTTGAATATTTAGGAATTATGTTCAGTGAATTTCATTCATATCCACATTCTTCTCAGGATTTATGCTGTATGGCATAGCTGTCCATGATCATTACCATCTTCATTAAACATCGAAAGCACCCCGAGGTTAGTGCCTTTCCCACCCGGACAGCACAACTGCAGAAGAATGTAGAAAACATTCCTGACGACAGCGAAACCTGAACACTTGAGAGGAGGCCTCCTACTAAATGTGATTCCCTATAAACCTGTTTTTCTTTCGTGGGAGATGTAGATAAATTGGTCACGTATCTAGAAAACAAATTTTGTATGTTGGGTTTCCCGCTAAATGATGATGAATTATTTAGGAATATCTTGTGTACGTTATGTATGTAGATCTTCATAAAAGTAGTTGTCTTAATTTTATTTTTTAAATTCCCAATCTCTGTCGAATTTTCCCCAATGTTATTTGATTTTCAAGCTGCAATGTTACTTGACATTCAGTCACTGAATTCTCTGTTTCTCTTCCAGTCTGGTCGATCATTGTTCTCACTGGAGGAATCGCGTCTATACAAAAGGCGCAAGGTGCGTTTGTATCTTCTGTACGGGTACCAGTACATTTGATTGTAATAAGCTGTTTAAAGTACCTTGGGTAGAAATGTCTGACAAAACAATACCTTGTATATCAGTTAGCACGTACATTGTAAATGCATTGCCCTTCATTTGGAACATGAGCTAGACAATACAATGCCGTGGCTAGAGTGCCTTGGATGTATTCCCGCTCCGGTGGAGTTATGCCCAATCTGTTTCGATCTAACAATTATGGTAATGGGTCACTCACTGAAACAGTCACTGCTCCCGCCGGGCCTCATCCCAAAAGATTCAGAAATGGGATCAAAGCAATGATATGCGTGTTGGTGGCTAGTATCAGCCACTAAGCATCCGCGTATAAACTGTGTAACTGCTGTGTGTTAGCTGTATACTGTCAACGCCGTTTTTGTTTTAAAATGCTACCACAAGGGACTCCGTGGCTTGGGTTAGACCTTGCTGGTCTGCTCTCCGGTCCTCCAGGGAACCCGACCTATCGGAGAACGTGTTCCTAATCTGTTCTGACATCGAGTAGTAGCATTACTGCTAAGGTGGAGACTGAGCTTGTTCTGCATTCAGGATTGTCGATTTTCAATCGCTTAAATTGAAAAATATTTTTAAAAAAAGACGATTGGACTAGTTTAAATGTCTTCAACAATGAACAACGGATGGGACACTAGAGACAAGGCGTTACTCCCACTTTTAGCAACGAGCGTTTTTTATTCTCCCTTTCACATTTAGCTTTTAACTTAATGAATAGGAGTTTTACCCTTAGTTCAGAAAGTTAATTATTGTTAACACATACGAGAGTTGAACCTGATGCTCGCGAAATTCTGTTGAATTCCCCCTTACTGTTTTCTCATAGAAATTACTGCTACAAGGCCAAATGAAATAAAAATCTCGTCTGGTTACTACTCCCTGGGGTCTTCAAGAGGCGTGACATTATTTCCAATTTAAAAGTAAAAAGAAGTCAAATTATCTCAGTTCTGGTAAAAAAAAAAGCCACACCCAGCATCTGGATGAGCACCATTCCAGCTAAGGTGATGAACATGCAGGAAATCAAATCTGTTGGCCATGGAGGGCTTCATCTAGTGCATTTTTGTTGCAGCTACAGGCTAATTAGAAGGAATCAGTTTTTGCTACATGTCACTTCTGAAGTAACTATGAGCTGTCATTTTCGGGTTATTTCTGGTTTGAGTGCCTGTTGCCAATCTGTTGTAACTGCTGATCATTCTGGTACACAGGTGATGTCCTCATTACCTGCTCTCATCAGCTAGTAAGTCCCAAGGCCAAGGGTCAGGGTTTAGGGCCTTCTTATCATGTTTGCAACCATCATTGAAGTAGAGTCTGGTACATTCTACTGGTGTTTTGGCTCCGCATACCATCTCATACAGAAAATCCTTCTGTACGTGACTATATGGCATCCTGCAAATGTGCATAAACCAGCAAAGTCACCTCCACATGATCAGTGTCAACATACTTAGGAGTTTGAGAGAATGGGGGAACTACTGTATTTATGAATTTCTTCCTCCATGATTCAGCAAAAATTGCAAAAATGAACAATGTTCTACCTTTGTGATGGTTGTAAGTCATCCGTATTTTGGGCTAGTTTTCTGGAGCAAAGCATCTTGATGGAGATGCAAGAACATTTCTTGCCTGTAGTTCAGTCAGAGTAATAATGCCAGGCTCCACACCATCTGCCTAAACTCTTCGTACCAGCCTCAAAAGTGGGGTCAGGCAAAAAGCAGCTATTAAATGGTCATAAGAACCTCAAAAGGGGCAAGGTTGAAGAGCTTTAGTACACAACTAGTTTTCCTCAAAAGCTTGTAGACCCTTGTCTTGCTGATGGTGTTGAATATTTTAGTGAGATCTACAAAAGATTAACAGAGGTATATGCTGTTTCCTACACTGCCAGCTGGTGTATGGGTAAGATCATGTCCACTGTAGACCTGCCAGCACGGAAATCATGTTGTGTTTTGGAATCCACTTGTGAACATAGAACAATACAACACAGGAACAGACCCTTCAGACCACCATGCCTGCACCAACCATGATGTTATTCTAAACTAATCCCATCTGCTTGTACGTGGTCCAAATCCCTCTACTCCCTGCCTGTTCATCTTCTGTCTAAATGCCTCTTAAATGTTGCTATCTTACTTGCTTTCACAACCTCCCCTGGCAGCATGCTCCAGGGACCTACTATCCTTTGTGTAAAAAAAAAAAATTGTCTCACACATCTCCTTTAAAGTTTCCCCTCTCACCATAAACCTATGCCCCTAGTCTTTGACATTTCCACCCTGGCAAAAAGACTATCCATCCTATCCATGCCTCTCATAATTTTATATACTTCTGTCAAGTTATCCTTCAGCCTCCAATGCTCTAGTGAAAACAATCCAAGGTTGTCCAACCTCTCCTTATAGCTAATACACTCCAATCCAGGTAAACATCTTTTGCACCCTCTTCGAAGCCTCCACATCCTCCTTTATCTGGTGTGGTGACCAGAACTGCGCACACAATCCAAATGTGACCTAACTAAAGTTTTATACAGCTGCAATAAGACTTGCCAACTTTTGTACTCAATGCGCCGACTGATGAAGGCAAGCACACCTTCTTTGCCATCATTTGTATTATCATTTTCAGGGAACTATGGACTTGCAGCCTGAGATCCTGTATATCAATGCCCTCCTAAGGGTCCTGCCATTTACTTTCCTCTTGCATGACGTCCCAAAATGCATCACTTCACATTCATCTGGATTAAACTTCATCTGTCATTTCTCCACCCAACTTTCCAACTGATCTACATCTTGCTGTATCCTTTGACAACCTTCCTCACTATCCACAATTCCTCCAATTTTCATGTCGTCTGCAAATTTACTAATCAGACAACCTACATTTTCATCCTAATCATTTATATATATCACAAACAACCGAGATTCCAGCACTGATCATTGTAGAACACCACTTGTCACAGTCCTCTGGTCAGAAAAGCACCCCTCCACAACTACCCTGTGTCTTCTGTGATCAACCCAATTTTGTATCCAACTTATCAACTTGCCGTGGATCTCATAACTTACTCTTCTGGGCAAGTCTACCATGAGGGAACTTATGAAATGCTTTAGTAAAGTCCATGTAGACAACACCCACAGCCTAATCCTCATCACTCATCTGGTCACTTTCTCAAAAAAACTCAAGCAATTTTTCGAAACAAGACCTACCCTGCCCAAAGTCATGCTGACTACCCCATATAAGTTGATTCTTTTCCAAATTGTTGGTGTCGTTGAAGAATGATCTTAGCAAAGGTCTTCTCAGTGGCACTAAGGAGTGATAGGTCGCTGTAGTTGTTACAACCTTCTCTCTGAATTCTTTTCTATAGTGTGTTGACTTTTGTGACATGTATGTTCTGTTGAATGGATCCTACCTTCCAATAAAGGACAAAACCAGGAAGGTTTAACAGTGTATGGTACTTTGAATGCTTGAGAAATTCTACTGGAGTTTCATCCTTGCCGGATATCTTTCTGCTCACTAAGCAGTAAATGGCTTTTTCGAGCACAAGGAGTGAATGTGTTCTTCGTCTAATTCAGCCATGACCAGAAGCTGCAGGAGGGCATCAAACGTGGACTGAGAGATGTCAGTCTCATGGGAGTACAACTCACAGTAATATTTAGTGCAGTAGAACAACCCTTTGTATCTGTCACTGAATAGTTCGCCATCTGCCAATTTCAAGGGTGGCAGCTTTGGTCACATCCTCCTCGTCCCATCATTCATAGCACATAACTGCCTGAGTGTGGAAATCTTTGATTTCTTGACATAGGTTGATACAGTTTGTTTGTGCAGTATCTCCCTGTCTTCTGCAGGACTGACTTGGATATTTTCAAGTCATGCAATTTTCTAGATCATGAGCTTATGTTGTGCATTATGTCGGCATTTCTTTTGCTTCAATAACAGATGTTATCTTAGTCAAGTAGGCCTCTTTGTTATAGATTCCACCTTTATCAAATGTGGCTGCTGCCATTTCATAAATGATTAATCTTACCAACTTCCAAGCATTTTCTGGTAACCCTTTAGGAGGTAGTACTCTCCCAAATGTCAATGTGAACTGTTGGTATTTGGTGTCATTTATTGACCCAAGGATATTGGTACATGGTGGGCCATCATGTTTGAAGCTGTGAAACTCTCAGGTTTGCAACTTTGCTTTGCTGCTACCAGGAGAGTGGTCAGCATCGCAATTTGTTTTATAATGATTTTAGATGCAAAGTTAAATTGAAGAAGCTGAGGCCATTTTCAAGGTAGGGTTTGCAAGCTTATGACAGTTTAGATAAGGTAAACAAAGAAAAGCTAATGCTATTAGCTGATGATATGAGGTTTAAGGGGCAGAGATTTATGGTTTTGGACAAGAGTGAGAGCAGGAATGTGAATTGTTTTATGCAGCAAATATTAATGACCTATAATTCTCTGCCAGCAAGGATGGTGCAAGCAGTGATGATGAAAAACTTTAAAAGGAAATTTGGGTGGTCTCTTGAGGGAAATAAACTTGCAGGGCCATGGGTTAGAATGGAGGAATGTGGATTGATTGAATTGCTTTACAGAGAACTGGTGTGTGAGGAGCCAAATTGCCTTTTTTTCATTCGCTATAATGTTTCTTATTCTAAAAATGAAGAAATGTAACAATTCACAAAAAGGAAGTAGCAAATTTTCAATAACGATTCAGTGTTTTTCCCAGCTTTCAAAAAAATGATGCCTGGGTTCATTAGTTTTACAGTGTCTTAGTGCCTTATAAGAACACATTTCAATCAGTTCAAGTGGCACAATTCTTGAGCACTTACACTTCAGATCTGAATAATTCATAAAGGAAGCTTTGTTAATCATATATGCTGATCAAAGTTAAGGGGTCCCTAAAACACCTGCTCCACTGGCTTTTTAATGTGTGAAGCATGTGTAAATATATACACATATTCAGTATGTGCAACCTTTTGGAAAACTCAATGAGCAGATCCTTTGGAGAATTTTAGCTCCTTAAAAATGGACACACTGTAGATAATGGATATTTAGATTTGGTAGAAAAGTGGTTGCATTGAAGATAGTTGTAAGTAACGTTTTCTAATAGTTGAATAATGCACAACGACCAAAGAAGATGAACCTTTGGCATTATGAAATTCATTGCCATAAAGTGAGTATCGTGTCTTCGATATTTGAATTTTAACATGAAAATTTCCTTCTCCCCTTTCAGACCCTTCCTACAATCATTCACTGGATAGAAATCACATTTTATAACATGCACATTCAAATTCAGAAGAGATTTGATGATCTTTCTGTTGTTTCAAATTGTGATCGTTCTGAACAGCACTTTTTTTTTAACTTGTGGACTGTCAAGCTGGCTAGTTTTGTAGGTTGATACTGATGCTGGTATTGATTTTTTTCTGCATTTGTTGCTGTGGCGGGACAAGCTGCTTCCGACAGAATTTGTTTTCCAGTTTTGGCCATAGTCTTTAAGGGGTACTATGTCGTGTTAAAGGCTTGTTAGTTTCTCATTTGAGAATTTATTGCAAGCAACACAAAGATATCTAGAGACTGTGTTCGATATTTGTGATGAGTAAGTATATGATACCTCTGGCTGAGCACAAATATTCTGCAATCCCAAAGGGCTGGAGTAAATCTTCTGCACCATTTCAGCTTTTACATTTCTAGGATTGATAGCTGTATTGCCATAGAATGCGATCTCATCTTGAACAAATTTGTATTGGAAGTAGTAATCTCAACACAAAACTATTTTGTTCTGTTTGGGGGTTTAGTCAGAATTGTCTGTTTTGATAAGAATTTTTAAGCTGATTTTAGTTATTTTAGTTAATTTTGTTGCTCTTCTCAACAAACTGAGCACCATAAAGCATTGTCTTTTCTATGGCTTTCTCAGTCAGACAAGTTAGTCTGTTAACCATGGCAGAAATTTATATATCTGTCACTTGTGTGTATTTCACTTTCAGGGTACAGCATTCTTTTGTAATGATTTGGTTGCCAATATTGATGTTGTCCATGGGCATAGTCTGAGACATACTTGTATCCCATTTACAGTGGTCGGATCAGTTAACCAACATATTATTGGCAAGCATATCTTTCTTATTTATAACCTTCTGCTCAAGTGTCTGCTTTTGAGGCATATTCCACTGGCTCTCTATGTCAAAGCAACGCACAGACCTATTGCTTGTATACCACACACTATAATGTTGTCACTGGTTCATAATATATTCCCAGAAACCAAATAACCTGGCCTCATTTATAGATTGATTATGGGTACTAATTGCTGTCATTCCATATTTTGGTCTTGTGTAAATCTAAATTATCAGAAAGGTGAAGATAAATTACTAAACTATTATTCTTAAATAAACAGATTATTTGGTGGATGAACATGGAGGACAGCTTTAGCTTTTCTTTGGATCTGGTTTCAGACATAGCTGAAAAGAACTCATAAGCTATGTACTTGAATCAACACAGTGTGGAGCTGGAGGAATAAGCAGGTCAGGCAGCATCTGAGGGGCAGTTTCACGTTGGGACCCTTCATCAGGACTGTACTTGAATAACTGCTTGTAAAACTGCAAAGTTTCCTTTTCTAAAAAAATTTCAGCAATTGTTGTCAGAATCTGCTTAGACATTTAAGGTAATTTCTAGTCTCACAAACTGGTCCCTAAGAAGGGACAAAATATTGCTGGGTCCGGTTCTAAAGAAAGCTGGGATAGGTGTCATACGTATTAAGAAGGGAATATTTAGTGGCCAGTGATTTTAGTATTTTAAGATTTAATTAGCCACAGAAAATAACAGGAGCAATCCAATGTGAAATATAACCTATTTAGGGCTAGGTAACTTTCAGTAGGATGAGAATAGATCTGACCCAGGTAAATTTGAATCAAGAATTGGCAGGCAAACATATAATGGATCAGTGGGGTCCCATAAAGGAGATATTGATGAAAACAAATGGCATGTTTTGTTAAAGCTTTCCCATCATGTACTCATGGGACAATTTTCAAGAATTACCAAAGTAAAGGAAAAATTATATTTATAAGGTATGAAGTACAGAGGGTTCTATTCTTTGCAGACAGAAAGGACATGAGCTCACTGCACGTGTGACAGCCTTTCTTCAGTTCATTCATCTGGGCAATGCCTTGTCCAATCAGAACCAAACTGCTTAGTTTAAAATTCAAACACAGTTTGGCAATTTACCTGAGATAACAAGGTGTAGAGCTGGATGAACACAGCAGGCCAAGCAGCATCAGAGGAGCAGGAAAGCTGACGTTTCGGGCCTAGACCCTTTCTGCTCCTCTGATGCTGCTTGGCCTGCTGTGTTCATCCA
>NC_063346.1:34630697-34667779 GCF_021869965.1 Rhincodon typus | reverse complement strand
GCCCCAAAACGTCAGCCTTCCTGCTCCTCTGATGCTGCTTGGCCTGCTGTGTTCATCCAGCTCTACACCTTGTTATCTCTCTTCATTTGGCCAGTACTTTGTTAAAAGTAAAATAACTATTACAATTCATTACAACAGGCAGATTTTTAATAGTGTTGTGCTCCCAGTAGAGACTGAAAATTTTTTAAACACAGATGATTTGCCCACAACTGACTCAAGGAGCCACACAATAAGTTTCCATGTTTTTAAATTTCACCATAACAAGCTCATTAAGGGCAGCAGGGTGGCTCTGTGGTAACCTCACAGTGCCAGGGACCAGGGTTCGATTCCACCCTCGGGTGACTGTATGTGTGGAGCTTGCACGTTCTCCCCATGTCTGCGTGGGTTTCCACCGGGTGCTCCGGTTTCCTCCCACAGCCCAAAGATGTGCATGTGCCCAAAGAATTGGCCATGCTAAATTGCTCATAATGTTCAGGCATGTGTAGGTTAGGTGTGTTAGGCATGGGAATTGCAGGGTAGGGGAATGGGTCTGGGTGGGATACTCTTCAGAGGGTTAGTATGAACTTGTGGGCCAAATGGCTTGTTTCCACACTGTAGGGAGTCTATGATTCTATGGAAATAAGCCTGGACTAAATATTTCTTTTCAGGCAACTAAGGCATAGAAAAGGTATTCCTTAGTAATCTCTTCACACAACTGAAAATTCAATACTGTGTTTATACATTTAGACTGCACTCTCTGCAGAGATATTCGTCTCATGTTTAAAGTCCAAATTGCCTTCCAGTTCTAACAGGGTCTCTTCCCCCTGCTTCATCATTGTGCATCTTCCAGTGTTTGAACAAAGTCTACTTTACTCAACTCCTTGGGCGTAGTCAGATGGGTGTCCTGTTGTAAGGTACCTTCTGGAAAAAAACTATATTAATGAAATAGCTATTAAAATTTAGTTTGCGAGTTGTTAATTTTATTTTAATAAACCCTAAGCAATAAGTGGGAGATTTTTCTTGTCATTGTCTCCTGGTGTAGCAACATGGTTTTGTGGTATTATTGTAACATTGTATTCATATATGTTCCATCAGAATGACTTTGAATTAAGTGAATGTTTTGTGCTTTTTTTTGGTATAATAAAGTTTCAAACATAGTTGTAAACTTTCCATTTCGTAAAAATGTGGAAATAAATTATTTAATTTCACAGATACAAATATAGCTATACATTTCACAATTTAATCATAAAGAAGCTACACCATCTGTGATGTAATAGGGTGTCCATGTTAAAATAAGCCCATTGTGTTAGTTTCAAGAATGTTCTCAATGGTAACAGTATTTAGTTAGGGTATAAGTAACATTAGGAATAACGATTTTGGAGAGAAATCTTTCACCTGATTTATTTCTATTAGCAACTAAACACCTATGACTTTGATTTGAAATGGGCTTAAATATGCCAATTCCTTTTCTTTACCAAAAGTCATTTGTTTTTATTGAATTATGATTAATATGAATTGCTGCTAGGCAAAGAAATTGAAATCTGCAAGTAAACTGCCACTTGACATTTAACTACTTTCTTCATAAGTGATTAAAATTTTTGTTCAGTTTATTTTCTTCCATGGCTTACTTAACAAATTACTTTTCAAAATGTCTTTCAGATATGTCTGTCCTCTCCTGCACTACAAAATAATTCATAAGCAGTTTAAATTGCTATTAATTTTGAACAGTTTTATTTTAAAATATCATAAAAATTATATCCATGCATGCTCATGATTTATGATAAATAAAATTCCATTCACTATCCAGTGCCACTGTAATCCCAAGAGTACAAACTATTTCATTCAGATTTAGTATTGAACAATTAATAATACCAGCAACTCAGCACTGAGCGGTGGAGTCACTATTATACAGATTAACATCAGGTAAGACTCAAAGACAGTGGTACTTTAAGTAATGTTCCCCAATTAACATACAATTAAAAGTAATTATGTTACTGCATCTTTGTAATTTCTGATCTATAGAAATGGAACAAAGATAAATTTGTTTTCAGCCCTGCTTAGTTGACTCTTGTTTCACTCATTGGTTTGGCTCACAGGCACATATATCTGCTGTTTACAGAGTCATAGACACTACAACAGTTCAGCCTTATTATAACACAGTCTTTAGAATCCAAAGCACATCACGTACAGTTTGTGTTACATGTAATTCTGAAAGTTGGGTACAATGATTCAGTAATCTAATAACAAATGTTTGATTAAAGCTGCAAACTTCAATAGGACAGTACACCATCCTTTTACTTTTGAGAGTTGCATTCGAACTTCCTCGATAAAGGACCCTATTGTTGTGCGTTATTTATAGGCGTAAATCATTGTATGGCCTGGTCAAAATGTGCACGTGAGCCAACAAAGATTTTCGAGTCACCTCAATTGATAGCAAGGCAAATGTTAGTCAAAGAGCATTATGCTAACAATCTGGCTTCAATGTAAACACGTACAGAATACACCATGATATTAATTGAACATATCTAGCTAAACATTCAGTGACTATATAAAATAATCTACTTTGAATTAATTTGCATTTAACAACCTTTTGAAAAGAAGACCCTGTTGTTGCCATATCTGAGAAAGAGTTTGCAGTGGCAATATCTGTAAGGCATAAAATACAGTGCAAGCTGTAACTGTATTTATGATGTAATTAACATAAATGATCAATGTAAATCCACCATCTGAAGATAGACTTGTAATCAGAGTCAGTCACTAAGTACGGGTTCTATGCTCTAATTTTAAATTATCATTATCAATATTTCAGTGTGAAAGCTCCTGAAGTTCAATATAATGTCACATTTAAAGGGATTAAGAAGAGTTGTTGTGAAAATTTGAGTTGTTACATTGGTACATACGCATTATTCACAAAAAAGTGCAAAGGAATAGAGGTAAATTTATTGTCTCAGATGTACAATAACTTGGTTCTGACACTTTATTGAAAAAACTGTTTATTCAGCCCTGTTAAGGTCACATTGATGAGTATGGGCTGCAATGCCTGATATTCAGAATAAAAACAAGAAAATCTAAAATAAATTATTATAAATTGATGATTTCATGAGTTAAATAAGCTCTTGGAGACTGAATTCAGATGGTTTTTCAGAAAGAATGAATGTTCTTTCTTGATTACCAAGCTTGAGGATTTGCAGCAATCATCTTGTATGGACTGTAACGAATAAACAAATACATCTATGAAACACTGTCAATGGACCTCGATGTGTTTCTGTTCAATAGATTTATTTACGCTTTCTGGACTATCAAATGGATCACTCTAATGAATGCAAGAGGAATTTTGTTGCTGTCTACGATGGAAGCAGTGCAATTGAAAACCTAAAGGCAAAATTTTGTAGCACAATAGCTAATGATGTAATGCTGCAAACTGGAGTTGGAGTGGTTCGTATGTGGGCTGATGAGGGCAGCAAGCTCAGCACGTTCCGAATGCTTTTTACTTCGTTTGTGGATCGTAAGTGACCATAGCTCATAAACATTTTGTGTTCTAATAATGTTTTAATCTGTTACTTGTGTATTTCATTTAAATAACTGCTTCGGAGACCATGAAACCATAAGAAATAGGAACAGAAGTAGGTCATTCAGCCTCTAGAGCCTGCTCTGCCATTCAATAGGATCATGACTAATCTGACATTCCTTGTGTCCACTTTCCTGCCTTTTGTCCATATCCTTTGGTTCCCCTACTGATCAAGAATCTACCTATCTCAGCCTTAAATGTGCACAAGGATTCTGGCCACACAGCTGTCTGTGCAAAGGAGTTCCAAACACTCTGAACCCGGTGACAGAAGAAATTCCTCCTCATCTCAGTCTTAAATTGGTACATGTTTATTCTGTGACTTTGCCCTCTGGTCCTAGACTCCCATCAGGGGAAACATCCTCTCTGCATTTACCCTCTCAAGCCCCTTAAGATTCTTGTATATTTCAATGAGATCACCTCTTATTCTTCTAAACTTCTGTGAGTAGAGTCCCAATCTGTTTAGCCTTTGCTCAGAAGACAATCCCTCCATACCAGGGATCATCTCGTGAACCTTCTCTAAAGTGCCTCCAACTAAATAATATCTTTCCTTAAATAAGGGGTCCAAAACTGCTCACAAGACTCCAGATGTGATCTCACCAGCACCTTGTATATTTGTAGTAAGACTTCCCTACTCTTATACTCCAACCCCCTTGATAAAAGGGCCAACATTCCATTAGACAGCCTGATCACCTGCTGCACTTATGTGCTAGCTTTCTGTGTTTCATGCACAGGTGCCACCAAGTCCCTTTGTGATGCAGCTTTCCAAAGTTTTTTCTCCATTTAAATAATACTCTGTTCTTTTGTTCTCTCTTCCAAAATGAATAACTTCATATTTTCCCACATTATACCCCATACTTATCAACTTTTTGCCCACTTACTTAACTTATCAACATCTCTCTGTAAACTGTGTGTATCCCTCTCACCAACCTGCCTTTCCACCTATTTTTGTGACCTACAAATCTGGATACTGCACATTCACTTCTTTCCTCCAAGTCATTAATTTGTATTGTAACCAGTTGTGGTCCCTCCACTGATCCCTGTGAACCCTACTAGTCACAGATCACTAACCTAAAACAGAATTCCTTAACTCCGCTCGCTGTTTCCTGCCCATGAGCCAATCGCTAGCGACGCTAAATCCTAACTCCAACACTGTGGGCTCTTATAACTTAATCTTTCGTGACGTACCGTGTCGAATGCCTTCTAAAATTCAAAATACAACTCATCTACTGGTTCCCCTCTAACCACTCTGGTTGACACTTCCTCGAAAAACTCTAAATTAGTCAGACACGATTTCCCTTTCACAAAACCATTCTGTGGAGATGCTGGTGTTGGACTTGGTGGACAAAGTCAGAAGTCACACAACACCAGATTATAGTCCAACGGGTTTATTTAGAATCACACAAGATTTCAGAGTGCAGCCCCTTTGTCAGGTGCAGTGAAAGAGCACAGCACACAGACAGAGTTTATAGGCAGAGAGATCAAAAGATCATATTACTGGTATGAGTAGAGTGTCAGATAATAAATCTCTGCAGGTGACCAAGACAGTTAGATGGTGTGTAAAGTGTTTATAAAATCAATGCCAGTGCTGTGCAGTCATGACAATCAGGCAGAGCAATAGGAATATACAAAAGGTGACATCTCAGATCAGACACTGAAATATAGATGGGAGGCTTTGTACAGAATCTGTCTCAGGGTTTTAACCTGAAATCAGGCTGGTTTTATTCCAAAAACTGGAAGTTATAAGATGCCACATTGACTAACTGTGACTACAAATCATGTGTTTTTCAAACAAAATAGAATGTATCTGCAAATAAACAAAGGTCTTGGATGAATTGATTTACCCATAGATTTGTGTGTGTGTGTGTGTGTGTGTGTGTATGTGTGAATGTGTGAGAGAGAGAGAGGGAGAACGAGAGAGTAAGTGTATGTGTGTGTGTGTGTGTGCTTGAGAGAGTGAGTGTGTGAGAGAGAGTCTGTGTGAATATGTTTGATGTGGCTGTGTGTGTAAAAGAATGTGTGTGTGAGAGTGTAAAAAGTAATTCAAAACTGTACAAACTAATTAAGGTATAGAGATCATAACAATTTAACAAAAGATGATGCTGCCCAAACAGGAAAGTATGGAAGATTTTACAGATACAGAACAGTGAGGTGGAGTCACATGTAGCACGACATGAACCCAAGGTCATGATTGAGACCATGTTCATGGGTACGAAACTTGGCTATCAGCCTCTGCTCGGCGATTCTGCGTTATTGCATATCTCGGAGTCTGCCTTGGAGGGCGCTTACCCGAAGATCGCAGGCTGAATGCCCGTGACCGCTGAAGTGTTCCCCAACTGGGAGGGAACATTCCTGTTTGGCGATTGTTTTACAGTGTCCATTCATCCATTGTCGTAACGTCTGCATGGTCTCATCAACATACCATACCTTGGGACATCCTTGCCTGCATTGATGCGATAGACAACATTGGCCAAGTCACATGAGTATCTGCTGTGAACGTAGTGGGTGGTGTTACCATGTGATGGTAGTATCCAAGTTGATGATCTGACATGTCTTCCCATGGCAGGGTTGTACGGTGTTGTGGTCGATGTTGTCCTGAAGGCTGGGTAGTTTGCTGCAAACAATAGTCTGTTTAAGGTTTGGCAGTTGTTTGAAGGCAAGAAGTAGAGGTGATAGGGAAAATCTTGGTGAAGTGCCAATATGGGACTTAACTGCCTTTAGCCCCATTACTATATCTTTATTGATGGTGATTGACTATAATTCCTCCCCTGCATTCTTTAGTGCCGATGGAAAGTTCAAAGTATCTTTCATCGTAAAGACTGATGCAAAATATTTGTTTAACTCCTCTGCCATTTCCTTGTTCCTCAAAACCATCTCCCCAGATTCATTTTATAAGGGGCCTATGCATACTGTGACCTCTCTCTTCCTTTTTATATAATTAAAAAAGCTATTAATGTCTGTTTTTATATTCCTCAATAGTTTGCTGTCATAGTTTATTTTTTCTGTCTTTATTACCTTTATTCCTCCTTTGCTGGGTCTGAATTTATCCCAGTGTTCATTGACTTTGGCCTCCTTGTATTCTTTTTCTTTCAACTTAAATTCCTGTAACTTTCTTGATTAGCCATGGTTGGTTTATCCCTCTCTTAGAATTTTTCCCTTTTACTGGGATGTATTTTTGCTGACAGTCTTGAATTACTTCCTTAAATGTCTGCCACTGTTTGCTTATTGTCATTCCTGGTAATATATCCACCAAGGAAAGCATTTGTTTAAAAACTAAAACAATATTTTTACACAGCCACAGGATTTAAATACCCAAAGTCAAAAATGTAGATGAAATAACTTCACAGAGGTTGGTGTCCCATCACCAAGCCAGCTTTACTTACAGTCCTTGACACTGAGCCAGCTCTTAGAGTGAACAGGATGTCTGACACTCCTGTTTATATCTGTCAGCCAGGGTTCCCTGATTGGACCAGATTAACAGCCCAAATCAGTGAACTCATATTCCATGATGTCCACCTGGCTGATCTTGTTAAAATCGCTACAGTAGCCTTGAAAATTATACTGTGCAATATTTTAAGATGTGACCATTGGATGGATTGGCAGAGGTTGGAGAGCAATGTATTTGCACATCCTCTCAGAGTGGATTCATGTGTCTGGAAAGACACAGACTAACTGACTGATTAATGGGGATAACATTGCTTTGGAAAATTGCCAATGAAACATCCTTGTTCCTAATTGCCAGGAATATTATTAGTTTTGATCCTATATACATTTTTGATTCTCCTTTATAAAATTTACCTTGAGAAATTTTAAAAAATATTTGCAGATATACAGAACAAAATGGAAATAATTCAGTAGTTGACCAGCTATTATAAAAAACTCCTGTTGTGAAAGCAAGAGGATTATTAACAAACAAATACCATTAAATTTCCGGTCAGAAAGTAAGTCAGGACAATCCTCTTGTACACTCATAGAATCCTGACATTCGGCTCATTGAGTCCACACCAATCCTCTGAATAGCATAACACCCAGATTCCACCCTCAACTGTATCCCCAAAACCCCATATTTCCCATGGCTAGCCCACCTAGCCTGCATATCCTTGGACACTATGAGGCAACTTAGCATGGCCAATCCAACTAACTGGAAACCGGAGCACCCTTAAGAAGCCCACACAGGCGCTGGGAGAATGTGCAAACTCCACACAGACAGTCATCCAAGGCTGTAATCGAACCTGAATCCTTTGTGCTGTGAGGCAGCACTGCTAACCACTGAGCCACCGTGCCGCTCTGTGGGAGCTACTCAATGGCAGCAAGAATTAATTTTAAATAGTTTGTGGTATTGATGATTTGCGACAGACCTCCAATCTAAAATTTTTAAAAAACAGTTAATTTTAACAACAGCTGCACAACAGCTTCTCTGCACAAGTATGTCCTTTTCAGTTATATTTTTGATTGTTGTTGTTGTTTTTTTGTAATAAAGATAGCTTAATTAGTACCAGTTTCAGGAAGGTGTGTAAAGTGACTTGGTGAACAGTAGGAAATTGATTACATCTGGTAAGTGAAGAACTGATAAAATTCTCTATACAGAAAAAAATCTATAAAAATTCTGCCAGTTTCAATAACCTGTAGAAGTTGATGCCAGTTGACCTGTTTATTAGTTGGTTTAATTTGTTATGATGCCTCCTTTTTCAGTCACTTATCTGAGTTCACTCCTAAATTAAGCACACAAAATAAAAATAAGGAACACAGATAATCCTAAAAATCCTGTAAGTAATGTGCTTGTATTTATAAAACAGACCTCAACAGAGCTTCAATCACAAATTATTCAGAGCAGTTCCCATTCTCATAAATATACCACCTTGTCATTTGTATGCACATTTTTAGTCTTTCAACTCACTACTTGTAGAATAAGCAACCCGTTCAGATATTGGAAGTGTGACACATCTTTCTGTCTGTCCTTTGAGTTTCATATTGAAATAGTTGAACCACAAGAATCCCAAAGAAGCCCCATGAAAAACTAGATCATGATTTACAAAATGTTAGCCATCATAAGAAATGTCAAAAGTATATCACTCTAGTCCTTTTTATGTTGGTTTCAGATCCATTCCTTTGTTTCTGAATGCTATTAACTAGCAATACATCTTGTCTATATTTAAGTTTCTAAAGCTAATGATTGAATCGTGTTACAAATTTATGCAAGTTAACAATCAATAAATCCAATTAGATGAATTAATTAATTTTGTGTGGGAGATTCAGTTGATGCTTTTACTGTGAATAATGAAGCCATGGCCAATTTATCTAACTGACAAAGCTGAACTAACAAAGACATGACCTTTACAAAATGCCCATTTACTGTGTTTTGTTGCTCATGGTTGAATGGCCATACATAGTACTACATCACATCTTGTATAAGCTTTTGAAATATATGTGCTATAATTTATGGTGACTCTAACTTTTGTCTCAAAGCTCCCTGCCAGGACAACACATTCTTTTGCCACAGTGACATGTGCATCAACAATTCTTTGGTCTGTAATGGAGTGCAGAACTGCGTGTACCCATGGGATGAAAATCATTGTAAAGGTACCATTGTTTGCTCAGAACTGTTAAAGAATTTGTGAGAGAAAAATGCCCTTTACTTCATCAGACTTGAAAAAAGCCATTTTTCTCAGACAGTGTATTATTAGGCTAAATCAATACATTAATTTCAGTCAATGTTTGCATTAAGTATTGTTTTAGAGTCTAACAGATCTGACATAGTTTTGACATTACCACATCTCAAGTATAGAAACCTGATTTAATACAAGGCAGCTTATTTTACTATGCAATAAAATATGATTTACTCATTTTCCAGAATGAAATGAAAGTATTTCTTATTGAGGAAGGAGACAATATTTTGGCTCATTGAAACTTGTGTTTGAGATTAATTGGATAATATTCCAATGTTTAATGTTTCTTGCTATTTGTTCCCACCCTAATCCACCCATGTTAGTTACAAATGGTGTAACAGCCAGTGTTAAACTGATTTTAATTTTGGGTCAATAATGAAAATATTCAGGCTTTCCCTGCACTCGTGCATCTTTCGTTAACCATAACCATTAAAGGAATAAGACAGGCCATCCTGCCACAGATCTGTTCCTTTCTTTGTCAGAACTGTACCTGTCAAACACAACATTCAAGGGTCCTGAACAAGGTGTGAGGAATGTTGGTATCAAAAGATAAGTTTGATCTTATTCTTACCCAGTATACTCCCACATTCTCTTGCATTTGAGGTTACTGGAAACCATTAGGGAACCCTGAACATCCTGTTAGTTCCTATAAGTGTTGTTCCCATGGATGTGGATTAGAGTTCTAGCCTTGGTTGGCATTATTCTTATATCTAACAAGCACATACAAGAAAAATGACAGCATGGTCTACTTGGCACTAAAGCTGCAAGTAAACAATATGCATATCATAATGAAAAACAAAATTGCTGGAAAAGCTCAGCAGGTCTGGCAGCATCTGTGAAGGAGAAAACAGAGTTAACCTTTCGGGTCCGGTGACCCTTCCTCAGAACTGATGGTGGCTGGGAAAACGTCAGTTTATGTGCAGAAAAAAGGGAGGTGGGTGGAGTAGGGAGTAAACGATAGGATAGAGCCCAAAGAGAGAGAAAGACAGTTGGACAGACTGTTTTCCCAGCCACCATCAGTTCTGAGGAAGGGTCACCGGACCCGAAAGGTTAACTCTGTTTTCTCCTTCACAGATGCTGCCAGACCTGCTGAGCTTGTCCAGCAACTTTGTTTTTGTTCCTGATTTACAGCATCCGCAGTTCTTTCGGTTTTTATTATGCATATCATAATGATTTATTGTATCTAAATTTTGAAGTATTAACCTTACAGGAGCAACTGCCATAGGTGCGAAGCAATATCAGCTATTTTTGTATTTATTAAAACAACTGATGTTGACGCTGCTGTTCATTTGGAAAGAAAAAATTCTGCCATTCTTACGTTAGTAATGCTTTGAACTATGAAGTTAAAATGAAATCTGTTCTTGAAGATCGAATCATTAACTGGAAACAGAATGACTCTTTGAAATAAAGCTGTTATAATTAAATGATGTACACCGAAATGCACCAAATCCTTTAGTAAATTGCTTTCAAAGACTGGATCCAGTGCCTGATCATTTCCATTTAAAACTGCCAAAACTGTTCCTCCTGATCTCTAGACCAGTTTGTCCAGATTTGATTTGTGAATGCTTGGCAGGCAGCTTTTGAATGGTCTGTTTTAACAGCCCAGAGAAATTGTTTGTGTATATTGTAAAACGTTGCTGTATCAGTACCAGTTTTTGAATTTAATTTCAGCTCATGGATAGATTTTAAAACCAAATAGCACACAGACTGTTGAACTAAACGAACTTATTTTCTGTTAAAAGGTTTTTATTTCCACACAGAAGACGGTTCAACAAACTAACTCCCCTACAATTATCTGAACCTGTCTGAATTTGGCAGTTCAGATCATCATTGTACATTCATTGCAGATTTACCACCCAGCAATATTGTGTGCCTAGAAATGGATCAGGAATGCAGCCATTTCTGCAGATCTGGTAGTATTAGAGCAACAGGAATGACCATTTACATCCAGATCTTCAAGTTGTTCTCCAAAACCTGCAGTCAAAAATCCTCCAGAGTCAAAGATATCTGAGGAAATGAAAAGAAGAGCTTCCATTTACCTTTGCTTGCCTCCCCGGCTTTGCTGCCTGCTTAACATAGAATCATAGCATCCCTGCAATGTCAAAGCAGGCCATTTGGCCTATCAAGTCCATACTGATCCTCCAAAGAACATCCCACCCAGACCCATCCCTGTAACTCTGCATTTCCCATGGCAAATCCACATAGTTTGCACATCCATGGATAGTATGGGCAATTTAGCATGATCAATTCACCTAACCTGCATACCTTTAGGAAACCAGAGCACCCAAAGCAGACACGGGGAGAATGTGCAACCTCCACACAGACAGTCACTCGAGGGTGGAATCGAACCCAGGTCCCCAACCCCACCCGGAGCATGGAAGCTTAGAGCGCAACTTTACGTCAACAGTTGGGTCCTTATAAATGACCCTCAAAGAAAAGAAGCTGGGGTAACCCATCCTACCTCAGTCATGCTCACCTTTTGCTTATACCTGCAAACAATTCACTTCACACTGAGAAAAGAAATCCCCAGAGCAGAGTAAAGAAATGGAAACCTGGCATCAACAATCCCTAATTCCCTTTTTGCCATCTTGCAACCAATTATGTAAGGTATCAGAACACATCTTCAGGAACGAGATAAGAATAGAGAGAAAAACTAATTTTAATCCTTTTAACCCTTTGATTCTTCCTTTTTCTCTACCTAAGCGTTTGCATCTACATCAGTTCTCATGTTTTTTTTCTTTCCTTGTCCATCAATTACTTCTGTAAGCTGTTTATCACTGCTAACATTGCAGAAACAGACCATTCAGCCCAAGTAGACCATGCCAGCATTTTTGCACCATTTGAGCCTCCTCCTATCTTTCCTCAAGTAAATCATCGTAACCCTCAGATCTTCGTTCAAATACTTTCTAACATGTTCGTCTAGCTTCCCTTTTTAAATGCATTTATACTTTTTATCTCAACTACCTCTGAAGTAGTGAGTTTCACATTCTCACTTCTCTTTAGTAAAAGAAGTTTCTTCTCAATTTGCTATGGATTTATTAATGACTATTTTATATTGATGGCATCCATATCCTTTCTTATAATATGGCATGTGATACTCTATGATCTAACAAAACGTTTGCAGATTTTGCTTAATTTTTTTTACTTTTTGATTCTTTCCCTCTAGAAATAAAGCCTAACACTTTGTTTTTTATCCTGTGTCCTTGCTAACCTTGCAATTTTTAATAACTGATGCGTTTGTACTCGGAAATCTATTTGTTCCTCTACCCAGACTCTCACTTTGTAAGTAATGTGATCTTCACCAAAATGTATCACATCACTTATGTCTGCATTGAATTTCATTTGCCCATTATTTGTTATTCTGCAAAATTTATTAACGCCCTATGTAATTTATTGTAGTTCTTGGTATTTGCACTCCCACCCCCACTACCTCCCCAAATTTGGAGTCATTTGCAAATGTTAAAGTTTTGTTTTGATGCCTTCTCCAAATTTCTAATGTAAGTTATGAATAGCAGAGATCCCAGTACTGATTGTTGTCCTGCCTTCTCCACTCTGATAGCTCCCCATTTACACCCACAATCTACTTTCTGTCTTGAAGCCAGCTAGCAATCAATTCCGTCACTAGTTCCCCTGACTCCACATTCTTTGAATTATTCATTAATCCATTATGGGGCACATAGTTGAAGGACTTTTGAAAGTCTAGATAAATTGCATCTATCTTGTTATCATTGTCTACTCTGTCTGATCCCAACCTTAAACATTTGATTACTGTTGGTTAGGAGGATTCTTTCTTTTGAAATCAATGCTAATTAATCATTATATATGTCATTTCTTGATGTCATTCTATTCTCTACTTTAGTAGGGAATCCATAAATTTTCTGACTACCAATGTTACACTAGGCAGTCTACAATTCCCCAGGCATTGTCTATCACCTTCGTTAAGTGTAAGAATTACATTAGCTACCTACCAGTCTTTTAGCATTAAATCTTTTTAAACAAATTAATAAATTTGTATAGCAATGCCTCTGCAATCCCATCCCTAGATTCTTTTAAACATGATGGCACAATTTATTCAAACAACAGTCTTTATTCTCTTTGAGTCTGACCTAATTTATTCTATACATCCTTTTATTTCAAATGCAACTTTCTCACATTGTTGCTGCTTCAATAACTAATTCCACTAGTCCTTTCCATGGACTCTGTACACTCTAATTTTCTCTTGCTCTGTCCTAAATCTCATTTATTTATTCATATCTATATTCATAACAATCACCTTTCTCTGTTCCTTTCATTCATTGGAACAGTCTGTCTCCATCTGCAGATTCTCATCCACTTTTGTAATTTTACTTCTACTGAGTCACCCTTTAATTTCCTCTGAGATAACAAACTGGTCCAATTTTTCTAGCCTTTCTTCATGTTTGTATTTGTTCATCACCGGCAACATCCTTGAGAATCTGAATTGTAACCTCCCTTTTGCTTCAATATTCTTTATTTGTTATAGAGCCCAAAACTAGACAAAGTACTCTAATTTTATTTTAATTGCAGTAAATACCCGTCCCATAGAATGCTAACTCCACTCCCCTTGGTGATACTCAGAAGTTTTAAACCCTGTGCAACAAGTACTTTTCCCATCTATTCCTCTTAGTCTTCAGTCTATCTAAATAGTGATATATTTTTGAAATATTTTATACTCTAACTCAATGGATAAAGTGCTTGCCCATTCTATGTACTCTATATGACCTCTGTTTCAATGAAAAGTATATTAGAGAACATTTTAATACTGTTGTGCCTGCCAAAATAACATCCAATATTTAACAGCCATCTGTTATCCATCATGCTATGACCAGTCTAATACATAGTCAAGAGCTTTTAGCTGCAGTAGGCAGTAATCACCATCTAGGAGCACACTGAAAATGGCATAATATGCAGTTTTGATAGATTTTGACGCACAGTGTTCTTTAACATATAGCATGAATAAATGAATGAACATTAGAAAGAGTACATTTTATATCATTAATAAACCCAGCATTCAACTCGCCATACCTTTGGCAGGGTGTGAATATGTAGTTTCCCTGTTCATTACATCTCCACATAATGTCTTGTTTTAAAGGGACTGGTCTTGTCATAAAGCTTTAAAAGCTGTACTGAACTACCATCCTAAGAACATTCATTGTGCCTATGTTTTTGACTAAATAATTAAGAAGACATAGACATTCTTGTAACTCATATGATTTAAGTGGGTGCCAGCTAAAAGCACTAAGTCATTCTCTTGAGCTTTCACTGTCTGATTATTTCAGGAGTGTGCAGGTAATATATGATTCAAAATTACTTTGATTTCTTAAAGACTCTTTATAAACTGGAGCAGTGTCGTAGTAAGTGAATCAGGATAAATTATATGCTTTTTCCAATAATGGATGGAATTTATTTCTAAAGAACTATTATTATTTTCCATCATTCTGCATAGTCCATTATATGTACAGTTTTATGGCTTATTCATAAAATCCAAGATAAACAATGGAGTTGAATTTTCCATCAATTAAGTGTCCTCGTATACAATTAGGTAGAAACATTGAAATTATTTAAAACTACATCAACTTTTCACTGTACCCCTATACTTCTGTATTGTAGTGCAAGTGACAATAAAGGATATTCTATCCTATTCATTATTGGTGAACTATAAAGTAAACAATACCCTTTTTGATGCATATATGAATTACGTAAGATAAAAATGGAAAATATTCTGATTTCATTAACCCAAATTAACCCTCACCTCACCATTGTATTGTGGGTGTAGCATAAAGAAAGCAAAGGAAGTCTGATTATGTTTGTAATGAGAAAGGAAGGTTTTTTGCAGCAAGCACTTGTGGTTGTGTGCTGAATCTTATGAGAGAACGGGGATTGTGTAAGAGTGATGGGATGAGATGGAAGGAATGTTAGCAGTTGTTGTTCAGAGAGAGGGAGAAATCAAACTGTGCTCTTGCTGTTCTTGTGAAATAACTGAATCCCCAGGAGGTGGTGATGCTTTCATCGACCCTCTCAGCTACGCCTACCCAGCCCTGCTGGATAGTTGAAACAAAAACAAATTGCTGGAGAAACTCAGCAGGTCTGGCAGCATCTGTGCAGAGAAAGCAGAGTTAATGTTTCGAGTCTAGTGACTCTTCTCCAGAGCAGTTGAATAGAACTGCTGGATATTTACCTGGGTTATGTTCCTGCAGGTGCTTGTGGGGTGGAGAAAAAATTCCCTTCTTACCCTGCCTTCCCCACAAGGATGATCAGTGAAGAACAGTAAACCTGACAGGAGCTCTAAATTTAGTCATCCCCATTCCAGCTCTGCAAAATCAGGCATATCATTTCAGGAGGTGCATTCCTGCTTTAAATGAACACGCAATAGAAAATTGTCTGGTGAAAATGGGCAGACCGGACAGAAGCCTGGGATTTTAAGATGCTGACATTGGACAAATCATTCTGCTTGTACTCCCACCCTGCTCACTTAATGCAATCCTCAAGTTGAAACCAGGCTTGCAATTTAATTTAAAACATTTAATGTGTTTTACGTTAACTATCTCTTAAGTGCTACTTTGCAACTATTACAGAATTAGACTTAAAGATAATGAATGACAGACTTTAGAAATCCTATAGAACTCTGATATTATTCCATGAGATAATTGAATTAGAATTTTTAGCAGTTTATGAAATAACATATGCATTTTAATTAAAAAAAAAATTCATTTGCCCAAGTCCCCAAAGGGATCATTAGCGTACTTTCATATTGCCTTTTGGGTTGCAAATTAAGTAAATTAGAAATAATGAAGAGATGTTATTATAGAAGGATGGCCCATTACATTGAAGTTGTTATTATGTCTGACTGGCTGGTTTATAAGATCAACAGAATTCACTTGTAAATTCTTAGCAAATTTTAAAATTTAGATATGGGACTCCTTTCTTTAAAACAATTTATTATGATACTGTGTTGATTTGAAACAACAGAGAACCTAGTAGAAAGTGGTTGTGCCTAACACTATGCAGGCCAGGCACTCAGCTATGGGTTACCCCAGATTAGTTGTTCTAGTTCTGTTTTTTAATCTATTTGGACGCGATAAGATACACCATCATGGCCAACATATCCTAAACAAGGACTTGAACCCAGACCTTCTGATCCAGAAGTAGAGACACCACAAGACCATCTGTTCTAGTTTTTCTCAAACCAATTTTTGTGTGTGTGTGTGTGTTCGTGTGTGTTCAAAGTGGCACTGGCATGACTATTTTTAGATTGCTAGTATTTACATTTTTTGATATTTGTACTTTTGCAGAAAAGAAGAAGCCTGGTCTCTTTCACCAGATTACCAAAACCCATGGAACAATCATTGGTATTTCATCTGGAATTGTTTTAGTTCTTCTTGTCATTTCTGTACTGGTGCAAGTAAAACAACCTCGCAAAAAGGTTTTGGCTCGCAAAGCAGCATTCAACAAATCAGGATTTCAAGAAGTATTTGATCCACCTCATTATGAACTGTTTTCCCTAAGGGATAAAGAAATAACAGCAGATTTGGCTGATTTGTCTGAAGACTTTGAGAATTACCATAAACTCAGGCGCTCCTCATCCAATGCCTCCAGATGCATCCACGATCATCACTGTGGCTCACAACCTCCAAGCATAAAGCACAGCAGGACTAATCTAAGCACAATGGATCTTCCATTTCGGAATGATTTCTCTCAGCCACAGCCAATGAAAACATTTAATAGCACCTTCAAGAAAAGCTGCTATACTTTGAAGCACTCACAAGACAGTCCAGAACGGGTCATAGAAGACAGAGTGATGGAGGAGATTCCTCCTGAAATCTATGTACGTGGCAGAAATGACACTGTGCAACGTTCAATGTCCATTGACTTCTGAAGTGGAATTGCTGTGCTGTTACTGAGCATTACCTTTTGGTCTCTTTCTCTTGTAGAAACGGTATTGGCAATTTGGCATTTCCTTTGGCATTTTAATATATTCTGATAATCAGCACAGTAGCAAAACATATGGAACTGGGGTCAGTTTTCCTTGACCCCTCAGATTGACGATTTCAGTGAGACAAACTGTTGATGACAATTCTTAATAACAGGCTCTGTGTTCTGAATATATTATTGGTTGATAATTACTTACTGTAAATATGCTAACGGTATAATTCTTCAGTCTCCTGCTCTTATCACATTAATTGCTCCAATCCACTGGAGAGAAGCCTCTTAGCTGAAATATAACAGATGAGAAACAGCACCACAATTACATAAGTATTTTTAAACATCTTTTCTTTTACTTAAAGTATGAATTTTTAACTCTGCTAGGCTATGGTTTTGAATGACAGCATTTTCTACTTGTTATGGCCTGTTTTTTACATGTTAATCTAACATACATTTTAAATCAGGTCATCAATATGAATAAAGTTACCATTAGTGAACTCACAGGATTATGTATTTGCTAGTTCGAATAAAAAGCTTCTTGAGATGTAATTATTTCTTTCTGTATATATTATTCAGAACATTATTCTGTCTTTGCAATGTACTATGTCATTTTGACTTATTTTGACAAATGGGAATTAAATTTTGAAAGCTCTATGGAATCCTGACATTGGAAGGGGGCAAAAAGATGTCTTAATCCTAAAATGATGGGAAGTGAGATACTCAATAATAATGTGGGTGGGAGGCATGGATCATTTCAGGTTTACACCTCATGGGAATGGTGCGACTGGGATGCAGGTTGTGTGCACAATAAATTTTTAAACAGGATTCATTCAATTTAAAGGCAATCTGCACTTCTTTGTTACATGAGCACATTTAAACTTCGAAAATATATTCTCAGTGTAGGCTACTAAGCTCCCAAAGCGTTAAGTCAATTCTCTGAAGGTCATTGTAAAGTAGAACATTTGGAAAAATCAAACCCTGTTTCTGGATAAAAGGAGTGAGGTGCGATGCAAGCAGCCCAGAATGCTGTACATAGATGGCTGCCTGTTCTCAGCAGTACATTGAGAAGTCAGAACAATGCTGTAAGAAAATCAAAAATGTACCAGAGCTGCCAAGGTCAGATTACAGTTCTACCAATTTACCGTCCAATTAGCACTTCACCATCTGTGACCCTAGAAATCTAATTTCTATCAGTCTCATCCAGTCACAGCAGCATACTTCACTGCATCTCTTTTTGCAGGCTTTTCACATTACACATCTCTTCATAATTATTTTCCTCATTATGCCATGCCTGCTTCTTCTTTCAAGCAACATTCAAACTGTGCTACCTTGACATGCCTATGTTCAGAACTCTTTAGCAGGTCGTGTGCTAACTCATTTTCTTCGTGACCAGACATTGGCAGGTGGCAACTCTGGAAGATCTGATCTGGTGTCTGACCATCCTCCATTTTGAGTTTTCATTAAACTTCTTGACATCCACAGCAACCTGCCATTGATCCAAGCTGTTTGCAGGAAATTATACACAAAGAATCCTCAAGCACAAATCTACAGCAACGTAGATGAGGGAAAGGATGATACAGGAATGAGTTTGTCATAGGCAAACATGTCCTAGACCTGCAGTAGACAAAACAGATTAAAATTTCTAAACCTAGGTCTGTGAAAGACATCAGTAACCAATTGATACGTTGGGCTCCTTCCCCTAGAGACAGTATAGAGTTGCCCATCTCTGATCCATGGGGAATCCTTGCACATGACAACAAAACAGTTCAATCGATTATGGACCATCTAAGTTCTGATGAAAGGTCACTGGACGAGAAATGTTGACACTGCTTTCTCTCCACAGATGATGCCAGATCGACTGAGTTTCTCCAGCTATTTCTGTTTTCATTATGGATCATCTGTTTGTACACTGCAGTGAGGCCCTTGCTTATTATGCATGTGGTGACAACTGCAATGGAAGCCCTGTCTGTCGTTAATCAGGCTTATGGTCCAATGTCCACTGAATCATTGGAGCACCAAAATGATCCAATTACATCTTCACATGCAGAGCAATGGCAGTGCTGAGGTTCAGACTGTTTGAGTGCCAGAGTGTCCATTGGAGAGGCATATGCATCCCCCCACCTGCTTCCCATCATCACTCAAACTGTGTCTACGATGGTCTGACCCACTTTGCTCTGTGACACTATCTCAGTAGTAGTTATTGATGCTGATATCCACAGTGGAGCCCTTTCAAATCTAATGACCTTGAGCTTGCTACAATGTCCATCTTGGGTGCACTCATTTAATTTGTTGTTTTGTGCTCAAGTTGATTAACTTGGTTATTTCACCTCCTGAAACCTTGAATATCCCCAAAATATGGAAATGCAAGCACCTTCAGAACTACTGGGAATAAATCTGGTGATAGGCATCATTTATCACTGCAGTTGGTGACATAGCTCTGTAATAGTCTTTGTAAAGAGCCAGAGCCATTGGAATATACTGATTCTCACAAAACTGGAGGAACAACACTTGTTCTATAAACTCGTGTGGAGCAAAGCTTCCCAACTCTTCCTGCTCTTGCTCCTGGTTTCCCAACCACAATAGCAAAGCAAGTAGCACATTCATACTATCAGACAAAGTTGACACTGAAGTAAAATTTTATTTTAGCTACACAAAAAAACACTTGCCAGATGTTTTTTCACTCAGCTGCAACTGCAGAATCAGGCACGTGTAGCCAAATAGTATTTTAAGATGTCCAACTCCATTGTTAACTGACTGCAGCTGAGGATCCCTATAATTAAAACTAGATACACCATCCCTCCCAACTGGGGTTTGCAAGCTAGTTTTAGGATGGGAAAATCCAGAACTGAGAAAGTTGAAAATACCAGTAAGAGGTGCAGAAACCTCATACCTCATTTATGTGTTTGTTTCTGCCATCAGGTAAGTATCCAACATTGTAGAAATGCATATAACTTATAATGACATGGAGCACAAGATGAACAGAGATTGATAAAGCAAGCTGTCTGCTGAAAATTAGGAGGCCTAATTTTTTTTCAGAAGTCCAAAAGTTAAAAATCTTTCTCTTGGATTTTTGAACAGGATGAGATTTCTGAGGAATAAATGTTCTTTTTTGTGGCATGGTAGTTCATGACTTTGTCTCATAATTATGAACCTGCTCTCTTGGCTGTGTGTTGTGCATTGCTCAAGGAAAGGAAATAACAGCCTGTCAAAATTATTTCTTATGAAATGTGGAATGGAATAGTCCTGGATTTACCTCTGCCTCCTGTGGAACTCTGCACAGTTGAAAGATGCACCATGCAGAAGTCTGACAAAGGATTGATATTTTTACATTTATGGAGAGTCTACAAAGTCTCATGCAAGAGACATTTCCCTTTCCGTTATACATTACACCCATTAAGGAGAATGCCTTGTCTTTACACTTGGACTACTGAAAGTGCAATTACTTACCTCAGTAAACACTATCTTGCATAATGAAGGCTGCAAGTGACAAAATTTAATTGACTCATGCTAGGATCCTTAACTTGAACTGCATAGTTATATTTTGTGATGGATGATTAATAAAGAATTTTAAATTGGTGTCAATGATAACTCGTTCATCGTCAGAATTCTACTGATAGCCATTTGAAATAATAGTCTCTAATAAATGGATTTTCAAAGTGGTGAATCTCTCTGGGAAGAGAGAAGAGCTCAGAAGGAGAATAAAAAACATGACTAACAGCAACATGCATTTACACAACAGATATACATCATAAGGCTCTTTACAAAAATGTAATCGACTAAAAGATGTAATATAAAGCAAAATTAAAGGCTGCTGTTTCCTTTTTCAGTTCTCACAGAATCACAGTGTTACAGCACAGAAGTTGACCATTCGGCCCATCATGCCTGCACTGACTCTATTACGTACTGCCAATTTACTGTCTTTTCCTCAAATTCCTACATACCATTTCTATCTAAATAATCATCAAAGGTTAACTCAAATGGCTCAATGGAACCTGCCTCCACCACATTTCCATTATAGCTAATCAAAAATAGAATAATAATACTTTGTGAAAAGTGTTTAAAAATAACAATAAACCCTCTGATATAAATGGACGTTATATTGCCTAGATATGAAAAATAGAGTATTTTTACTTGTGGACTAAACTCATTTATATACGTCATTCATGAGTTAACAGGTCAGTACAAAATTGACTGAACTCATCAGATTTCATCTGCTCCTACCACATTACCCAGAAAATTACACCTGTGTTACTTTTATTTGATAGCTAACTGACAACATGTTTTAAAAACACCATGTAACATCATATAATTTCTCAATGATTGTAAACAAAAATTCAGTATAAATGTAGAGAATTTGATTTGACTGAATTTAAGATAATAATTTATACACCTTATGAAGAACAGGTACAGGAATCTGGGCAGGATATTTGGCATTATTCTACTCGAATGCCAACTGATGCTTTGTGTTGACATAAATATAAATTGTCCCATTGAAGTGCACCTTATGATACAACTTTCATTGGTATTATAGAATTCCAGAGGGGCATCAAGGAGGAAATCAATTTTAATTTCATGGTTCAAAAGCTGTAACCATTTCCTTTTCTACCTAATTTTGTTTGTTTTTAATTTTATTTAGCACATAATCTATCAATGTCAGGTAATAATCTTGTTCTTTTTCTTGTACTTTGCAGAAGACTTCTAGGGGAATATGGTATGCAAAAAATACTGAATTATTTGCCTCTCAGTAATGTGCACTTAATTGCACAAAGATGATGAGACTCAGAAAGAAAAATGCTGCATTTACTTATATACTGTGTCCCAAACTCTCACGATGTCCCAAAAAGCTTCACAGTTTTTTTTGAAGAGAAACCACTGTTGTTTTATAGACTAATGTGGCAGTGAATTTATGCATGGCAAGGTCCCACAAACAGCAAAGAACAACCAATTTTTGATAGTGATTATTGAAAGATAAATAACTACCAGGAAAACTCACAACAACTCTTGGAGTAGTGCCTGGGAACAGTTGACATACTTCTGAAAACACAGGTACAGTGTCTCATCCAGCAGATGGCACCTCTGACAATGTAGCACTTTCTCAATACAAGTTCCACCTGCTCCAGAGGTGTGTAATAACATCTCTGAACAGGTTGATTAGAAAACATCTACACATAAGGTTGCACACATATAAATATCTCCTGATACGTATTAATGGAAAACATTTTTGTTGATACTTGCCTATGTAAAAAAGGAAGTGTTTTATGTTATGCTTTACTACCACTGCTAGTAGTTTTAGATTTCTTTGCTCCATGCTGTGGGTAACCACACATACTCTCTTTTACTAGGTTGTCACTTTTTTGGCCTCTTCCATCTCTAATTTATCCTTATGCTAGAGTAAAGCTCTCTCACTCTTTTCAATGCTATAAAACACTTTGTGTTTATACATGGGATAGTAGGAACTGCAGATGCTGGAGAATCTGAGATAATAGGGCGCAGAGCTGGATGAACACAGCAGGCCAAGCAGCATCAGAGGAAGATGCCGGTGCACTGCTGGCAGTGTGTGTTTCAGGAGTCGCAGGGAGAAACGTTTTTGAAGGATCTCAATGTTCTGAATGTAGACATTGTCGCGGTTGGGGCCAAATTGGGAAGGCCTAAATGTGGACTGTAGTTCATTGGGGATGATCCGGTTCTGTAGGCAGGTACTAAGAAAGGTAATGTGGCTGTCGCACCTGGTTTGCTTCAGGATGTGGTCGAGCATTTTCTGAAGTCAGCTTTCCTGCTCCTCTGATGCTGCTTGGCCTGCTGTCTTCATCCAGCTCTGCATCTTGTGTTTATACGTAACAGGTTACTGAGTACAACTCTCTTGTGTCGTATCTTGGTGGAGGGATCAATGACCAGGTGGCATTGATTTAAGATAAGGGGCAAGTTTAGAGTGGATGTTAGGAAAGGTTTTATCACCTATAGGGTGGTGAGAATCTGGAACTCGCCTGTAAGGTTGGTAGAGGCAGAAACCCTCATAACGTTTAAGAAATATTTAGATGCCAAGGCATACAAAGCTATGGGACAAGTGCTGGAAATGGGGCTAGAATGGAAATGGTTGATTTTGACTGGTGCAGAATTGATGGGCCAAAAGGCCTTTTCCAGTGCTATAAACCTCTGTAATCTGCATCAACTTGGAATGAGTGTGATGAGTTCAAAGCTAACTTCCTTGATCTGCATCTTGTGATAAAACAGCAGGGATATACTTCAAGTTGATGAAATTGGGAAGAATGCATGTGTCTCAATTTAATTAGGGAGATACTAATAAGATTTGAGGAATTTTTATTTAAATTAGCTCTGAAGAACAGCAGTCATTTACATTTGAAAGTAAAAAGATCTTTTACAACTTCAATTTCAGCAAATGATTAACATCACCAACATACATCACAAAATGTCGATTGCAAGTAGTTTGTTTTAATAATAAGGCACTGGGCATGATATTATTCTGAAGGACAATAAATGACTACGAATGTAAATTACTGTGGTGAGGCAGAGAGATTTTAGTAAAGGTGCAGCAAGCAAAAGGGTCATTGAAATACAAGTACACCATAATCGTAAAGAAACTGCACCATGTGAATGTATTTCTGTTGGACAATTACCCTGCCTCAATTCCCACTGTCCTTATATTTACAGTTAAATTTGCACCCAGTAGGAAATTGTCTCACAAAATTGAAAGTGGACCATTTGACTAGAAATAATTCATGATGTATGAGCTTGCAGAGTTCAATTTAATCAGAAAGACAATGTGCAATATGTTAGAACTATAGAGAATGGTGGACACTATAACTAATTTATATTTCATATTCCTTAAAAACTTCATGATTTGCCTAATTTAGTGCATTTAATACATTGTGAGCAAACGTACAATGGCAGAAGTTACACAAATTTCTTTAAGAGAAGAACAGTCTGGTTAACATATTGCACAAAGACTTCCATATGCGTGAGCATGAACAGTCACAGTGCCAACTTATTCTGACCTCTGACATCACAGCAGAAGATTACCTAGTGGTATTATTGCTAGACTATTAATCCAGAGACATAGGTAATGTTCTGGGGATCTTAATTCAAATCCTGCCATGGTAGGGGAATTGAACATCTAAGTAAATAGAAAGAATGTATAAGGGTATGGGAAAAAGGCAGGCAAATAGCACTGATTCAAGATGCTCATTCAGACAGCTAGTGCAGACACGATGAGCCAAATAGTCTCCTTCCGCATTGCAATGCATCTGTGATTTTGTGATTTGAGATTTTGAAGGGAAAGAAAGTGTGTTAGGCAATAGCAGAGATGTTGAGAGACAATCTGGTCGATATCAGAATTCCAACATGTTGACTACTCCTCCTTAATGGTACATTTTCTTGTAGTAATTGTTAAAACACAGGATCATGCTGAACAATCAACTGCCTCCACATATACAGTTGTTTACATTGACCTGTATGGCCAAGCAACTGGAAACATCAGAATTTCGGTGATCACCTCTCTTTTAGTGCATAATTATATCAGTTATATTAGTCATGAATTAATCTATTTCACTCGTAAACTTTGGTCTATATGCTGCATTGGCAGTGTAAACTTCTTTGCTGTTTGGAAATCACGATGAGTTCAGAAATATCATAGCTACCCATTACTTCATACGCAGTAGTGGGCATTCACTGTCATCACTAGGGTTTTGCAAATGGTACATTGTCCCTGCATGTCTTTGGTAGGTCAGGGCTCATTTCATTATCAACGTACCTGGTGATCTTGAATCATTATGTTCAGCTCATATTCCCAAATCCATTTAGTTAATATACAGTACATACACGTCCAACACTAGTTCCTGCTGCAAGATGTGCTCCCTCCTTCCTTTTCAGTCCAAAGTTGCTTTCTCCTCCTTGTCTTCTTCCTACTATATACAAAAACAAGCTGGCTAAAATTCACTTTTTTTAAACTGGTGTCATACTTGCAAATATTTTCTTTAATTCATTCATCAGACGTGGACATCATTGGTTGGACCAGATTTATTGCCCTTTAACTGAGTGGTTTGCTAGGCTATTTCTAAAGACACTAACAGTCATCCATGTTGCTGTGGTTCTGGAGTTACATGTAGGCCAGACCAGGTAAAGATGGCAGTTTTCCTGCCCCACAGGGGATTAGTGGACGAGATAAGTATTTACCACAAATGATGGTGGTTATAGGGCCACCATTAGACTTGCTTTTCCAAATTTTTACTCAATTCAAATTTCACTATTTGCCATGCTGGAATCCAAATTCGTGTTCCCAGAACATTAATCTGGACTTTGTATCACTGGTTGAGTGATCACCAGTATCCCATCACCTCCCTATCTTCCCTTTTAGGAAACTCATTAAAACTAGTCCATTCTTGCGAGTAAAACATTATTTTTCTATTTGACTGCTGCAGCTGCAGAACGTTGCACAGGTTCATCCACAAAACTTAGTTGAATGAGCAGAATTTTACTTGCTTTTGGCTAATATTAATTGGACCATTTTAGAACAATTGGGAATACTCAAATGAACACGGAATGCAGATAACTAAACAATATTTTTTGTTGACGTGAGAAAATCTCATTAATGACTATTTCATTATAAGGGGCAGATTTTTCCCTTCTCTGGTGTGATAAGAAAGGTAGGAACTATAGTAAAAATCTAAGAATCATATTCTTGATGTTGAGAAGGGGTAGCAAGAACTGCAGATGCTGGAGTCTGAGATAACATAGTGTGGAACTGGAGGAACACAGTAGGCCAGGCAGCATCAGAGGAGCAGGAAAGTTGATGTTTTGGGTCCAGACTCTTCTTCAGAAATGGGGAGGGGGAAGGGAGCTGGAGAATAAATAGAGGCATGAGGGGTGTGGCTGGGGAAGGTACGTGGGATGGTGATAGGTGAGTGCAGGTAGGCAGTGGTGGGGATTGGTCAGTGAGGTGGGAGGAGCGGATAGGTGGGCGAGAAGATGGACAGGTTGTGTCAGATCAACAAGGCAGGGATGAGAGGGAGGGTTGGTCATGGGATGAGGCCAGAGGTGGGGAGATTTTAAAACTGGTGAAATCCATGTTTAGGCCATTGGATTGTAGGCTCCCGAAGCAGAATATGAGGTGCTCCTCCTTGGTTTGCGGATGGTGTCATTGTGACACAATGTGACATTCACCTATCACCATCCCACCTACCTTCACCAGCCCCATCCCTCCCCTCTCTATTTATTCCTGAGCTTCCTTCCCCCTCCCCATTTCTGAAGGGTCCTGAGCTGAAACGTCAACCTTCCTGTTCCTCTGATGCAGCCCTGGCCTGCTGCATTCCTCCAGCTCCACACGGTGTTATTTTGAAGTTGAGAAGATTTTTTTTCCAATTTTCCCCTTGAAGTTTAAATGCCGAGTTAAGAATCTCACCCTTGACCAGTGACTATCTTATTTCCATGCATTTTTATCTCATTAAAACTCTGACTCATTCTATTTATATTCCATTTTCAATTCTCCTTTCCTCCACAAAGATACAAGACAACATGAATTTGCGACATGCAGGCCTGGATTTTCCAATGGCTGGGCAGTCGTTTATCCAGCGTCGATGGGAGGTGCATATGGGGACCCCGCGGAATCTCCGTCACAGCATCTCCAAAGGAATTTCCCAAGAATTTAAAATTTCTGCTGGGCAATTCCTCGATGCTTAGAACCCTCCAAAAGTCTCCACTTAATCAAGAGAATGCAGAGGGTTACGATGGAATTAAGTAAATATTTACTCAGGAAATGTTAGACTATTAACAACATAGTTTTACTCCTAAAGACTTTTTCAACCAACCATCAACTTACTTCATACGTTCCCAACTATAATTTACATCCCCTGCTCCTGACCCTTCCTCCTCACGTACCTGACCCCAATACCTTGCTCTGAACCAGCTTCTCCCTTCCCCCACTTTGGAAATGACCCCCTATCCAAATTACTGAACACAACACCCCCTTCCCCTGTTGCTGAAACTGTTTCTCTCCACTCCTTCCAGACCCTCCCCTCCGCTTCCTTGCTCTGGACCTACTTACCCATTTCCCTGTCTCTAGACCCAGCCCTTGCCCCCAAGAAATTAATTTCTCCCTCCCACCTTGACAAACCCTAATCATTGCATCACTAATCTAGTCCTCTTGATACCTTGCAACCTGGCATCATAGCCACCCGGCATCCTACACCCACACCATACCCCTACCCATTCACTATCCAACCACTTGACACCCTACTGCCTGGCACCCTCTCCCTACCACTGGCATTCTACACCACTGAGTATCCCACCCACCTGGCACCCTACTCTTGAACCATCTGGTACCCTCCCTGGACCATTCCATTGCAGAATGTAGCAGCTGACTGCAGTGAAAGTGCGGCATGGTTTGTCCTCTCCCAATAGCTCTACAGCACAAGAGACCTTTCAGAATGGAAGTTCAGCTCCAAGTTTCTGAAGGAGCCCTGAATCTCCAGTCTGAAATGTGGAGCTCTCTCCATTCATAAAAAATGCAGGGGTGGCTTGGCAAATGTGTGAGATTGCCACTCCTTGGAAAATCCAGCCCAAAAATCAGTGCGGGTTCCTGGCACCAATAGCTTGATGAATGTTTGACCTGGCCATCACAACAATAATCCTGCGTGCCCCAAGGCCAGCATCCTCCTCAACCTTTCATCTATGTAAGTTGGTGCTTGCAAACCATCAGCCTCACCACATCGTCATGCCTGCACTCAGCCACCACACTTTGCTTTGGGGCTCAGAAATATCTCTAACTTGCATACTTGCACAGTTTGCTTTGTATGCAGTGACAGAATTGCGTCTCAGGATGCTTTTGCACTGACTTGGACACGTGCACCTTATGGCTCTTGATCTCTTAGTGATCTTTCATTTTAACACTTATTTAGAGGCTTCAAACCTCTATTGACTTCACATTGCCTTCTTAGACCACACTGACGTTAGTATGGACCGTCAGACTACCAGACTCTGGTTGGCTCACATTGCTTTCTTAGCGCATAAGTCCTTTATCATCAGTTACAGGCTAACAACCTCTTTGGCCTGCATTGCTTTTCATTACAGAAGGAGAGGCAGGCAGCTTGTGACAGTGGGAGGCTCTGAATAGACAATCTATCTATCAAATAGAGAGTGGACATGTCACTGTGTAGTAGTGTACTATGTCAACAGCTGGATCTGCAGCATGTGCAGGCAGTTTGCTTGGCAAATAAGCTATGTATGCTTCAAGAAAATGCCAATGTGTGAAAGTCAAAGGGGACTAGTCCTTAGTGAGATTGAGGGACTACAGTCAGTCAAGGTGTTAGTCCTATTCCAGTCCAGTGGGTTGGCCACAGTCAATCAGGCACTTCCTCCTATCAAAGCCCAAGGCTTTGTGTCCTTACAGTCTGAGGAATGGGTCACAGGCAGTTCTACAGGTCAAATGCAACCGCTCCAGGTCCGTCAGTCAGGGTGCTGTTATATCATCAGTCCAGGCGCCAGGCTATAGTCAATTAGTGCTGTCCTGCCACATTGGTACAGGAATGGGATGTGGGCCACAACATGTGTCACAAGAACAAGAATTTAAAAGTGGAACCAGAAATTCCCATTTTACAAACATATTCACAGCAAGTCCTGAAATACAATGCATCACAACTGTCAGATTCTAACAGAAATGTAAGTATGCAGGGACATAGACTGAAATATGGAAAGATTTTCTTTGGGGGAGAAATGACTATCATGTTAGTTTACTGGCAAAATTCTACCCTAATATAACATGACAACTTTAGTTGTGCAGCTTACAATTGGATAAGGTCACATACATGTCTTTATGGAGGCATGATAATGACATCCTTGGGAAGCTTAAAGTCACACGCTATAAGGGTTTGCTGGGTAGCTTAGCGCATGCATGAGAAGAGAGATAATTAGTTATAGCAGATGTGGTACAAATTAAGAATGGGTTAACACTGGTGGTAATGGGAGAGCAGCACAGCACAGCACAATGAAGCTTATGGGTTGGTTACTGACAGAGTTTGCCCTACATGAGCAGTCCTGCTCATCTCCAGCCTAATCTATGATTTTATCCTCATTAGGAATGAGGAGATTGATATTTGCTACCAGAAACCTCCTGCCCATCTCGGATCTCTCAGCCTGGTTATTCCTGCAATAGACAAAGAGAGGGATTGAGAATGATGGGAATAATTGCAAGAGCATTTAGTGGTCATGCATGACCAAGAAAGGTGTACCCAATCTTCAGAGTCAGCAGGGAGTGCAGAAGGCAGACAGGGTGTGGTTTGGGAGGGTGAGGTAAGTCAACACTGCTGAGTGGACATGATAGATGAAATATGAACAGTCATGGTCTATGAACTTTGGTGAGTTCTACGTGCAGTGGCAGAGTTAGAGTGAGACTGTCCCTCTAAGTATGAGGCAGCAAGATGAAGATGGTGGCATTTATCTTTGCAGAGCACAGAAGATCATCAATCTTCTTTCTGCAACACTGAATATCTCTTTTCACTCAGAACACAGCATTGAGCCATACTGCTATATGATTCCAGGCTGGCTGGGTCTGTTGGTGTGATCTCCTTGGACAATCAGCAGAGGAAAGGACAGCTCTGCTGTCCATCACTGCATCCACTGGTACATCCAGATCCCTATCCTGGCTGCAGACAGTCAGCTTGTCTTTCCTTTGCAACATAGTCAGGGTCAATAACCTCAGTTTGAGGGCATTTCCTGACTTGCAGCATCTGAATTTGGAGGCTGCTGGGCTTGAAATATGGTGTCAATAGTGTGTAACCAGAAGGTCTCACCAGTGGCAAGCACTTCCATCTCTCCAACTAGTGATTCCCTGAAAATTGCACCTCTCAGCTTGGTTGCATACTTGATAAGGTGAAAAATGGAGGTTTGTATGAGAAAATGCATCCCCGCTCACAACAGACTAGACACCGTAAAACTCACTCACCTCTATACTTTAGTTGTAAATGGGAAAATTCAGTGTAATACTATTCGTAGCCTATTTTGATTAGTCACCCAATGGTGTTGTAGCTGCTTGCCATTTAAGAAGTATGGTCATGGCTCTCTGGAGCCACCATGTGGTCAAAATTTATGTGGCACGAAGGAATGACTACAGGCAATGCTTAAATAAATGGTGATTCATTCCAATATTGGACCCAAAATATAACAGGCAATTTTTATCTCTGCTGGGTGAGTTCAACATACGCGAGAATTATGCTGGATCGTACCCAGTCCTGGAAGACTCCTTAATCACAGTATGGTTATGTTTGGCCCATTGTGTCTGCACCAGCTCACTGATCGTTTTGACTTAGTGCCATTCTCCTGCCCTTCCCCCATAACTCTACACATTGTTTCTGTTAATGTAATCAGTCAATGACCTGCTGAATACCTCAGTAAAAATTCCTCCATTATGGCCAGAGCAGAATGGGTCAGAGCCCTGCAATTTCCTTCCTCACCTCCCACAGCAGCCTGGGATACAACTCATCCAGACCTAGGGATTTATCCACTTTTAAGCCTGCCAAACATCCAATACCTCCTCACTCTTTCAGTCAGTCTGTTCAAGAATCTCTCAGTCTTTTTTGCCGAATTCTGTACAGACATCCTCCTTCTCCTGAGTGAAGAGAAATGTGAAGTATTTGTTTACCATTGTATCAATGTCCTCCAGCTCTGTTCACAGATTGCCCCCTTGGTCCCTAATTAATTTTTCTCTTTTTCTGGTTATCCTCTTCCTCTAGACATATTTATAGCATTTTTTGGGTTTCTTCCTAATGTTATGCGCCAGTGATGTTTCATGCCTCCTTTGCTTTCCCAATTGCTTTCTTAAGGTCCCCCCTGCACTTTCTATGCTCCATTAGAGCCTCTGTTGAATTGTTCTCATTGTACCTACTAAAAGCCTCTTTTGTTTCTTATCCAGTCCTGAATATTTCTAGACATCCAGGTTTCCATGACCTTGTTTGTCCTTTCATTTCACCTTTAAAGGAACATGTTGCGCCTGTACTCTGCACAATTGCTTAATGCCTGCACTATTCAGCTGGAGATTTACCCAGAAGTAAATATTCCCAGTCTACTTTGGCCAAATCCTGCCATATTTAAATAAAACCTGCCTTCCCCAATTCAAAACCTTGTTTTTTGCAGACCGTCATTTCCCTTTTGCATAACAAATTTAAACAGTTCTGTCTGGTGTCCTCCCTCACTCACGCTGTCTTATCTGGTTTCCACTCTCTCTCCCGTGTGTCCTTTTGTTTGGTGCCTGTTTACGCTTTCCACCCTGCCTATCTTTCTTGGGCTCATTTATCTGGTTCCCACTTTCTCATAATGCTTTATCTGGAGTCCTCTCTCTCTCTTTCTCTCTCTCCCTACACCACACTGTTTTATCTGTTGTCGGCTTGCTTTCTCTGCCCTATTTTTCTTATCTCTCATGCTGTTTTATCTGATGTCCACTTTTTCTCTCTCATTGTTTTATCTGGCATTCACTTTCTCTCGGACACTGTTTAGTGTGGTGTCCACTTCCTCTCTCACACTGTTTTATCTTGAATTTACCTTCTCTGTCTTTTTAATGCAATTCCAAAATATCTCTCTCAAGCTATTTTATTAAGGATCCTCAGTCTCTTTTGCACCTGTTGTTTAATCTGGTGTCTACTGTCTCTCCTCATGCTGTTTCATCTGGTGTTTGCTTGTTCTCTCTCTCACAATATTTTATGTGGTCTGCTGTCTCTCTTCACACTGTTTTATCTGGTATCTGGCTTTTTATATGAGTATATAATTTAAGAAATTTAGCTCTGAACATTTTTCTGGCATGTACTCCCGGCATCATTGGAGACGCCTACACCTTTATGGCAGATAGCACATTGTCACCTTGTCAGGAAAGTGTGTTTCTTGCCTGTTGTGGTAACACCTGAGAAATAAGTGCAGTGTGTTTGAATTTCTATATCCATTTGTCAGATATGATGCCACTGTTTAAAAAAGGAAGTAGACAAAAAGCAGGTAACCAAAGGCCAGTTAGCTTAACTTCGGTAGTGGGGAAAATGCTTGAATCTATCATTAAGGAAGAAATAGCAAGACATCTGGATATAAATTGTCCCATTGGAAACACCCAGCATGGGTTCATGAAGGGTAGGTCATGTTTAACTAATTTGGTGGAATTCTTTGAGACATTACTTGCATGGTGGACAATGGGGAACCTGTGGATGTGGTGTATCTGGATTTCCAGAAGGCATTTGACAAGGTGCCACACCAAAGGCTGCTACATAAGGTAAAGTTCCACGGTATTACAGGTAATGTATTGGCACGGATAGAGGATTGGTTGACTGGTAGAAAGCAAAGAGTAGGGGTAAATGGGTGTTTTTCTGGTTGGCGGTCAGTGGCTAGTGGTGTGCCTCAGGGATCAGTGTTGGGACTGCAATTATTTTCAATTTACATAGATGATTTGGAGTTGGGGACTAAGTGTGGTATGTCAAAATTTGCAGATGACACTACGGTGAGTGGTAGAGCAAAGTGTGCAGAAGACACAAAGTCTGCAGAGGGATATAGATAGTGTAAGTGAGTGGGCAAAGGTCTGGCAGATGAAGTACATTGTTGATAAGTGTGAGGTCATCCATTTTGGTAGGAATAACAGCAAAATGGACTATGTTTTAAATGGTAAAAAATTGCAGCACGCTGCTGTGCAGAGGGACTTGGGTGTCCTTGTGCATGAATCGCTAAAAGTAGGATTGCAGATGCAGCAGGTAATTAAAAAGGCAAATGGAATTTTGTCTGCCATTGCTGGAGGGATGGAGTTTAAAAACAGGGAGGCTATGCTGCCGTTGTATGATCTTATTAAATGGCGGGGCAGGCTCGAGGGGCCAGATGGCCTACTCCTGCTCCTGGTTCTTATGTTCTTATATGGAATTCACATCTGGTCATTGTTCAATTTCTTTCTGCCATTAACTTAATTCTTTTGATAACACTCCTGTGAAACACTTTGGGAATCTTTACCACACCAAATGCACACTATAAATGCAGGTTGCTCTTGTTCAGTTGCTTCTCCAACCTTCTTTTGAGTGTTGCTCGTGTTTTCATGAATCAAATAATTGTAAATAATGATGATTGAAATTATCATACATTTTAGATAGCTTCCACTTACTACTCCACCCTGGTGATTTAATAATCCACTTGATCTTGTTTTATTTACTTATCTTACAGAGTTTTAGCTCTCATTACTTGCAAATATGTTCTCAATTCATTCATTTGCATAATTTGTTTAAAAACCTGAAGTGGTATTTTTTATCAGTTCCTTAGGATCTAATTAGCAATTTTTAAAAATAATTTGCTTTTCGTATGATGGATCTTTCATTACAAATGTCTGTACCATTGTCCTATTGCAAGATACTTATTCATCACCTTTCCATCTTTATTTAAATGTATTTATGACTTTAGTAACATGACTGTGACACATGATTAATCATTACCTTGCACCTCCTCTATGAATGACTAGCTAAAAAGATACTCTATTTTAGCATAATGACCGCTTCATTGGATGACTAATCCAAATACCTGGACCGATATTTTGGAGATGAGAGTTTGAATCCCATCACAGCAGTTGGGAAATTTAAATTCACAATTTAAATAAATATAGTTTTAAAAGCTAGTGTCAATAATTGTGATAATGAAACTAACAGACGGTCATAAAAGTCCATCTGGTTTGCTGGTGTCCATTCAGGAAAAGAATGTGCTGCCCTACTATTCAATTGTATCAAACTTCCTTGATCAAGCTAGAATATGAACAAGAGACAAATCACTGAGCATTGACCAAAGCATCAAATTCAAACATCATAATGGTGCAGTCAATGCAGTCAAAACCCACCCTGCAATCTCAGCCTCCTAAGATCCCTAATAACTTGTCCAATACTTGGGAGACCTATCCCACAGACTATTCAAGCATCAACATGCACTGGTTCACACATTTCAGCCATTGTCCCAGACTCTTCCATAACTGTGTTCTGTTCCACCACTGGGGCAGACCCATCAGAGGTGGTGACAATGGTATATAATGTGAGGTAGCAGCATTAGGAGTTATCAAGTTTGAATACCAAATTGCTAGAAGTCTCAATGCATTTGGTCGTACATGGATAAATAAACCTCTTACTGATTGCCATGCACTGGCTGCCCTCCCACAGATGAATCATTACTCTTTCATTTTGAAAATGCTTAGAAGAAGCACTGATTGTAGCAAGCAGTACCATTGCATTCTACCTCAATTTATATCTTTATGGCTTGGCATATTCCACACTCAAACTTTGCCATCAAGCCAGGATTCAGTGTAGGGTTTAGGAGAGAATACAAGGAACAGCACCATTCAGACATAATAATTAGATGCTGACCAACTGTGGTTACAAGTCAGGACATGTTAAATAGTAGATATGGTGTATGATAGACAGAGTTAAGCCATCCACAACCAACAGATTCAGCAGTTGTGCCACATATGGTGTTGGACAATTAAATCATTAACTCAATGAACATCCATAGCCTCAATGATATCAGAACCAAGCATGTGTGTACAAAAGACATAGTTGAAGCATTTGCAACTTCAGTTAGAGCTCCAAGTGAATGATTTGGCTCAGCCTCCTCCTGAAGTCCAAACCATTACATAGCTCAATCTTTCATCAATTTCATTCACTGCACATGATATCTGGAAACCATTAAGTACATTGGATGCAATAACTACAATGGGCCCAAACAACATCCTAGCTGTTGTGTTGCAGCATCCTGCTTTTGAACTACCCGTGCATCTACCCAAACTGTTTTAGTGAAACTACAACACTGGCATTTAATGGGCCAAGTGAAAAGTTATCCAGGTCAATCTTATTCTCAAAACACAGGATAAAATCAATCTGGCAAACTTCCCACAAGTCTACCTTGACCCTTGACCACAGTGACAGAAAGATTTGTCAGAAGTGCTTTCAAGTAGTGCTTGCTAAGAATGTGCTCAGCAATGCTTGGTTTAGCAGGAGACTTCCCCTCCACACCACAATATTGCCTTATTCCAAACTTGGTGGAACATCCATAATTCTAGAGGAGAGATGGAAGTGACATCAAGGCAGCATTTGACTGGGTATGATGTCAAAGCTCCTAAGAAAATTTAAAGTCAGTTGCAATTGGAGGAAATACAAAGAAAGATAGGTTGTGATACTTGGAGGCTGGTCATATTAACACATGCCATTACTGCAGGAGTCCCAAAGCCAGTGTCTGAGGCCAGTCATCTTCAGCTGCTTCATCAATGACCTTGACCTTCGCTTCCGGCCCCTACCTCCGCTCCCCTACCCATCATAAGTTCAGAAGTGGATACTTCATAGATGATTGTCGAATATTCAGTTCTAATCTCAACTCCTCAGGAAATGAAATAGTCCATGCCCTTTCCTATCCTGACCTTGAAAATGATGCCGACCTTTACATGAATTAAAAAAACGATATGAACAAAGTTTTGTAATCTAATTATAGCATTTGGAGAGAAACACTGAACACTGCATAATTGCAGAAAAATCTGAACAACATTCAGGCTTGTACTAATGGGTGGCAAATAACTTACACTACACACGTGCCAATGCAACCAACCATCAAGTGACAGTCTAAGCACTTCCCCTTAACATTCAATAGCACGACCATTTCCAATTCCCAACCACCAACATTGCTTTCTCTAAAGCTTTAAGTCAGTGTCTGCGTATAGACTGTTCCTGACACTTCTTATTCTCTCCTTAATCTAAGTTATCTTCATCTCCCATTGTGCTGTAACATTCCTATATACACAACTGTACATTGTGGATTCTCAAATTCAGCTCTCTAATGTAGTAACTAAGGCCTCTCACTTCACATGCTCGTTCTAAACTGGTATCTTCTATCTCACTTCTGTCAGAGACTTGTGATCAGTCACATCACCATGATTTACACACATCTCTTTATACCACATCACATAGAACATAAAGCATAGAACAGTACAGCACAGGAAGGGGCCCTTCGACCCACAATGTTGTGCTGAACTTTTTGCCAAATTAAACTAGTCCATTCTGCCTGCCCTCAGTCTATATCCCTCCATTCCTTCATATTCTTGGACATATCTAAAAGTTCCTTAAATGCCCTTATTGTATCTGCCTCCTCAATAACCCTGGCAGTGCGTTCCACACTCCTACCACTCTCTGTGTAAAAAACGTGCCTCTCACATCACCTTTGAACTTTCCTTCTCTCACTTTAAATGCATGTCCCCTAGTTTTAGACATTTCAACTCTGGGAAAAAAGATACTGACCATCAACCCTACCTGTTGCATCTCAATTTTTATAGGCTTCCTTCAAGTCTCCCTTCAGCCTCCGTTGCTCCAGAGAAAACAATCCATGTTTTTCTAGCCTTTCCTTGTAGCTCATACCCTCTATTCCAGGCAGCATCCTGATAAACCTCTTTTTCACTCTCTCCAAAGCCTCCATATCCTTCCTGCAATGTGGCGACCAGAATTGAATCTAAGTGTGGCGTAACCAAAGTCTTATAAAGCTGCAACATGACCTCCTGACTCTTGTGCTCAGTTCTCCGACCAGTAAAGGCAAGCATGCCATACACCTTCTTTACCAACCTATCTACTTGCCTGGCTGCTTTCAGGGAGCTATAGATTTGGACCCCAAGATCCTCTGTATACCATTGCTGTTCAGGGCCTGCCATTTTCTGTATACTTTTCCTTAATATTTGATCTCCCAAAGTGCAGCACCTCACACTTACCCGGATTAAACTCTATCTGCCATTTCTCCGCCCATATCTGCAACTGATCTATATCCCGCTATATCTTTTGGCAACCTTCTGCACTATCCACAACTCCACCGATTTTTGAATCATCTGCAAACTGACTAACTCACCCATCTATATTTTCTTCCAAGTCATTTATTTTATGACAAACAGCAGAAGTCCCAAT
>NC_063346.1:34580197-34630197 GCF_021869965.1 Rhincodon typus | reverse complement strand
ACGGATCCCTGCGGAACACCACTACTCACGGACCTCCAGCCAGATAAACACCCTTCCACCACTACCCTCTGCTTTCTATGGGCAAGCCAATTCTGAATCCAAGCGGCCAAGTCACCGTGGATTCCATGCATCTTAATCTTCTGGACGAGCTTACCATGAGGGACCTTGTTGAAAGCCTTAGTAAAATCCATGTAGACAATATTCATTGCTTTATCCTCATTGCTCACCTTTGTCATCTCCTCAAAAAATTCACTCAAATTAGTAAGACATAACCTGCCCTGCACAAAGCCATGCTGACTGTCCCTAATTGGGCCATGTTTTTCCAAATGCGTATAAATCCAATCCCTAAGAATTCTCTCCAATAGCTTCCCAAACACCGATGTGAAACTCACTGGGCTATAGTTTTCTGGATTATCCCTATTTCTCTTCTTGATCAGAGGAACAATATTAGCTACTTGCCAGTCCTCCAGGATCTCTCCAGTGGCTACCTCCCCCAGAGTTTCTCTCTACTTGGTCTATATTATTCCAGTAGTTTATTTTTACTTCCTTAGATAGCCACTGTAATCATAAGTGTCAATATTAGTTCCATTATTATCAGTATCCTACTAGTACCATTGACACCATCTCCTCACCTCAACCCCACCAAAACCCAAATATCACAAGTCAAAGCAACCTGGTTCACTTCAATTCAATATTAACGTGCATGTGTTGTACTGTGTCAGGATCAACTGTACCACATTGTATGCTCCCAGATGTAGTATAGATAGGGCTATGCCACATCTTGTGATAAAAGTACACGGTCTCACTCGGCTTCAGTGTGAACAATGCCTATCTGTTCCTCATGAAGATCCCTTCAGGCATTCTGACAATATAAGATCTTAGTTGATCTGTTTCTCTGATGTCTGTGGCTTCTGACTTCCTGTCCCTTAATCAGACTTCCTTCCCCTGGCTTTAAAGATTAGAGCTTTTGCCCTATCGCTACAATTGTACCACCTCTGTTACATTTTGCTGTGGTTTTTTTCCAGTTGTTTTATCTTTTCATAGTCAGAAGTCACACAATACCAAGTTATAGTCCAACAGGTTTATTTGAAATCACAAGCTTTCGGAGCACAGCCCTTCATCAGGTGAAGTGTGAGAGAAGAGCATGCAGACACAGCATTTATAGGTAGAAAGATCAAGGTCAGAGAGATCAAAAGATAATACAACTTGTGTGAGTGGAGTATCGAATACTAAGTCTCTGCAGGTGACCAAAACTGTTACACAGTGTGAGTAAAGTATCAACAGCTGAATAACAAGTGAAGGGATGACCTATGATCTGATTAAATGAGGCAGAGAGATAATTATAAAAAAAAATAGAAATAAGGTGGTGCTGGAGACAAACTAAATGACTGGAATAACATGGAAGAAATCATAGGCACAATAGGCTCTTGGCTACGTAAGGCACAATTTTGACATGAAGAAACATAATCCTATGTATCTTTCAAAATGCCTAGTCACTAAACTAATTGTTCTGCTCTTGTTCTGCACTTTGTGAGATCAAAATGTCCCTCATAACGTTTATGTAGAATTTCTTTTCACATGCCCTTTGATATAATCATTCCACAATCGAACATTTAAGCACTTGGTATGCTGGACTATATTTTAAACACCGTTGCAGACAGAGTTGTCTGATCTTTGTGCATTCCTTGTAAAATTTAGGAGCAGCATGAACTTGACTGAGTTTTCTCTCTGTTACTAAAGTGTTGGTTGTTGCCATAGAATAAGACTCTGTTAGTAAAGTGTTGGTTGATGCTATAGAATAATTCTGCTACAAGAGTGAGATTTTTTTTCCTTAATCCACCATTGCTCTCAAGAGTCTATCTGCTGACACTTGTACATTGCCTGGTATATCAATTATTCCATAGTCATATTGCTTGCAGTCTGTCTCAACCTGGAATTTCAGTCCCATGAGGTAGCCTGCTAACCTTTCATATCCCCACGTAACTGCTAATGCTTCCTTCTTCATTATGTACCTCTGTTCAGTCTCCATCAAAGCTTTTGACATAAAATTGATTAGCTTTCATCTTTCTTCAGTTTGGACTTGAATAAGAACAGCTCATGGTCTTGACGATGATGCACTGGAGCTACTATAATGAATAAGGCTGATTGTAATGTACTAAAACATCAGTAGAAAGTTTCTTCTCTTTAATCTAATAGGTGCAGAGTATTCCTGACTCCAATACAAATGCTGGTCTTTTTATCAAAATTTATGAATTGAGTGAGACTGGTTCAGTTCGGATAAATTTTTGCATTTGAGTTACCAGACCCTAGAAGAACTGAATTTCAATTATGCACTTCCATACTGGATATTCACTGATGGCTCATGTGGATCCATTGTAATGCCTTGGTCTTGGATAATGTGCCCTTGGAATGTCATTGCTATTCTGGAGAATTGGCATGTCTCATTTAGGATCAGGCCCACATTCTGTGGTGCCTTTAATCCATCTCTAACACTCTTATCAGGTTCCTTCTTCATGTTATAATTGTCATCCAAATAGCAAATGGTTTCCTATCTCCCTTCCAAAGTCCAAGACATTAACTTTTGGAAAATTGTATCTACAAAGCGGGTTCCAAATGGTAGGTAGCTGAAGCATACTGCCTAAATGCAGTCAGCAATCTTGGCCTAAGTAAGGATATCTGTCAGAATGCACTCTATGCAACCAGTTTTCTTAAAAATTTGCTTGTGCCAATTTTGCCAAACTATTATCAACAGAAGAAATGGAGTGGATGTTCCTCCTTATTCATTTGTTTGACTGAGTGAGAGCCTTACACAATTTTAATCCTCCATTTGTATTGTGAACAAATACTAGCCCTGAGCACCATTGCGTTAGTTTTATCGCTGGTGATATGACCCTACTTTCAATCATGCTGTCTGAGATTTTACTTTTTCCATCAAACAATGAGGAATATTCTTTGGGGTGTACAAGCAAATGGCTTGTTGAATAATGTGATATTTACACTTCAATTTGCCTAACTTTTGAACAGCTCTGGGGATTCTTGCTGAAATTTTTTCCCATCCTTATTCTGAAGTACAGAATCCATTCTATCTAAGATACTTAAACAAGTATATACCTTTCTGCTCAACAATGAGGTGTTCTAATTCCTCTGCATAGGTAATGTTTCACTGACATTTTGTTCACTGTGACTAAGCTTTGGGTAATTTGCCCACATACCTAAACATGTGTGCCGCCTGGCCTGTGGAGCTTTATGTTTGCTGATCTAACCCACACAGACTTCAACCAACCGGAGCAGGTTACCAGTATTGAAACAGCTGTTTATTTTGTTAAAATTAAATTCAATTTATTGTTTGCACGGAACTGGAAAGATTAACCTTTTCAACTTGTTTGTCAAAGTTTCAATATTAGTCCCTTAAATATTGACGGGGATCAGGGATCAACATTCCTTTACTCAGATCCGGAGATTTGAGAGCTGGCCTGATAGAGGATTTGAGGAGGAGGCTGTTTTTAGTTGCTGGGAGTTTCAGCTAAGTGCTGGATGTTTAAGATTTTAACTATTTTTTTCTCTTTTGCATGCTTAAAATTAAAAACTAGGGTGAGAGAAGGGTAGTTTGTTTTTTTAAATGTTCGTGTTAGAGCCTCTTCTATGAGCCTTATAATATAGAATATAGCTTTTAAGTTTTATAGCTGCAGGGAGGCAATGGCCTAGTGGTATTATTGCTGGACTAATAATCCAGAGGCCCAGATAATGTTCTGGGGACCCAGGTTCAAATCCTGTCATGGCAGATAGTGGAATTTGAATTTTTAAAAATCTGGAATTAAGAATCTAATGATGACTGTCAATTATCAGGAAAAACCCATCTGGTTCACTAATATCCTTTAGGGAAGGAAACTGCCATCCTTACCTGATCTGGCCTACATGTGACTCCAGACCCACAGCAATGTGATTGACTCTTAACTGCCCTCTGGGCAATGAACGCTGCCTGGCCAGTGACACCCTTATCCCATTAATGAATAAAAAAAAAGTGCTCCCAGCATAGAATGTCAACCATAACCAGTCCACAAACACTGGATGTGAGAAAAGCATGGATCTTTTTAGGCTAACTTACACGAGTAAATTTTAAGGGGCAACACATGGGAGATTAGAGAACAGTTGACTGTCCCTGTAAATTATGTCTGTGGGAGCTGTGTTTAGATCCATCTCATAAAAGACCATTTGGATCAGTTGGAGAGGCAGTTAGAGTCACTGAGGGACATACAGGAGACACAGAGTCCGATGGTTAGTAGATTTAGAGAGGTGGTCTCTCTAGAGGTGATGAAGGAGCAGTGCTCCAAAAGCTCGTGATTTCAAATAAACCTGGTGTCGTGTGACTTTTGACTTTGTCCACCCCAGACCAACACTGGCACCACGATATCATGTTAAAGTGAAGGGTAAGGCTGGTTAGAGTAGGGAACAATTTATGAATAAAGGTATTGAGGCTATAGTGAAAAATAAGAAGGAGTCATATATTAGGTATAGACAACTGGAGTCAAATGAATCTCTTCAAGAGCGTAAGGGGTGTAGGGGCATTCTCAAAAGGGAAAGCAGGAAGGCAAAAAAGGGATATGAGATAGCATTGGCACACAAGACTAAGGATAATCCAAAAAGATTCTACAAGTACATTAAGAGCAAAAGAGCAACTAGGGAGAGAATACAGCCACTTAAAGATCAACAAGATCATCTCTGTGTGGAACCACAGGAGATGGGAGAGATACTGAACAAATATTTGACGCCAGTTTTTACTGAGGAGAAAGAAATGGAGGCTAGAGGATTAGGGGAAATAAATAGTGATGTCTTGAAAACAGTCTGCATTACAGAAAAGGAAGTGCTGGAGGTCTTAAAAAACATAAAGGTTGTTAAAACTCGGGACCTGATCAAATGTATCCCAGGACGTTGTGGGAAGTTAAAGAAAAAATTGCAGGGCCCCCAGCAGAGATATTTGTATCATCTACAGTTACAGGTGAGGTGCCAGAGGACTGGAGCGTGGCTAATGTTGTAGCTTTATTTAGGAAGCCTGGGGACTATAGACTGGTGAGTCTGACATTAGTGGTCGGTAAGTTGTTGAAGGGGTTTCTGAGAGATAGGATTTACATACATTTAGAGAGACAAGAACTCATTAGGAATAGTCAGCATGGCTTTGTGTGTGGGAAATCATGTCTCACAAACTTGATTGAGTTTTTTGAGGACGTAACCAAAAAGATTGATGAGGGCAGAGTGGTAGACATTGTCTACATGGACTTTCGAAAAGCTTTTGATAAGGTTCCATGTGTTAGACTAATTAGTAAAGTTAGATCACATAGGATTCAGGGTGAGCTTGCCAACTGGATGCAAAATTGGCTTGACGATAGGAGACAGAGGGTGGTTGTGGAGGGTTGTTTTTCGGACTAGAGGCTTGTGACCAGTGATGTTCTACAGGGATTGGTGCTGGGTCCAGAGCTACTGAGTTATCCCAGCAACTTCTGCTTTTGTTTCTGATTTCCAGCATAGACAGTTCTTTGTTTTTTGTTTGTCATCCAGCTGGCCATTTGATAGGTCCCAATCCACAAACTTGAACATTTATTCTACATATCATTGGTACCAGCATTCCTGCTAATTTTTTTTCTGTGAGCACCTCCGTGGTCCATATGTTGCAGTGATTTCACAACTGGAAGTCAATTCTGCAAATGATATTGGCGTGCCAATCACTGTGCATAGACCCTCAGAGTGGCACGCAACTAAAGGAAACATTGATTACATACAACATTTACAGTATATGTCATCTACATACTGCTGATTTCTTCACAGCATCTTTCCAATAACCACCAATTTATCAAGAGCAACAAGAGACAGGTAATAAATGTTGGCCTTGAAAGCGATGCCCCCATTTGCAAAAATCAACAAAAAGAACTATGTACAAATGATTGTAATCCTATAACAATTGTTGGAAAGGAAATATGGATACTGCACAAGTTCATTTTTGCCATTTGGCAAAGATATTTAAACACATTTTGCCATATAAATTAGGGTGCTGGTATAATTTAGTTTAATCACTTTGTGGTTATGATTATTTAGAGTTCTTTATTTGATAGAAGTGTACAGGCTTGGATAATTTCGATAAATTCAAGGAAAAATTATTGCCACTATCTGATGATACATAGACAATGGCGCAGAAATTGAAGGTTTTGGGTTACAGAATCCAGAGAAATACGAGGAAGAATTCTTTTAGATAGGAAGTGGAATTTTCATCCCACAAGGTTGGTGGACACAGAGATAATCACGGAAATTGGATTGGTATTTGAAGGAAATAAATTTGCAGGGCTATGGAGATGGAGATGGAGATGGGGAATGGGACTGATGGGATTGCTCCACAGAGAACCTGGTATGATGAGCTGAATGGTGTCCTTTCATACCATGAATCACGTTGTGGTCCACATTTCCCCTCCCCAAATGGAGATCTACAAAGCCACAATTTTAAAGTCATGTGATCATTCACAAATGATGCATCCCAAGTTGGGAAATGTGATGGTTTCTGACCTGACAGTCATTTAAAGTGTGAACAAATTCCTTACTAAAATACAACAGTGAATAAAGTTTTACCTGGCCTAAGTATTTCCTTCAAGGTAGGTGATTGTGGGACTTCCTTTCAAATCGGTCAAATCATGAACACTGAGAGGGAGGCCTCCTGTGGAGTCCAGAATCTTTTGAAAAGCTCTTGTCAACGTCAGATGTCATAATGTATGATGATTTTAGCATGCTGTCAATGTAACAATTGATTGGACTCTATCCTTAAAAAGTATGTGACCATTAAATGGATTAGCATTGTATAAACTTTCATTTGCTTTAAGAGTACTTTATCCGGGTGCCCTGGCCCATGGGATTGCACACAGGAAATGAAGCCTCGCTATTCTTATTAAACGTATTCATATTCCACTACAGTGCATCCACCAACTTATCAAGAGCAACCAGAGACAGCTAATAAATGTTGGCCTTGAAAGCGATGTCCCCATTTGCATCATTCAAAAGTTAAAGATTTTAAAATAAATAAGCAAATCCCCAAACTATCTGATTTTCAGACAGCATGGACCAAGTTTCTGTAATTAACAAAAAATAACTATTTATTACAGGTTATTAGATTCTAGTTACAGGTAAACAATTAAACTAAATAAGTAAACTTGGTAAATTAAAACCCTAATCCCCTTATAAATCACCTCCCCCTCTCATACAACACAAACAGGGAAAAGAAACACATGGGTCGTCAGCATCTTTTTTCTGAATGCTTCCAATGGTTTGTAAGGGGTAGAGGGTGGTTCATTCATGTATGAAAGATCTTTGTTGCCTGTCTTTGAGAGCTAACAGTATATACATAAATGAAGATAGAGCAGAGACACTTAGAGCTCTAAAAAACTCAATTAACTTATGAAGTGCTTACATGAATAACATGCTTTTAACTACTAGAGATCACTTTCTTTCACTACCCTGGGTTCTGTAACTAACCCCAGTTGGCCAAGCTGGATCCCTTCTCGACATCTTCACCATGCCTCCTGACTTAGGCCACCTCTTGCAGTGTTATTCTTCAAAGTTCTGCTGAAAAATCAGGAGTCTCCTGGGCTGCTTTATACACAGGTGTCTGTGCCAACTGTATGCCTTATATGGAATTATCATGCACGTGACCAATCCTAAATGTTTTGTCCATAGTTTGTAGAAACAGCAGTTACTGGTTTCCTGCAATCTTAGCTCTTGACAGACCTGAATGACTCAGCTTAATTACAATCACATAACAGCCCATTGTAAAGTCTCTTGTCAGTTCCCGTTATCTTCAGCCTTATCCAACATCTTTGACTTATCCAAATAAAAGTCACAACTTGCATTAACTGCTGAAGGAAAGGTAGGCTGATATTCTTCTGGTTTAAAGTGGCTTACTGCAGAGAATTGAAAGAGAGACAGATTTTTTTGACTACTTCAGATCTGCTGGTTTCCCTTCTGATCTGACAAGCTTCTCTCTTTCTCGTTCACAGCCCAACCTGTTCAGCTACCTCATAACTAATTACATTGTTGGCAGGCAGAGGACTTGGGTTCACAAACCAAACAGCTTCACTTGTAAACAACCCCTCAGCTCCAGTTCATCTGCACATTGGATGGAACTCACAGCTGCACAGAGTCAACAATAAGTATCAAATTCCTTGCTTTCAAAACATGCAGCCTTTCATACAAGTCCTGGGTTTCAAAATAGTTCTTTTTCACTTCAGTCCAAAGGTTTAAAAAGCATAAAAATAAAGACACTGTCTTTACACAGAGGAAAAAAGTGTTCTTCTGCATTAAACAGTATTATAAATTTGATTTCATTGGTTCAGCTGGACCGTGTTTTGAGTTTATATTGATTTATGCTGCAGAGAAGCTTGTTTGTTTTGTTTAATTGAGATTTTTATGAACAGATAATAAGATTAAATGTTTGAAGAGGTTTTTGAATAGTTGTTTATTTATTTTGAAAGATTAATAAGCACTTGAAATAAGTGAACCTTTTTTTCAAGGGCAAGTTTAATAACTGCATGTTTTAATCATAGTTTTATGAGCTTCTAAGAGGGACAGTTTCTTTCATGAACTGGAACTGCAACTGTAGTTTGAATAGTTGATAGAATTCCTTTTTAACTTGCTGAGCATTTCAAAGACTTTCTTCTCTTATTATGTGGCTCTTGATTTCTACACATAGAGGATGCAGGATGATTGAGTAAAAAGGATGCAAGGGCGGCATGGAAGGGGCATGGAGGCATGAAGGATCTGTAGAGCATGAAGGAAGCAGAGAGTGCATTGGGTGGGAGGTGAGGTCCTGGGGGCCTAACATCCATGCAGAGAACTGGGCCAATGTCCCACTGGGCTCAGATGGGTCTTCTAACCCACTAGCCTCAATGTCCACCACCGGATTCACCTCAGGCCTGGATCAGAAATTGGTGGTGCGGACTCCCGCATGCCCCAAGCTTTGGAAGGCAGAAATTCAAGGTGAATGGACTAACTTTCAGAAATCAGTAATGCCATGTTGAAGATGGTCTGACTCTTGTTTCCTGACTTTAAGGGGAAAAACTCGCTCTATATCTCTATAGGCAGTTTCAGGAACAATAGCAAGGGCATTAAGCCAGTAACAGTGTGTGCCCTGTTGATTCACCAGGAGGACGTCAAGGATGGAAACAAGATACTTTTGAATATTTCCACTGGAGCAGTGTATTCCAAGTGGACATTCAAATTAGAATTTTTTTTCTAAATTAATGGGCTGAATCTCATGTTTTTGGTTTTGGCAAAGTGCTAGTCGAATCAAGATCTGTGCAGTGATTCTTGCCATGAGGCTGAGCAAGTTTCCTTGCTATATCTTACCAAACTCAACAAATTGATTGCTGTTTGAGCCCTCATGGCAAGAATCACGTCTAATTTGTCCCACCCTACCACGTCTTTTTCACGAAGGAACTCACCGCTCAGCAGATTTTCTCCCTTAGGTCAGCATTCCCCGCAGCTGCATCAATTTCCAAAGTCTGCTGTTCATCTACAGGATGCTGCCATCTAGAAGCTGCGCTGCTCGGCTGTGGAAGGAATGAGGAGAGATGGTGGAGAACAGGCAGCCGGCATGAAATGAGAAGGACCTGAAGCTCCTTGTGGACGAGCTGGTGGAGAGAAGTCCCCTTCCTGAGGACTGGCAGAGGAGGCTATGCCACCATGTCATGCTCATGTGGCCAGAGATTGCCATCCAGGTCAGTGCCATCTCCAAATCGAGGACTAGGCAGCAGTGCAGAAAGAAGGTGAATGATCTTCTCCACTCTATTGGGATAAATGCAATGCTCTGCTCTGTGCTACCTCATACTTATCTGTGTCACTGCGTCACCTCCCATCAAAGCTCATGCTCGGACACCCCCTCTGTGGCATGAAATACTTTCCTTCAATTGCTGTCATTACACCACATCCTTCCACACCACTAACGATGCATACTCTCCGCACTGTCCCCTCACTCTTTCAGAATACTTCAACTCCTTCACCCACACGCACCAGCACTGAGCCAGGCCATCTACCTGTGTCTTACTTATTCAGCCCCTTTGTGTCATTGCAGGAGAAGACATCCCGTAGCAGAGCAGAGTTAAATTGCATATTCAAGGATATTCAACATTTAGGAAGGACAGCCAGAAGGAAAAGGAGGAGGAGCTGCACTGATAATAAGAGATGAGAACAGTACATTAGTAAAGGAGGATCTGTTTGTGTGAAATCTATTTGGGTGGAGATAAGTAACCACAAGGGGCAGGAAAAGTTGGTTGCAGTTATTTATTGGCCTACAAATAGTAGTGGCGCTGTGGGGCATGGCATTAATCAGGAGTTGAGAGAAACACATAGCATAGGCAACACAGTTATCATGCACCTTGTACAATGTAACCCATATATACTCTCCACCTAGTCCATTTGCTAACACTTTGGCTTTCATTGAACTCTTTGGAGGGAAAACGAAATCTTTCTCCAGTAAGAGAGTTTGAGTACCCCCTGTATCTGTTTGTACTTTATGGCCTTGGGTGCTTCATTTGAAGAAGAAGAGTAATCTTCCAGTCAGATAAAAATGCTTCATTTCTCTCAACTAAACTATGTGCTTCTTCTGCACTCACCGTAGTGTTTACCTCCAGTCTCTTTGGCATAGTTAAAGTTACAACCTGATCTGTGGCCTTTTCCTTTTGAGTTTGCTTTTTGGATTCATTCTTATGAGCTCCACAGGTTTCTCTTATAACTTACAGCATCATGAATGTATGTAAACTACCTGGTTTACAATTGAAATACCTAGGCTTCCCATTTTCACCTCCACCCTCAGTACTTTCCTTTCTGATCTGAAATGGAGACCTTGTGGGATTTCCCAGCAATCCATTTTTCATCCTGGCTACTGGCCTTCCTCTCACTCTGGTGTTTTCTAACCCTTTCAAATTTATGAGGGTGACAGAAAAAAGATTTGCTTCTATGGATCAACTTATAATCATCAACCATTTTTGCTTCCTTTCTGACAGTTGCAACCCTTTGATCCTCTACATAGGTTCTTATTACAGAAGGCAGTGAGTTTTTAAATTTCTCAAAGACAATGATCGAAGTTGTGGATTCAGCTTCAATGCTCAATTTCAACTGTCAAAATTACTTTGCTTCACCTTTTCAAATTCAGTATGGATTTTCCTCAGCTGTTTCCTTAGATGCTGGAATTTTTTGCCTATATGCCTCGAGAACTAATTCATATGCAGCCAACATAGTTTTCTTTACAGAATCATAATCCCTAGAATTGTCCTCTAACAGTGAAGCTCAAATTTCATCTGCTTTACATATCAAATACTCTGCATGAGCAGTATTCAACCCCTTCTCGCCCCAATTATTTGTCTCACTGTTTTCTCAAATGATACGAAGAATGCATCCACAGCTTTTTCCTCAAATTTTGGTAGAGCTTGTGTGAACTTAAATATTTCCTTGCTGGACTTCAAATTATGATTCAAAGTCTCCTTTACAGAGTCTTCTTCATTAGCACCTGATGTCTTCTGTTTCAACTTCATCATTTTAAAATTGATATTCATATTCTCACCTTTCTCTTTTCTTTGCAATTCTAATTTTCTCATTTTCATTTTCTGTCTTCTTGATCCTGTCTCCCTTTCCTTATCTTTCTCTGCTCTTTCCCGGTCTTCTTCCTTTTGGAATTCCATCTCTTGTTTCTTCATTTCCTCCTCATGGTCCAACTGCTTTAATCATAACCAAATATCACATGATTCTAGTCTTTCAATATCTAGAATATCTGGTCACTCTTATAGAATCCTAGAGTCATACAGCACAGAAATAACCAATCCATGCCGAACATAATCCCAAACTAAACTAGTCCCACTTAACTGTTCCTGGCCCATATCCCTCCACACCTTTCCCATTCATTTATTTATCCAAATGTCTTTTAAATGTTGTAATTGTGCCCACATTCACCAATTCCTCAGGAAGTTCATTCCACATGCGAATCATCCTCTGTGCAAAAAAAATTGCCCCTCATGTCTTTCTTAAATCTCTCTCCTCTCACCTTAAAAATGTGCCCCCTAGTCTTGAAATCCCTTATCTTTGGGAAAAGACATTACCATTAACCTTATTCATACCCCTCATGATTTTATAAACTTCTATCAGGTCACCTCTCAACCTCCTATGCTCCGGTGAACAAAGTCCCAGCCTATCCAGCCTTTCTTTATGACTCAAACCTTCCACACCCGGCAACATCCTGGTAAATCTCTTCTGAACCCTCCCCAGCTTCGTAATATTTTCCCTATAAGTGGACGACCTGAACTGGACATATGCTACCAAATATTAGCCTTGCTTGAGTTAAATGAGTTAATAGTTCCTGCAATTTTTTAGACTTTAGGCCTTCATCAGATTAATAGCCACAGATTTTCCCTTTAACAAAATCTGAATGCATCTGAACCCATGTCGAGGATCAAAGGGTTGCAACTGTCAGATAGGAAGCGATAATGGTTGATGATTATAAGTTGATCCTTAGATTTGTTTTTTTGAAAAAGAAACTCTCTCTCAGACTGTGTGCCAGCCACCATCTTCAGATCTCTTTTCACAAATGGAGATGAAAGAACATTTGATTACATGGATGCAAGCTATTTTTTATTACACAGAGAAGCTAATGAATGTTTACTTTGTACCCTTTTTTTCCGTTAATCATTCACAGGATGAGGGCGTCGCTGGCTAGGCAGCATTTATTGCCCATCCCCAATTGCCCAGAGGGCAGTTAAGAGTCCACCACATTGCTGTGGGTCTGGAGTCACATGTAGGCCAGACCAAGTAAGGATGGCAGTTTCCTTCCCTAAAAGGACATCAGTGAACCGGATGGGTTTTTCCGACAATCAACAATGGACACATGGTCATCATTAGATTCTTAATTCCAGATGTTTTATTGAATTCAAATTCCACCATCTGCTGTGGCAGGATTTGAACCCGGGTTCCCAGAACGTTTTCTGGGTCTCTGAACTCACAGTCCAGCAATACTATCATTAGGCAATCGCCTCCCCTTCACCTAAATGTCTTTTTAACGCATAAGAACATACCTTTGTCTCCAATGCTGATTAAAAATATCATTCGTTGCAAAAATCATGCAAAAACGCTGAAAAACCACAATGATCCATAGCAATAAGTACTGTAACTTTTGTGGAAAGGCTAAGCAAGCTGAAGTTGCTTTATCTGTTAAAGGAGACTTTGAAGTGATTGAATTGAAGTTTCCAAGGTTACAAATATAATTTTACAAAGTCATCTGGATGAATTATTGCCTCTAGCAAGGCACTGAAATATCAGGGGGCATAAGGTTAAAGTTAGGACACTCCATCAAAATAAGAGCTTGCATTAAACACTGTAGGCCACTGCCAGCAAGTTAAAAAACACATTTACACAATATTTGAATGAATTGCCAGTGAGATGCGATTGAAGGAGATATAAAGAAAGTAAGTAGTTGGAATTGGTCTCAGAAAAAAGAACCAACGTACCTGGTTTGTTCTTATTTCTAAAACTGCTCACTCTCTCACACTGGGGAAATGGGGATTTGGATGAAGTACAAGGGTCTGCAAATATTCAGTGAACCAGACAGTAGCTCTGCAGTCAGCAGAGAGTTGAAAAGGTGAACTTGGGAAAAGTGTGGATATAGCTAAGAGGACTTGATAAGAAAGAATTAAAGAGTATGGATAGCTAACATATAAACCCACAAATGTTGAAAATAGGGAAGCAATATTACAACAGCAGGGACTGAATTTTTGTTCCACTGTGAACATGGGTTTTGTTTGTTTCTGGAGGAAATCAAATTTTCCTCAACAATTCCAACCCCACTCCATTTCCTCTGACCTTACCTAGTTGTCAGGATGCGACACCCACTCCTTCCCCTAATACCACTACAGTTGGTTGACCACTAACTCAAATTTCCTCTTGCACACCATTCATGTCTGGTGGCATGGCATTTCAGAAGCCCATAAAAGGCAGCCAAGATTGAGTTTTTGTGAAGGAAATAGAAGCTTTCTAGGGAGTGTGTAACAACCTGAAAGGTTAAGTGTAAAGTGTTCACGCCTCCAAATGCCACATTTAGGTGCTGTAATGCAAAGTAGATGTGTTTTTAATGCAGTTATTCATCAGTGGGACCCACCTTGTGTTTCCTCTAAACCCAAGTGCCATGCCAGTGCCTCAATTATATCTCAAGAGGGACAACCCATTTCCTCCCTTAATTTACACAACTTTTACATCTCTATTTCTCTTTCAACGCAATTAACAACCCATTTATCTTTTGCACCAGGCTTGCACACCACTTGTTCCCCTTGCTCTTCCTCGATCACTGTTAAAAATATACTAAAAAAATTCTAATTCTCTTCAATTCTGAAGATGTTGTACAGGATTCAAACCACGAACACTGCTTCTATCTCTACAGATACTGCCATAGGTGCTGAGTTTCTCCAGAATTTTCTGTGATCATTTCAGATTTACAGTATCCACAGCATTTTCTTTTATCCTCAATACTTGCTTTCACATTTCTGTCAGACAATGCTAACTCCAGTTTACCCACAATTCAATCAAACTGAGTTTTGAAAGTTCTCTTAAGACTGTTAGGAACAACCCAGTCACCTGCAGGAAGTCTTTTGTCATTTCTAGTGCTTTGTCATAAATGCGCGACAGAGCCTGCTGTTTCCTTCCCTTGTTTCATGTACTAATACCACACCCAAATCCACGTTGCCTGTTTCAAATTGATTTTAGACAAGCCCCACGTCTCAATGGGGCAGCACACAGGAAATTAAGCCCCGCTATTCCTGGAGTCATCACCACAGTTAAAGATATCAAAGTACACAAAATTCTCCAAATTACCTGTCTTTTCAACCCACGTTAACCATAAACATGGACCATGTTTCCATACTTCTGAATTGATATTTATTACAAATAAATAGATTCTAGTTATAAATAAATATAAATGGTCAACATATATCTTGACTGATTAAAACGCGAACTCTCTTATAAACTCTGGGGGGGGTAATGGCCTAATGGCCTAATGGTATGATTGCTGGACTGTTAATCCAGGGACCCAAATAACATTCTGGGAACCCAGGTTCAAATCCCAACACAGCAGATGGTGGAATCTGAATTCAATAAATATCTGGAATTAAGCATCTAATAATGACCATGAATCCATTGCCAATTGTTGGAAAAACCCATCTGGTTCACTGACACCATTTAAGGAGGGAAACAGCCATTCTTACCCAGTCTGGCCTACACATTACTTCAGACCCACTGCAATGTGGTTGACTCTTAACTACCCTCTGGGTAATTAGGGATGGGTGGATCTGACTATCCTGTTGAGCATTTCCAGCACTTAACTTCAGATTTTCTGCACCCAATCCCTGTTTGGCTTTGTGTTTCTGTGCAAGTTTTGATGAAAGGTCATTGGCCAGAAAGGTGAGGTCTTTTGCTTTATTTTTGCTTGCTCTGCACAAATGTTGCTGAGCACTTCCAGCACTCGGATAATTTTAATTTCCCATTTTGTGGCAAAACTTTGCTTTGGCATTCGGGTTGTGATGGACTCCCTGGTGATGATAGGCCACAAAGTGTGTGAAATGAGAAGGATCCACCATCTCTGTTCATGTTGCTAATGACATGACTGGGAGGCTACCGTGACACCATTTTTCACCTCTTTCTCCATGATATTGATAACTGCATCAGTACGGCCTCGTGCTCCCACAAGGAGCTCAAGCAGTTCATCAACTTCACCAATACCTTCCACCCTGCCTTCAAATTCATCTGGACTATTTCTGACACCTCCCTCCCCTTCCTGGACCTCTCTGTCTCCATCTCTAGAAACCAACTTACCACCAACATTCATTTCAAACCCACTGACTCCCACAACTACCTCAACTACACCTCTCACCCTCCCTCTTGTAAAAATGCTACCCCATACTCCCAATTCCTCCACCTCCACTGCACCTGCTCCCAGGATGAGGCATTCTACTCCAGGACATCCCAGATAGCGTCCTACTTTTGGGACCATAATTTCCCCTCCTCTGTAATTAAGGATGCTCTCAACCGCATCTCCTCCATTTCCTGCACTTCTTCCCTAAGTCCCGACCCCCCAACAACAATAAGGATAGAGTACCCTTAGTCCTCACGTATTACCCCACCAACCTCCAAATCCAACGTGTCATCCTCCAACATTTCTGCCACCTACAATCAAACCCCACCACCAAAAAGATATTTCCCTCCCCATCCCTGTGGGCTCTCCGCAAGGACCGCTCATTCCACAACTCCCTTGTCAGGGCCTACACTCTCCACCACACCCGGTTACCTTTCCCTGCAACCGCAAGAGGTGCAACACCTGCCCCTACACCTCCCCGCTCTCCTCCATCCAAGGCCGCAAACAATCCTTCCAGATCCGGCAGAGATTCACCTGCGCTTCATCCAACCTGACCTAATCGCATCTGTTGCTCCCGATGTGGTCTCCTCTATACTGGGGAGACCAAACACAGACTCGGGGACGAGTTTATGGAGCATCTGCACTCTGAATGTATCAAACAACCCGACCTTCCTGTTGCCATCCACATTAATTCCCACTCCCAGTCCCCTTAGACATATCCACCTTGGCCTCCTCCACTGTCAGAGTGAGGTCAAACCCAAAGTGGAGGGACAACACCTGATATTTCACCTTGGGAGATTAAAGCCCAATGGCCTCAGCATTGACTTCACCAGCTTCAAAGTCCTTCCATCCCCCAGCCTTATCTCATGTCCTAGCCCTCCCCTCCTCACCTCCCTGACCTGACCTGACCTGACCTGACCATCTTCCTACACCTAAATGCTCCACCCTTCACACAGACCAATCACAATAACCCACTACCTGCAGTATTGGGGAGGCAATGGCCTAGTGATATTATTGCTGGACTGTTAATCCAGAGACCCAGATAACGGATCAGGGTTCAAATCCCACCAGGGCAGATGGTGGAATTTGAATTCAATAAAAAAATTCTCGAATTAAGAGTCTAATGATGACCATGAATCCATTGCTCATTGTCAGGAAAAACCCATCCGGGTCACTAATGTCCTTTAGGGAAGGAAACTGCCATCCTTACCTGGTCTGGCTTACATGTGACTCCAGACCCACAGCAATGTCGTTGACTCTTAACTGCCGTCTAGGCAATTAGGAGTGGGCAATAAATGTTGCTTGGCCAGCGACGCCCTCATCCTGTGAATGAATTAAAAAAAATCTACCTGTCACCATCTCCCATCCCCAGTCTTGACGATGGGTTTCAGCTCAAACCGCTACCATTCCTGCCCTTCAGACGCTGTCTGACCTGCTGTGCTTTTTCAAGCCTCACACCAATAGACTCTGCCTTCTAGCGTCTGCGGTCCATATTGTCTCCAGGCCCCGCCCCCTCCCCTGCGTTGCCGTGCGGCGGTGACGTCAGCGCGCTCTATGTGAGGCCAGGGACAGACGTCACTTCCGGAGCTTGCCAGCTTGCGGCCGGTGCTCGAGCTTCTTCCTCCCTCTCTGTCACGATGGCGTCGGTAGTGGACACAAAGCTTTACGACATCCTCGGAGTCAGCTCCGGAGCTACGGAGAACGAACTCAAAAAGGTCAGTCACAGCCCGCTGGCGACACGCAGGAATCGACATGGAAAACAAAACTCCCCTCCTTAGCCAGTGCCTTTCGGCAAAATTTTAAGAAAACAGCACTCAGCTTGAAGCCTGACCGGCTAGGCCGCTGCCTAGGGGTTGGTGTGTTGTGGGTAGACGAAGCGGGGTTGGTGGGGAGAAAATTGGTGGGGTCGGGGAAGAAATGAAAGTTCAGCGGATTTAACAGGAATGAACCGATGATCCGGCCGTTTTCATCCAGTGTGGCTGATATCAGCAGAGCGGGGCTGCCTCACCTGCCGCCCTTTTGGGGGATTGGAGAGGTGGGGGGGGGGTGGGGGGGGGGGAAGGAGGGGGGGCGGGGGGGTTTGCCGGCGCTGCTGTCACCGGCGTCCGCTAGCGTTTCCCCTCCCCTTCCGAGCAGCAGCTCGCCTGGGATTCGGAAATACCCGGTGGCGCTTCATTGACCGCGACACCATTTTGTGTTACTGCAACCATCATTCCCCCCACGCAACCCTACCCGGGGCCTGTCTTTGACCGCTGCCGCAGCGCCTGGGACGTTAGCGAGGCTTTTCAGGAGGGAAGTGACGGTGACGGCGGAAGCGTTTGAAATGCTGCTGATAAAATTAGCTGGGCTGTGATCTAGAAAGGCACTGGTTAATGTCGTCCGTCGCGACCGGAGAGTTCAAGTGCAAGTAAATTGTATTTCTACGAGGTGAATCATAAATACAAAGTGGATCAAACCGAGCAGACCAGTATTTGAAGTCGCACTTTCGCTTGTTGTGTAAATATGTCATAAGGTTCTTGAATGATTTTGAAAGACATCATAATAATAAGATTGCTCCAAGCGATGATCGGTAGTTTTCGTTACTGTTAGATGAGGGAGATTAGCAAACTATGCGCATATAGATCTGTCTGGAACAAAAACAGAAATTGCTGAAGAAACTCAGGCCCAGCAGCATGTGTGGCGAAAATGGAGAGTTAACGTTTCGGATCCAGTGAGCCCTTCTTCACCCTGTCGACTTTCTTCAGCAATTTGTTTTTGTTTCGGATATACAGCATTCACGGTTCTTTTAGTTTGGATCTGTCTCCATATCGTTTGAAAACGTGGAATTGCAGGGTGTTAGCTTTCTTGCGTTCTGAACTGAGATGTTTTGAGTATATTTCGTACCTTGCTCTTGGGCATCTTTTAATCATTTCGTGTCCTGTGCAGAATTGGTGTTTAGAATCATGGAATCTCTACAGTGTGGAAGTCAGCCGTTTAGCCCATCAAGACCACACCAGCCCTCCAAATAGCATCCCACCCGGACCGACCTCCGTACCCTCTAACCCTGCATATCGCGTGGCTAACCCACTTCACCTGCATACCCCTGGGCCTAATGGGCAATTTAGCATGGCCAATCCACCTAGTTTGCACATCTTTGAACTGTGGGAGGAAACCAGAGCACCTGGAGGAAACCCCACAGACATGGGGAGAATGTGCAAATTCCATACAGTCGCCCAAGGGTAGAATTGAACCTGGATCCCTGGTGCTGTGAGGCTGCCGTACTAACTGCTGAGCCACTGCTATATATTTCAAAGTAACAAAAGGGCAATGGCAGGTCATGGCAGTTTGTTAGCTTCAGTAATGACAGCTGAATGTTGCCATGAAAATTTGAGGCTGCTCTTGTGCTGACCTAACTAATTCATGGAAATGTCAAATTAATGGTGAAACGATTTATTTAGTTTTGTTTTGGTGGGTGGGTGCGGGGATTTGGCAAGAGTTACTGCTTATTTCTTTCTGGTGACTTTGACTGGCCTAGTATGAGGAGCTGCTCTTGTCGTGCCTCCATGGCCATTAAGTCATGTCGTATTGCCGTCCATTATCTTGTAAAACTTTGTTTTTGTGCAAAGCCCTGGAGTCTGGGACTATGTTATGGTACAATAATGCTTGTAGCGCTGGAAGGGTTTGAAACAAAGCAAAAGGAGAGATTTGCATGCTGTAAATTTAAATTTAGTTAAACATGTTTGTGAATGCAGCTCATTGTCTCTATATTTTTAAAAACAGAGGATGGAATAAAAATAATGTAACAGTATATAGTTTAAAAAACCAATCAAATACATTAATCTTGTGAAAATTCATGCGATATGTAGAAGCTAAGTTGGTTTACTTTGTATGTGGAACATATGGGCCTGGCAGAGAATCTTTTCAGTCCTCATGCTTGAATTCCTGATTGGTTTTGTACAGAATGTTTCTGCATGGCTTTAGATGTTATACTGTATCTCGTTAACTACTCTGTTAAGAATGTTAACAAAAAATTGCAGCTTTCTTGTGCGCTTTCCTACTTCAGGCAATTTTTAATGAAAGATCATCTTTTCATCTTTCCACAGCACGTGCTACCTAGTTTAGGCATTTTTATGTTGTAGAGAGGGAGGAACCTTTTAATCAGCATTCCCGTGTGGATTTTCATGTACCTTGATATTTTACATTTGTTCAATGGAATGTAGGTGTTGCTGGCTAGACATTTGGCCAGGATTATTTACCCATTTCTAATTGCCCTGGAAATGTGATGAACTGCCTCCTCCAACTGCGGCAGTCCTTGGGGTGTAGGACCACTGTCCACGCTGCTGTTTAAACCCGGATATCCTATTTCACGTAGGAAATTCACAACCTTACTTTATTATGCAAAGGTACATCTCCATCTATCAAATGAACCCTTTAGTTCTAGCAAAATATCAGACTCCTCTGCTGAATCCTCATCTGTGTATTTGTCAATTACACATTAGAGTATTTAAAGATGACAGATGTCTTGGCTGCCCTATCATTAATGTACTAAAATCAGCTTATTCAAAACTGCTTCATCTATCCTATCTTAAAGTAAACCCTGCTGACCTGTGTTGGCTCCAATTTAAAATTCTCATCCTTACATTGAATTTACTTTGTTGTCTTGTGGATCTTTGTCTCTTTAACCCCACAGTTCCCAGCAATCTTTTCATCTCTAACTCTGATCTGTTTTGCATCCCCCCCCTTATCCTTCACTCCATTATTGGTAGCTAAGCCTTTAGATGATCAAATAACATTGCTTCCTTTTTCAGCCTCACTGCCTCCTGTTCTTACCAAGTTGTGTTACAAAATGCATAGTGTGGTTTGTTACATTTTTATAGTCCATCAGTCACTAAAAATTGCTCTTTGCCCTTAATTGTTACTTGTTCAGAATGTTAGATACTAAGACTTTATAGTATTAAAGGAGAGTGGAGCTAAATGAATGATTTAAGAATTGTAAAAGCATTAGAAGAAGTTTGGCTTTAAAATAAATATAATAAATAAAGAGAAGGGTTGGTGTTCTGTGAGGCTTAGTACTTGATCCATTTTCTACACTAGATTATGACAGATACTCATTAAAGATCTCAGGTGAGATTAAATAAACCTCGAGTGGGAAAATTGTGAAGTAATGTGTATAATGGCAGTATAATCATGAAATCCCTACAGTATGGAAACAGGCCCTTCGGCCCAACAAGTCCACACTGACCCTCATCAACCCACCCAGACCCATCCCCCTTATAACCCACCTAATCTACACATCCCTGAACACTAAGGGCAATTTAGCATGGCCAATCCACCTAGCCTGCACATCTTTGGACTCTGGGAGGAAACCGGAGCACCCGGTTAATCTAAATGGAGACATGGAGTAGCACAGATCTAAGAGTGCAAAAAGATTGCTTCAAAGTGAGAGTGTAGATAGAAGACTCAACTATTGTATTTTGACAGTAGATCAAAAATTCACAAGGAAAATGGGATTTGATCTGGAAAACTGACTGGGATATGATAGTGAAATTGCCTGTCTGATGCTGTAATCTTCCATATGACCCTTTAAGGGAGTTTTAAAATGAGCCTGCTGCACTCTGAATCTGCAGTCCAGTATTTAGAGGAAAGCTTGGTGTTTTAGTTAATCAAATATACATTTGACAAATGTGGGTTTGTAGAAGCAGCAAAGATACTAAGTTGTGTTTCTTACCACAAATCCCTGTCTCATTGCAGTAATGGGGAACAAAGTTAATTCTTGTTTATTATCTTCATGGAATTTGTTCTGTGATTTAGAAAGTTGTTGAGAGGACTGTTTGTGTTAGTTTCCCTTCTGATAGAATTGTTTGTCACAACAGGCAGGTAAGTAATCTGGTTTTCAGCACCTTATTTAGAACTATAGTGTTACTAACTGTAAGTATATGCTTACCAGTTTGAGTTTGTAGTTGGTATAATGCTGCCACTGCATTAGTGGTAGAGGTAATGAATGTTGAAGATGTTCGATGGTATGCTGACCCCCCAATCAGGCTGCTTTTACCTTGAGTGGTGTCAACTTCCTTGAGTGTTAATATGCAGTCATTCAGGCAAATTGAATATATTCAATCACATTTGTGACTTATAGTGGACAGGAGTGGGGAGTTAGGAGGTAAGTTAATTGCTTCCAAATTCTGACCTGCTCTTGCAGCCACAGTGTTTATGCAGCTGGTCCTGTTCAACTTCTGAATGTTAATAATGCAGTGTTAAATGTTGGAAGTGCCATGGAATGACATGGGGCAATAGTTTCTCTTTTTGTTGGAAATGGTTATGACCTGGAACTTGTGTATGAATGTTACTTGCAATTTATTGGCCCAAGTCTGAATATTGTGTTGGTCTTACTGTGTGTGGAGTAGGACTGCTTCATTATTTGAGAAATTGTGAATGGTGCTGAACATTAATTCTGCTCCCCTGCCCCACAACCTGGCACAATTTTCTTAAGAATTTATCTAATTCTTTTGAAAGTGACTATTTAGTACCTTGTTAAGACTTTCAGGCAGTGCATTCCAGATTTAAAAAACAAGCTGGGGCGGGAGGGCAAGTTTCCTTATCTTGACTTTGGTTCTTTTGCCTTTACTTTTAATTATGTATCCTCTGGCTACTGACCGTTTTATTGTTGGAAACAGTTTCTCCTTTTTTACTGTGTCAAAATTCCTCTACTAAATCCAACTTCACTCCATTATGATAGAAGGTCATTGATCTGAAAGATTAACAGTTCTGCGTTAACTAAATTAGGGATTTTGCAGGAAAGTATTTTTATTGAATGGTTCATACTGCATTGAATTGTGAACAATAACCATGAGAATGCAGGCATAGTTGCACACATACTTGCGCTATAGGTATGCACCATTTCATACATTTTAATGCATATTTGATTGTTCTTGGATTGAGGTGACTGTTTTCATTCAGCCAATTACTGAAAGGCACACATTAAATGCAGTTCAAGTTCTTATTGGTCCAGATTTTGCAGTGATAATGGCAAAGCTATCTGCGTTCTTTGCCTTTGCTGCACTGAAGCTGGCAATTTTGGCAGTCTGCACATGTGCAGAACAAAACAAATGCAGAAGTTTCTGTCAGTGATTGTGTTGCTCTTGCAGGTACGCCATTGCGTATTCTCCAGTCCCTAAGCCATCAGTGAATTGGTAAACGCATACGCTTTTGGTCTTGTGGCAAAGGCCTGTGAAAATGTTGCTTGCTGTACACTCCTGTTAAAATGCATTTGCATATTTGTAGAATTTCTCATTTTGGATAATTGCATTATTTGTTTTTTGAAGTTTATTAATATTAATTAAGTGACAATTTAATCCAATCAATCAAATTTTATTTCACTATGAAAATCTAATTTAATAGTGAAGAGATTCATAATTTTTAATTTCCTGTTTGCTGTCTGAGATTTTTTAAATTATTCATTCGGGACATGTGGTCTTTGCTAGCTTGGCCATTGTTGCTCAACTGCCGATGAGAAGGTGGTGGTGAGCTCCCTATACCTAAGAGCAGAATACATTAACGTGATTGGCTGTAACTTTGCTGGCATCACCACATTCAGTACTCCTCTTGGATTATGGCCAGATTTAAACTGCGGTCAGGAAAGTGGGAGTCCACCGCTTCAAAGTTTTTTTACACAATTCAGACTATAAGAAGCTCTGCATAGTATGAGACAAAAACATAGACCCCAGTGTTCCCAGATTCAGTACCTGAACTGATATACTACTAAGTTGAGAGAGCTGTGGAATCTTTAAAATTGTTGTTTGCTCCTGAGCAAGAAAGCAAAAAAAAACACAAATTACAGCTTATCCTTATTCAGCGATCCTTATTTGTGGGAATCATCTGTTGGATGTTGCTTTGACAGCAAGGGTGGTTTTCATGCCTTCTTAGTCAAGAAGCCAGGTGTCATTACGATGCAGTGTCTCAGCAAAAGCCATTTTTCTGGAGTCACAGATAAAAGGGGGAAAGGACTACATGGAGGAGATGATACCGTTATGTTCAGCAATACAAGATACTTATATTCGGATCAGTTTGTTCCTGGTATGTAAATGTATGTTTGTAATTACCTGTGCATATTGTTGCAGTGTAGACAATAGCCAACTCTCTTGGTCTTCCTTGTGCAACAGAGAGGAATGTCTGCTTACTTAAATCAATTGTTCATGGAATTTTTTTCAGAAATATCATCTGGTGCTTTTTATACCTTAGATTTTTTTTATCATGGATCTGTGATACTTATAATTAGGTTCATTGAACAAAGTTGGCAATTTATGAATTAAGAAGTTCCTCCTTCCTTATTATACTTCTTTAAATGTGTGGAATATGATGCTGACCAATTTGATTGAGAATTTGTTTGACCTATAATATATTCATTTTTAAGGCATACCGCAAATTGGCTAAGGAATACCATCCAGATAAAAATCCAAATGCTGGAGACAAGGTAAAAATGAACAATTTTATTTACAATTTGTAAAATTTGTTTGCATCTGACATTGTGTATACTTGAGCTGAGAAATTTTGAATGAAAAGTCTGGATCACCAACAAGTCTGGATTTGCTCCTTGCCCGTGATTGAGTCTGTGTATTCAGGCACTACTTTCAAAATCCTAATCCAGCTCCAGCTTGTTATGAAAATGCAATTTCATGTACTCAGCCCATGAAAATTTCAAATGGTAGTCATGCTGCTATACTTGAAATTACAGTGAAGACACATTTTTTTCTTTTAAACATAGCCTTTTCTTTCTATCATGAGGTCACAACTCCATACTGAAATTTGGTTCTGTCATCAGCATGAGCCATGCTAGAATATTGGACTGTGGGGTGTATTCCATATTTGTACCTCTAGCAGGAGTCATTAAATCTTGAATAAAAATCTCTCATGTAGGATTTTCCTCAAGTTGGGTGGCAGATTTACCATTCCATATGTCATTGGAGTGAAGGTTAACTCAGCAGAGTCATGGATTAAGCCAGTCTATTTTTATGCTGTATGATACAGCTAATTTGTGAATAGGTAACTGATTGGGAAAGACTAACACTTTTACCCTGAAAATTGTTTGAGATGTATTGTATCTTCAAAAATTGAATGTTTGATGAATTGACACTAAAATTATGTCTGTCAGGTTTTTCCAAGAAATGACTTCATTGCTACTGCCATCAAGGCGTTACTCAAGTGTAATATTGAGAACTATTGAAAGACTATGGAGCTGGAGTGCTGTGCCTTTAGTTTACAGGTTGTTCCTTAATGATCTGAGGGGTACTTTTTTCATTATATGAATGTGTATAGGGCACATAATAGGCTACAAAATACAAACAGTCTGACATTTAATATTTAGCGTAAATTTTAGGACCATCTGGGATTATGAATCTGTTTTGCTGTCCAATTCCAATTACCTTCACGTTAGGCCTAAGGTTCAAAAATGAGAAATGTCTTGAAGTTTACCTGTCGACTGTAAAGATGAGTATTTTCTTAGTAAAAGGTTCACAAAAAGTCTTTTAAGTTTGATATAAGGAATCCATTGTTTTTAGTAATATTCTTAAAAATGTCAGACCCTAGACCATACCTCAGATCCATGAAGGTCAAATGCTGCTGCTGTAACACCCAGATTTTTAAGGGACTCTCTCCAAGTCTACTGAGACACGATTAGTAAGTCAATAAGACTTTAGTGAGATCATGCTTATCCTGTCAAAGATTTTATATCTTGATTCTGGTTTTGAATTTTTATCCACCACTTTATGCCCTTCTATTGGATCACTTTCATGGACAGAATTTATATATGTATAGAATAAAACCACATACTTCTCAGTCAGAAATTGTTTATTTTTGGACCAAACCATGGATGAATTGATTATCATTTCCAGAGAGGAAAGTCACTTTAAAACTGTGTCATTATGTAAAGTTGAATACTCGGTGTGTGGAGTTTCCGTGTTAAAGATACTGATTTGTTGCATATATGGTTAATAGTATTTTAAATGGTGAATTTGGCTTCTAATACTGATTTGTACATAAAGTATTGCTTGTTTTTGGATTGATAATTGAAATTGGACAATGCTGAAAACCTATTGTTCTTTTGTCTGCAGTTTAAAGAAATAAGCTTTGCATATGAAGTTTTATCAAATCCAGAGAAGCGTGAACTTTATGATCGATATGGCGAGCAAGGCTTGCGAGAAAGTGGTGGTGTTGGAAGTGGGATGGATGATATCTTCTCACATATCTTTGGTGGGGGTCTTTTTGGATTCATGGGTGGTCAGAGCAGAAACCGCAACAGTAGACGAAGAGGAGAAGATATGGTGCATCCTCTTAAGTAAGTTATTTTTCTCATTTAAAAAGCTTTATTTTGCCACAAGAGTTGCCTTCCTAATATTTTGTTTTCCAAATTCAACAGGGTCTCGTTAGAAGACTTGTATAATGCAAAGACAACTAAGCTACAACTAAGCAAAAATGTGCTGTGTAGTGCATGTAATGGGTAAGTTGAGCTTGAATGATTTGAGTGAATTTTAAAACCATTAAATGCTTGTTTGATTTTCTATCCCCAGTATTTGTTTCCCAATTGACTACCCATTAAATCAAGGTATTGAAAAGATCATATTTGTAAAGCTCTCCTACTTAACAGCAAAGACTGCTATTAGTGCTAGAGGCTGGACAAGAAAGAGCTATATGGTATTCAGCTGGTACCATATGGAATGGTACAGATTCTTGGTGCATGTTGCATTTTGCATTTAATATCAAATCGAAGCAGAGCTTGATCAATTACATCTTAGATAGTAGGAACTGCAGATGCTGGAGTATCCGAGACAACAAGGTGCAGGTGTTCATCCAGCCCTGCACCTTGTTGTCTCAATTACATCTTAATTGTTTTTAACCAGCTAAGCAATATTATTCTATCTACAAAAGGAAAAGGATGCTGAACTCAATTCTATTAAACATTTTTTGACCATTACTAAGAATGGCAAGCGTTTTCCTGCTGCTGAACCCCTGCTGTCTCCCAGGTATTCTTTACTCCCTTGAAGACAATTAATTTTGTTGAGGTATTTTGGTATCACATAAGAAACAGGAGTAAATCCTTGAGCCTGCTCTGCCATTTAATTTAAAACTGATCATCTACTTCAGCACCTTTTTCCTACACATTCCCCACATGCCTTGATGCTTTCTAATATGCAGAAATCTATTCGTTTCTGTCCTTTTTGTGCTCAATGATTGAGCCTCTTCACCTGTCTGGGGCAAAGATTCACTACCTTCTAAGTAAATTCTGCCTTATTCTCAGACTTTATTCTGAGACTGTCCTCTAGTTTTCGACTTCTGCTTCACTAGCCAGGGGAAACATCCTTTCGCTGTCTGTCGGTCCCTGAAAGAATTTAGTAAATTTGAATGGGAACACCTCTCAGTATTCTAAACTCCAGCGCATATAGGTTCAGTCTATTTAATATTTTCTCGCAATCCCTTCATCCCTGGAATTATTTTAGTGTACTTTCGTGACGCTCCCTCTATGGCAATGTAAGGATACCCAAGAAAGAAAACCAAACTGCACACCGTACCCCAAGTGTGGTCTCATCAAGGTTCTATATTATTGTGACAACTCATCTTTACTTTTGTGCTCAAATCCTCCTGTAATAAAACCCAACATACCATTTGCCTTAATTGCTTGCTGTACCTGCATGTTAACTTTCAATGACCTGTGAACAAGGATACCCAGGTCCCTTTGAAATTCAACACTTTCCAGCCTCTCTCCATTTAAGAAACATTGTTTCTGCTTTTCCTGCCAAAATAAATGACCACACAATTGCCCACATGGTATTCCATTCAACAATATTTTGCTGCTCACTTGGCCTGTATAGCAGTGTGTTTGTATCCCCTCACAATTCAAACACCTCGTTTTGTCTCATCTTGAAACTTGGAAATATTACATTTAATCCCCACATCTAATTCATTTATACAAAGTTTGAACAGATGGGCTCCAGGTACTGATCCATGTGGGCCCCACTGATCTCAGCCTGCCAGCCTGAAAATTACATGTTTATTTGTCCTCTGTTTTCTGTCCATTAGCCAACTCTCAATCTATGCCGTATATTCCACCCCTCCCCCGCAACCTGGTACAAGTGGCCATTCATTGTGAATAATGGCAGGAAATAACCATGGATAGCATTGCAGAAGAACCGAAGTAGTTCTGGTGATAAGGACATGTTAAAAATATGTAGCTTGGTGAGCTTATTTATTGAGACTGGAGCAATAATTGCTTTTTGTTAATCACTCGATTATACATCTGTTCTGTTACTCATTATTTGCATGTCTTCTTGGTTCACCCATTTTTCTTGACTCTTCTGGGATGACTCCTGAATGTGTATAGCCTTTATTATAATATCCATCTCTTGTGACCAACTTTTAGCTGGGAAGACAAGATTCCTAAACTCAGTCTGTTTCATTTAACAAACTGGTTCTTGAAATAGTAGCATTGATTTGACTATCTGTCAGTTAATACTGGAGCCCTTATTCACCTCAGCTGTTTTTCTCATCACATGTTTGCGTGCAATCATTTGTTGTAACGCTAAATGTTTATTTTTAAACACAGCCAGGGTGGAAAGGCAGGAGCTGTTCAGAAGTGCAGTGCTTGCAGGGGACGAGGTGTAAGGATTATGATTAGGCAGTTGGCACCAGGAATGGTTCAACAGATGCAGTCTGTGTGTTCTGATTGTAATGGAGAGGGTGAGTAAATTTTTGTTTGCATATACATTGTAGTTGTGGTGTAAGCTTGCCATTTTAGTATAACAAATGGAATTTTGAGTTGAAGCCTACACCAGTGTGTCAGGAACAAACCTGGATTTGTAAACAAATGTGCATAGGATGATGCGAATATGACAAAGTTACATTTACTGATTCATTTATGTGTTAAATCTCATGTGGACTTGGACTTAACTGATAACCCAATGATTGATCAACAAATTGGCTAAATTGCTTAATCTTGTTCCCAATATTAATGAGGAAGCTGAAGGTTGAGAATTTTAACAACCATTTCTAGTCTTAACACTACATGTTCCAAAGATCTAAACTCTGTGTTTGCCCTAGAAAGAAGCCATGACCCCTTCAGCCATTTAACTGCATTATTGAAGTGTTCCATCATTGGTTTGCCTGTTCAGATGCATGTCCTGGAGTTTTCCAGTGATATCGAGTAACAGCCCTGAGACCCAAATGATGGTTTGAACATCATAACACTTCATGACATTAAAAGCACAATTTCATGATAGCACAAACCAAACTATCCTCCTGTGTCTGTATGTCGGTCCTCCAGGTTGATCAGGCCTGGTGCAGGTGTATTACGCTCGTAGTCTCCACTTTAGACGGACTTCTTGAGCAGTCGTCCTTCCTCTCTTTCCCTCTCTCTGTGGGTTCTTCTGCCTTAAACCGTTGTATGTCTGCTTTTAATCCTCCTTCCTTTTCAGCTGCTAGAATTTGATTTACCAGTTGTATCGTACTGTTAATGGATTCATTTCCTGTGCCCATCCTGCGGAATGGCACTCTTCTCTCTTGTTCTATTCTACACGATAGGATACAATGGGTCTCTTGGTAGAGACATACTGGCTCCACATGCAATGAGCTTTTGTGATGCTGATACATTTGTCAGTGGCATCCACTCGTTATTGAGTACAATTATCCATCTAGGAAATTCTGCACCCCTGATCATGGGTTCTCTGGGTCCTTGTGTGGCAAATGAGCCTGCCTGATCCTAGAGCCACATCTCTGACCACGCATTTGGCAGGCACTAGATGCCTTGTGTGAGCATCTTTTAACCTGGGAGTGCTGTTGCACATCAAACATATGGTCCTTGACATAAAGTTGATCGTATTCCAGTGGCAAGGAAACCTCTACCATTGGGAACCACCCTAGAGCTGCAACCTTCATCCACCGTCGCAAGCTGTTTCTATCACATGAATATCTTGCGCCTGGATTGCTGTTGAGGACTTGTTTTGGTTAGTGCTTTATCTGGCTCTTCCACTCTGACTTTGTCCTTTAGGAATGTGATCAGCAGTCTCTAGTAATAAGATTAACTCCTTACTGGTTATTACCTATGGGAAATTTTATTGTTATACATGACCAGGCTTTTCCATATCCAATACCTTTAAAAACATGTGGTATTTAATATGGAATGATGCCTGTAAAGTATTTCCAGACTGTTGTCATTTATTGGAACATAGATGGTGAGGAACTGCTGCCTTGAACCCAGGATTTGGAGCCAATGATATTCTTTAGTTCCAAGGCAGAATATTGAGACTTGTGGTGGTTGCATGCCTGATAACCCTTAACTGTCTAGGTGGTAAAAGTTGTTTGATAGGTGCTTTTGGGGAAACGTGGAGGGATCTTGGAACATTTTCAATTTTAATTGCTCATCCTTTGGTGGCCTGGAATGCTTTCAAATGCTTTGAAATTACCTTCCTAAGTCTTGGGTTATTTATGTGTCTCCCCTCTTAAGGTATTCCTTAAAAGCATCTTATTTGACAAAGCTTTGGACGTGTGGCATAATAGTTCCTTATGGTTTTCTATCAAACTTTCATTTTCTTATACTTTTCTAAAATGCCGTTGTTGATTTGATAATGTTAAATGTGCAATATGTCAATTTCAGTTTTACCTGCCTCCTTAATGTCGTACTCAATCGCATATGGCATTGATGGCGTGTCACTAGCAAGTTCAGGAGCACAAATCTCAAACTGAACTTTAGATTTTGTCAGGGCCAATAGTCACTACTATATGCAGTGACTTTTCTTTATCACAGTGAATTGAATTGGTACTTCTGTCTGAAGGTCATTGCGAATGCTTTAAGTTTTGTAATCATGCTGGGTAATGCTGTCTTCGAGAATGGGGATGATCATAGAGCTTTCTTCTCATGTTACCTGTTTTATTGTCAGCCCCCATTCAAGACTGGATGTGCCAGACTGTAAAACTTTGAACAGTTGGTGTGATATCGCTAAGTTCTTTATAAAGCATGTTTATTCTGTTGGAACTTCACTAATTTGGCACCTCAGTTGTAGATGGAATTGACATTGCTCCTGGCATGTTACTCCAGGGTCTTCAATGAATGAAAATTAGCACGTTGGCTTGATAAGAATGGTAGCATGAAGGTATATGCCAGTTTAGGAGATTGACAGGTTGTGGAAATACTGTTCTGCTGTTGATGTTCCACAGCACTTTGTGTATAGTCAGTTTGAGCTGTTGATCTGATCACTCTATTCCACTCTACACGATGTTTGCACAAAATGGTAGGGGTGTCTTTTCAATGTGCAGAATGACTTTGTCTATACAGAACACTTTGGTGATCACTTCAGCTAACACTGTCATGTTTAGTTGAGTTTGTAGATGAACAAGGTTGGTGTCAAATCGGTTCTTCACTTGTATTAGCTCTTCCAAACCTGCTTTGAGCTCAGTTTGACAACTTCCACTGATGCTCAGCCCTTGGGTCAGTAATGGTGTTACTGAGCTTTTCTTGCAAAATGAACATTGAGATCTCTCTCCTCTCCTGTCCCCACCCCACCCTGTTGCACCCCTACTGCTGTCTGTCATAATTCCAAAATTAACTCTATCTGTCCCTTCCAATGTGAGAGAAAAAAATGTTTCTGCACAGGCTTCATTGAGTTGCATGTTATAATGACCGTATTCAATGCATGTTTCTCTGTATCAATAAGTGTTGGAAATCTAGTTTAAGGAAGAAATTGGTTTTAATGTGAGATTTAACTAAAATGTGTGATTAGAGATTTAGAGCTACAGTTATATCTTTATCAGAAATAGTCACTGAGAGTGACTTGAAGTGCCTTATAGTTTCTATTCTTCGTATTAAATTGATGTTGTCATGTCTGTTTGTAAAGAATTAAACATGAAATACCAAAAGTTTCTAGAATCTACTAAGCTTTTAATCTAAAGACGTATATGGTACAGCTTTCAAAACTGCTTTTAGTTCTATTGTGTGCCTGCACAAGAGGCACATCTTGGATTGCACCTATTTTTAGGTCTAATCTTTATAATATCCCTAAAACTAACTGAATAAAAGCTGCATGGTGGAAGAGTTTAATTGAACCCTTTGAACTCAAGCCTTATGTTTGAATATTACAGGTGAAGTTATTAATGAAAAAGATCGATGCAAGAAATGTGAAGGAAAGAAGGTGGTAAAAGAAGTGAAGATTCTAGAAGTTCACATAGATAAAGGCATGAAGCATGGACAGCGTATTACATTCAGTGGAGAAGCAGACCAGTCTCCTGGTGTGGAACCTGGTGATATTATCCTTGTACTACAGGAGAAGGATCATGAGGTATCTAACTGCAAATTGATAAATGTGACCTTAGCTTTTATAATATATTTCCAATTTCAAGTATCGGTGAGGCCTTGTGGGGGTTCAGCTGAATTAGCCTAAAGTAGGGTGAAAAGACATTCCATGAATCATGATGCCTAGTACGCTTCAGTATTTCCCAGTGGCTGTTTCTTCATTTGTGATAGATTTCATTGTGGAAACAGCCATAAAAGAAAGCTGGCCTGATTTCATAATGCAAGCATTTGAGTTGGAAAAAGTGGCATTTTTAAATCAGAAACAAAGGGAAGAAGTCTCCGAATTATTTTTAAGCTTTCGGCAGTATATTAAGCAACTAAGTTGATGTACCTAAAGCGACCTACTTTTAAGATGTTCAGAGCGTTCTCTATATACTAAAAGTTTGATGTTTCTTCATACTGCTGCAGTTCTGAAATGTAGGCTTGATTACTGTTCTGTGATGTTCTCGTACAGTAGGACATAGAGGATAATTTGTTTTGACAGTGGACTAAAATGGTATTCCCTTCACATCTCTCAATTCACACAATATCTATTAAAAAAGTATTTAGCTCCACTTTATTCATTAATCTCGTGTCAGTTTTGAAATTTAGATGGATTTGTCCAATTTTCTTCACTTCCAGTTACCAATCAACCGCCTTTTAAATGTTTTTTTCAACCTTGAGTTGCTTATTAAATCTTGCAGGTGACATTAGTATTGGAACTTATAGATACGTAGAAATCCTACAGCACTAAAAGAAACAATGTGACTGATTCGGCCTGTGTCAGCTGAACAAGTTATCTAGCCTGTTCCTACTCTTTAGAGCTTGTGTTACAGCATTTAAGTGCATATCCCAAGTGTTTTTTAACACTCAAAGATTCTGCATTAAATTCTCAACAGCTCTCTGGGTGAAATAAATTTTCCAACTTCCTTCTAATTCTTCTATCAGTAAATTTGAATCTATCCAGTGATAGTGACCTTTGTGGTAAGTGGGAAAAAAAGATCTTTCCATTTGATTCCATCTAAATTCCAAGTTTTTTTTGCCATCCTGACTTTGAAATGTTGCCGTTTCTTCACTATTGCTGGCTCAAAACCCTGGAACCCCCTTCCACATATAACCTAAAAGCACCTAATGAATGCAGTGCTTCAGGAAGTTGGCTCGACACCATGTTAGGTGGGGAAGAATGAGCAATAAATGCTGAGTCCATGTCCCATGAACAATTTTAGAAACATTTTGAATCTCCTTACATCCTCCCTGCTTGGGAGAAGAAAGCCCTAGTTTAGTTGACCTTTCCTCAATGCTAATGTTCTCCATTCCTGGCATTGCCGGCATAAATCCTTATTTAAGCATTTGTTACCCATCTTCCTTGTGCAGAAGGTGGTAAAACATTCAGCGTGTTGAGGATGCTTTTGAGACCAATTAAATTCTTTCTGTAATATGGTAACCAGGATTATAGCCAGTATTGTAACTGTAGCCTAACTAATTTTTATACAATTCTGGAATCATCTCCTTGATCTTGTATTCTAAACCTTGGCTAATTTGAAAAAAGTAACCTGTATGCTTCCTTGACATTATCTACTTGTCTCACGGATCTCCAAAGCCACCTCATTCCTTTGACAGTTTGCTGTCCTACCATTTGCCACTTTTCTACCCAGCTGGCCATTGATATCTTCATGCAATTTACAGCCTCCTTTCTTATAATTCAGTCCTATAAGAGCCAATAATTGCTTATCTGCAAATCTCTTAACTGTTATCTCTCCATTTAATTCTGAATCATTGACATGTACCACAAAAAGCAAGTGACTTAGTGCTGAATCCTTTGTACCTCTTCTGTAATATCCTTTCACTCACAAAATCCCTTTGCTTCCTGTGCTGAACCAAGTTTAGATTCATACTTCATTCTCCCTTTGAACACCTGTAATATCTCAAAATATTCAGTTGAGTTGATCAGATCTTCCCTGAACAAGTCTATGCAGAATGGGCTTGATTAATCTCTGCCTTTCTAAATGGTAATTGACACTGTCCCACTGAATTGTTTCAAGTAATTTTTTCCACCATCTAGATAGGGTGTATGATTACATGGTCCATCTTGTCCTCCATTTGAGCTAAAATACAATGTTAGCAGCCTTCCAACTCTCTGGTACCATGCCTGTAACCAGAGGGGATTGTAAAACACTGTTACGGGTATCTTTTCTTAGAGGATTGTAAAATATGGTTACAGATGTCTCTTTTCTTAGCACCTGCAATGCATTGATGTGAATCAAGTAATTTATCCCATTCCAAAATGCTGAATCCTTAATATTTATTTTATATTTACCCCATTCAATATCCCAGAATTATCCTCAACTACCATTATACCCAGAAATAGTAGGAACTGCAGATGCTGGAGAATTTGAGATAACAAGGTGTAGAGCTGGATGAACACAGGCCGAGCAGGAAGGCTGACGTTTTGGGCCTAGACCCTCCTTCTGAAGAAGGGTCTAGGCCCGAAACGTCAGTCTTCCTGCTCCTCTGATGCTGCTTGGCCTGCTGTGTTCATCCAGCTCTCTACCATTATACCCACATCTTTTCCCTCCGCATGCAGGTTGCTGTTTTTTAGTCCCTTAGGCCCAACTCTGTCTTGTCATCCTTGTCTCTTGTTTTGATCTTTAGGTCATCTTTGGGTATTCCTTGAATTTACTTGATATATTTTCATGTCCTCTTTGCTTTTATTGTTTCGTTTGTAAATTCACCCCTATGCTTTGTTTATAGGCTTCCTCCAAGGATACTGCTTCAACTTGCCCAGTTTAATTCCCCAAAATTAAGTGTAGAACTGTCATTAATAGCCTTTTTAGCCAGTATGTAGGATGGCTTTCCTGAATGTATTTGAAGAAGTTTGCCCCCTCAATACCTTTACACTAATTTCAGTTTATTTGCACTTAACAATTTGCCCACATGGTGACACTATTTTAGTAATAGCTAAGATGTACTTGATGTGTATCTGTGTAGCTGCATTAAACTCAGTAATGATTGGACAAACAAGTTGATAAATGCTTATTTTCTAACGTTTTTGCTTTCTTAACTTCTGTAGAATTCATAGAATCTCTACAGTGTGGAAGCAGGCCATTCGGCCCAATAAGTCAATACTGACGCTCTGAAGAGCATCCCACCCAGACTCATCCCCTTGCCCTATCGCTGTAACCCTGCATTTCCCATGGCTAACCCACCTAACCTACACGTTCCTGGACGCTATGGCAATTTAGCATTGCCAATCCAGCTAACCAGTATGTTCTTCAAGTAATTTTCTGCCTTCCAGTCCTGCTTCACTTTTCTCCCTTCTGAATGTTCACGCTGTGCTTCCTATCATCATGCCAGTTGAAATAATTGCATTTGGTTTATTGTCACGTACTTACATGAGTACAATGAAAAGTTTACTTGGTGAAAAGCTACTTATGGCATCATCTTGGGTACGATTAGTTTAAATGCTCCCCATCCCTTTAACAAACCTCCCCATCCTACTGAGATGCAAGCCTTTGGCCCTAATACACCAGGAATCTGAAGTTTTTCTCTTCTGCACTGACTCTCAGCATTGCTCAGTAATGGAAGACACTGGGACTGATAACCTCTTGAGTTCCTGCTTTTCAATATCCTTCCTAGCTCCTTTAACTCTGCAGGACATCATTCTTCTTTCAATAGGTGTTATTGATACAAACATAGACCAAGATCTTGGGTGTTTTAATCTATCTGTTCAAAAATGTTATTACACACATTTGGAACAGGTGGGACCTGAACCTGGACATCTGGCCCAGAGGCAGGGACCTGCTATTGCACCACAAAACATTGCAAAGGTATTTAATCCATCCCTTTTCAAAGTCCTATAGCTGCTTAGAGACCTCCTCTTCCCTGTCCCCTGACATTTCTTGTATATGTTGTCTATTACACATGGATTGTGGAATTCCCAGATGGCACAAGGTTTGCATTTGACAGGACTGAGGGTGCTTCAATTTATTCAACTAGTCTGATTAACTTTCCCATTGCTGAAAATTAGAGGGGAGAAAATGTCTTGTAGCGTCACTCTTTGAATTTAAAAACAAAATGAGGTAGCAAATACATTTTACCACCTACGTTCAAGCCTGTTTCATGGTCTGCCTTTCTGCCTCCTTGAGATTCTTGTTCTTAAAGTTCTTGTCTCAACTAATAGCTTAATCTATTTTGCGTTATAAGTATATTAAATTCAACGGCTGCTTGTATCGCAAACCACAACAAGTGCTGGAGCCAAAAAGCTAGCTGAGTAGCTCCACTCGGAATTCACACTTGCACAAAATTTCCACACTGTTTGCAATATGTACTATTCTGTGACCACTCTGCTGATCACTTTATTCTAGAAAATTGAAGGTGACTGCTGAAACATTTTGATCAATTTTCCGTTATTTTACTTTAGCTATTAGGTGCTTCTTCTTTTGGGCAATTGTACCGTTCAAATAGAAATGAGAGTAGGTATGACAGCCAGATATTTTACCATAAAACATCAACTATTGCAGAGAGTATTTTGGCAAATGGAAAGAATTAACTTTCATGCGTGTGCTGTTTCAGGCTTTGGACCACTGTTGACTAGACTGTATTGAAAGTAATAGATTTAAATGATATACTGCTAAATTATTATCATTGTCATATGCAATGGACTTCAAAAGGAAATGTAGTTGCCGTTTTGTGGAGATGGTCCAATGTTACATCATACCAAGGTGACATGATTGATATATTTATGTTCAGAGGGTTCTGTTGGTAAATGTTTCTTTTAAATAAATATCTAAGTAATATCAATTTTATAACTGACCAACTGCTACCTATGGATAAGATGCTAAAGTTCTTTGATATGTTTGTCTATAGGGGGACACTTTTAGCAGTGAAAACATGTTGTAAATTACAGAAAATGGAGTGCAAAACATTAAAACATATCAGTCCTGAGAGTATCCTGACCTTGATTAGTGTTACAAAGCATTTCAGAAAGTGCACCTAGTGGGTTCGTCAAGTTAAAGATTTAATTAAATTACTCAGGTTCTTTAATTTTTCTGTCTGAAGTACTCGGGTTAACAGGAAGCACTGGCCAGCTTTCTGTACTTAACACAAAACTATTGAAATGAAATCAGGTCTAACCACAGGTATTCAAGATATGAATTAATAACTTGTAACTCTACGTCCTCTTAAACCTCAACACATGCAAGCAGAAATCAACAAACAAATGAAGTGATGTTATAGGTTGAAAAAAAAATTTGTACCAGTCCACAGGACTCGATGAGATGTCCTTTTATTGCTTAGCCTTTCTGATCTCCATTTGTTTTTCCAGATGTTTTCAGTTTTTTATGATAAACATCAGTAGTTGGCACACTAATTGTTCAGTGCCTCAGTCATTGTTTAGAGACAGCAGGTAGCTGTCTTCCAAGTTGTTACCTGTCTGCAAGGAGAGAGATGCTATTTGGTTTTTTTTTGTCTGGAGGCTCTTTGCCCCATTTTGTTCCCGTAGGTTGTCTACCTGCCAATCAGTTTTCTTACTGATAAGTCCTGACCCCCACAACAGCTCCTGATTGAAATACCACTCAACAGACACTCTCAGGGCAAAGCTGAGTCTTTAATATCTTTTCCCATTGCTTGAAGAAAGCAACAGTGCAAATACACTCATAATGAATTAATGTTACTTGTTTTTAAACTGCAACGTCTCCTTCCACAGTTTTCTTGGTTTACAACATTGTTCTTTTCCCATTTTGGTCCAAATTTCAAAAATAAAGGAAATTTAAAAAAAAATCTTTGCATTACCTTGCTCTGTTCTACAAGGTGGTTCTTGGGAGTTCATACCCCTGCTACTGATATTCCTAAGTTTAATGATCTTCCCAAGATCTCTCTAAAAGGCATAACCATAATATGCAAGGTAGATAATAACTTTTAAGGGCCGGACGTACTATCAGCAGAGCTTGTTCTCCAGACTAGGTCAGTCGTCTCTGGGATGGTCTATGCAAGACTGTTGAAATACGAAGCAAAAACTGTAGGTACAGGACATACTCGGATAAGATTGCATCTGTCGAGAGAGAAAACTCCAGTGTGGATCCTTTGTTGGACCAACCTTTCTGACCACATGAAATGTGTTTTCCCATAAACTGCCAAAGAATTTGCCTTGGATCTCCTAAATGGACTAGATATTCAAATTGGTCCAAATCTTTCCTGAGCAGCTCAAATGAAAGGCTTTAGTAAATGCACATGAAATAAAGACCAGTGATAATCTATAGTCTGTTGGTATTGAAGCGAATAACTACATGCTGGGAATCTGAAATACAAACAGAAGATACTAGTAATGTAAAAAGCCATCAGCCTGAAGCATAATTGTTCCTCTCTTCATAAATGTTGCCAGACCTGCTGAATATTTCTAGTATTTTCTGTTTTTACATGCAATAGGAGTCAGTGGTCAGTCAGCTGAATAAGTTGCGTCTAAAATACATAGTTGTAAATTGTGAATGGACAAACTTCAGTTGCTAAATGAAAAATTAGGCCTGGATGCTAAGTGCTTACATGTGATATTGCAACTACTATCTGTTTTAGATAGCGACTTAATATTCCTGTTCTTTGAAACTAATGGAATCTTTTTTAAGAGTCTTTTACTTTGCCTGATATTTTAGGAATATCACACAGAGCAAGCTCGAAGTGTCCTGTCATGATGCATGTGATGCTTGATCTAATTACTTGTGTTTTATGTTCTTTTACAATGTATGATTGCACTTAGTTCATAAGTCATATCATTTTGCTTTAATTCCTAGGTGTTTCAAAGAGAGGGAAATGATTTGCACATGACCCACAAAATTGGCCTTGTTGAGGCACTCTGTGGCTTTCAATTCACATTCCAACATTTGGATGGGCGGCAGATTGTTGTAAAGTATCCTCCGGGAAAAGTTATTGAACCAGGTAATAGATAAGAATGTTGAACTATTTTATTCTCGGATCTACCTTTCAAAAATTGTATTATAATGTACAGCATTTTCCAACATAAATGGAATTAAAAACAGGAGCAGGAATGGACCATTCAGTCCTTCCAGTCTGTTCCGCCAGTATGATGGCTGCTCATCCAACTCAGTCCCCTTTTCTGTTTTCTCCCTGTACCCTTTGATCCCATTTGCCTTAAGAATTGTATGTAACTCCTTTTTAGAAAGCATGCAATGTTTAGACTCAACCATTTCCAATTGCAGAGAACTCCCCAAGCACACCACTCTGAAGAAATCTTCCCTCATCTCAGTCCTAAATGGCCTACCCTGTGCCCTTAGACTGTGATCCCTGGTTCTGGACTCCCTCATCAGGAACATCCCGGATTTACCCCGTCTAGTCCTGTTGGAATTTTATAGGTTTCTAAGATTCTCCCTCATTCTTCTTAACTCCTGTGAATAAAGGCCTAACTGATTCACTAACTGATTAAGTAACCGCCATCCCAGGAATCAGTCTAGTAAACCTTGATTGTACTCCCTTCACAGCCAGAACATGCTTCCTCAAATAAATAGATAGAACTGCACACTGCTCCTGGTGTGGTCTCGCAAAAGACCTGCTCAATTGCAGCAAGACATCCCTGCTCTTGTGCTCAAATCCACTTGCTATGAGGGCCAACATAGCACTTGCTGCCTTCACTGCCTGCCTGTTTTTGCTACCAAAGTGGACACCTTCACACTTATCTACAACATACTTCATCTACTCACTCAACTCATCCAAATAAACTGAAGGTTCCCTGCATCCTCCTCACAATTCACTGTCCTACCCAGCTTTTGTGCCTGAAACCTAAGGGGGGGATATGCTAGTATAATGGTTAAAATACCAGACTAATAATCTGGAAAAATGTGTTCAGACATCCACAACAGTTGAAGAATTCAGATTCAAGTAGTGAAACGAATATCCAATAAAAAAATACTCACTAGTAATGGTGACCATGAAAATATCTGGTTGTCATTATAGCTTGTAATGTGCTAATTAATGCATTTTCTTCCCAAAGCACCTTTTTGATATTTATATTTTATATTTTCCATTAGGTTGTGTTCGTGTTGTTAAAGGTGAAGGAATGCCACAATATCGTAACCCATTTGAAAAAGGCAACTTATATATCAAGTTTGATGTTCAGTTCCCTGAAAATAATTGGATTAGCCCTGAAAAAATAGCTGTGAGTGGAAAATTCAGCTTCTCATCTTTCTTGCTTGCTGGGTGCCTTCTGTCAGTCACCCACTCTTATAATTTGTCATTTCGTGCTGGAAAGGTGTAATACTGCAGCATCTAATATGCCTCTGTAAACCAGGAAGATTCAAAATATTTTTTAATCTCCATCCTTCTAACATCTTATGTTACAAAAACGCATGTGCAAAGTTAATACTTGTGTTATCTTTAGGAGCTAGAAGATTTGCTCCCAGCTCGGCCCGATGTTCCTGATGTGATTGGTGACATTGAAGAAGTTGATCTGCAAGAGTTTGATAACACCCGTGGCTCTGCAGGAGGACACCGACGGGAAGCGTACAATGATAGCTCTGATGATGAAGGTGGCCACCACACTGGCCCTGGTGTACAGTGTGCCCATCAGTAAACTTTGGTAAAACACTTGCAAACTATGTTCTGTTCAGTTTTGGATATTTTCAGATTTCATCTGGTTTTGTTAAGAGCCAAACTGGACTTTATGTCACAACTCAATCCAGAGGAACTCTGATGGACATCTCTTTGCTGTATATGTAACTTTTAATTATATTTACCGAATGTATAATTTAAAGTAAACTAACCATGGCACAGTGTGAGGTGCTCAATTCTTTGACACCTTTGCAGGGGAGCAGCTGGTGAGAATTAAACTGGTATCTCAAATTTCGTCTGTCCTTGTATCTCTGCTTTTTTAAAGAAAAGTTTCTGTAAATTCTTTGCTTTCCTTCTACCACCACTTTAAAAAAACAAATGTTTTCCTGATGTTGTGTGGCCCTTATTTGTGTACACTTGATGTATGGGCTGAAATCACATGAGCTGCTAACATACGTAGAAATAAAGAATTTAGTGGTGTGCATATCTCAACAGCTGCATGTCAACCCACGTGAAGCTGCATCTATAAGTTTTCTAGAGCTTCAGCAAAAAAAAGTTTAAAGCAAAATAACAGAATGTGGTTATGCGGTTCTTTTCTAGAACCCTCAAAGTTCTGTGGTTGTTAAGTAATAAAATCAAATTGCAACAGCAAATTTTTTTTTATTCTGAACCCATGCTTGGAAGGAGGCTCTCAGTTCTTTGTTTTGTAAAGTTTGGGCAGTTTTTTTTTGCTTTTCCTCCATCTCTCCCATTGCCTTAAATTTTGGCAAAGCCTTTGGACCATTCTGTGTTGTGACAATGATTTGAAATGTTTTTTTCATGCTCAAACTGTAAGTAGTTATTTCTGAAGTCCAAAATTGAGTCATCTGTTAAAATGTTTGTTCAAATTAAAAGTTTTGAAAAAATTGGAATCATTTGTATGCACTGTTAAATATTTGGCTGTTTTAAGAATTTTGGGGCTGACTTTTGTTTACCTGTGACACGTGTAACAGCCATTTGCTGAAAATGATGTGCAATCTGCTAAATGTATGGCAAAAGCTCCCTGTATGAAATTTGAATAGATTGACATTTGCAGTGGTGGTCATTGTGGATGCAATCAATTGTTCAGTAATGAATCAATTAAAAATATGGACAGACACTTATTTTTATGGAATCATTGGGCAATGGCTGTGAATTTGGTTTGAATCAACATGCTACTCACCTGATCTTTTTAATTAGTGAGCTGTTGATGGGAAAATGACGTTTTAAAGTAAATCACTGGTGTGTTTTATATATGTATAAGTGCATACTAACAACTTGCGTGTATTAAGATCCCATGGCTTCAGACATTGAAAACAAAGAATGCCAAGTCATTGAAGCATTGACCAAGAGGTTGATTCAGAGAAAAGATGTTTGAAGGCAAGGGAGTTGGAGGGGTTGATGGAATAGAACCGGGGTGACAGTGCACTTGTTGCTAATAGAGTTCAGTGGGTCGGGTTACACAAGGGCTGAATCAGAAGAACCCAGATTTGGTATGGTTAGAGATGACTGCCATTAACAATTTAAATAATGTGAATTTAGTAAAATTACTTTGAGGCAGAAGCACATCTTATTTGCTTATTTCATTGTCTTCAGTATATATTTTGAACTTCAAAGTAGTGAAGCTAATGTTAGTGATATATGATTAGTTGTGCGCCTAAAGCTTTTCAGGATAAAAGTGTCAACTGTTGAGCCTTGTTTTAAAAAAAAAGAAAAACACTGCACAGGGGAAAAAGTTTGCAAAGTCAGTCCATAAAAAGTCTTTTGTCCATTTTTCTGCATGTAGTTTCCTCCTGGTCAGACAATGTAATTAGTATCAACTTCATGTTAAAAGCAAACTATTTTGCACAGTACTTATGGTATACTGATTAATTTTAAAGAATGTCTTGATGGTTGGGTGAAAATGGATTTTAGCATATAAAGAGCTGGTATCCAATATCTTGTAACAGGGGTTGAAGTCTTTCCTGACTGAATAAATAGAAATCAGAAATTGACATTGGCAAGCTTCAGAGTCATGTTCCATTTATCTTATTGTAATAAAAACCAGTTGAGTGTTTGAGGTTGTGTGCAAATTTGCACTATAGTAAAGAAATATATCACAGTTGACTGTTATTGGGATCAAACCTTTCAAAAAATATTAATCCCCAAGTATGTTGCAGGCTGAGGAGCTCAGCAGCCACAAGTGGAACATGATTCTACAGCTACTGAAATGTGGATTCCATATATTCATGAATATGCAGCATAGCTACATTCATTAATCTATAAACCTTATGTTGGTAAATTCCAAGTTATTTATAAATGAAATGTACTTTGAAAATGCTGTGACTTATTTCACAGTATATCATGTGACAACCTAGATCAGTGGGACTGTTTTAACTGCTGCTTGAAAGTACATAGGGAGAGTTGAGCAAGAGAGAAATTGTTGATACCTCTGGCATAGACCTGAGGTACAGACTGGAATTTAGAAGGGGAGAAATGGGAGGGTGAAAAGAAGTGGACATTTGTGGTTGGTTTGAGACCACCTGATTTGAATTGAACTGGAAGCGTGCACCCTACTTTGAATTGTTTTGTGCAAAAGTTTGAAATGTGCTTTCAGCAATTCATAGTTCTAAGCTTAATAAAAAATTATATTTCCTCATAGTAATATAGTAGAAATTGCTTAACAATATTTACAATATACTGCTGCCCATTTGATTTTGTATTTGTTTTGATGGGTATTTCTAATCACAGTTTGGTATTTGAGAAGCCTAACATTTTCCATCCTGTGACCATTACTACTTAGTGGAAATAGTTATGGCTAGCAATTTGAACTTCGTAGGAGGCCATGCGCATAAGATTGTGAGTTTAAGTTCCATTCCAGAGGTTTGAGCTTTGGTCAAACACGGGAGAATATTGCCAGGAACTGGAGGGTTTGAGTTATTGGGAGAGGCTGAATAGGCCAAGGCTTTATCCCCTGGAGCATTGGAGGCTGAGGGGTGATCTTAAAGAGATTTATAAAGTCATGAGGGCCTTGAATGGGGTGAATAGCCAAGATCTTTTTCCCAGGGTAAGAGTCCAAAACTAGAGGACATAGGTAAGGTGAGAAGAGATTGATTTGAAATGAACCTGAGGGGCAACTTTTTCCTTTAGAGGGTGGTGGGTATATGGAATGAACTGCCAGAGGAAGTGGAGGTGCGTACAATTAAAAGACATCCGGATAGGTGCATGAATAGGAACAGTTTACAGGGATATGGGCCAAATGCTGTCAGACTAAATGAGTTTAGGACATTTGGTTGGATGGACGAGTTGGACTGAAGGGTCTGTTTCTGTGCTGCATAACTCTTGTTTGTTTCTTCCTGCCTTTCAAAATGGAATCTCCCCAGCATTCAAGCTAATATTTGTCACTTCTTCAGAATTTGCTTTAATGATTTAGTTTCACCGACCTGAATCATACAAATTGGGAATAGGAGTAGGTTACTCAGCCCTTCAAGCCTGCACCACCAATAATGTTTTTGACAGGTCTGATTACTCCACATCCCAGCCTACATTAATAACCTTTCACCCCCTTGTTTATTAAGAATCTATCTACTCTGCCTTTTTAAAAAAAAATCATACACTCTGCTTCCACTTCCTTTCGAAGAAGAGTTCCAAAAGACTCAAGATGCTGAGGAAAGAAAAAAATCCGTGACCTGTAGTTCTGTGTTCCTGAATACAGGAAAAAGCCTTTTCCACATCCACCCTGTCAAAACCCCTCAGGATCTTGTTTCAGTGAGCTACCTCTCTAGTCTTTGAAACTCCATTGAATACAAGCCTCGCCTATACAACAACAAAAACAAAGTCGCTGGAAAAGCTCAGCAGGTGTGGCAGCATATGTGAAGGAAAAAACAGAATTATCATTTCAGATCAGTTGACCCTTATTCAACACCTAGCCTATACAACCTTTTCTCAGACAGCCCACCCATTCCAATACTTTTAAGTAAGCAGAGCAGTGCTGTGCACAACACACAAGATGTAGTTTTGCCATTGCCCTGTAGTACTGAATTGTAACCACCTTTGTCTGTGTTCAGTTTCTTGAAACAACATGCTTTTGGCTTTCCTAATTACTTGTAGAGTTTGCGTATAACTTTGTGATTCACGCACTAGGACACCAGTTCCCTCTGTAGTCTCTCCCCATTTAAATAATAGGCTTTTTTTCCTGTCAGAATTGATATTTTTCCATTTTTCCGTGATGTTCCTTTTGCGAGTTCTTTACCCATTCACCTTATCCCTTTATAGCCTCTTGTCCTATTCCAGAGTTACTTTTCTACCAAACCTTGTGTCATCCGCAAATGTAGGAACCGTACCTTCAGTCCCTACATCAAAGTTATTTATATAAATTGTAAAGGGTTGTACAAAAACCAGAAAATAGCCTATTTCTGCCTACAGTTTTCTTTCAGCTAATAGGCTGTGCTTGCTGGTACCCAGGAGGACATGCACTCTGAAATATCTCATTTTAACAAAATGACAATACCTAATAAAAATTTTAAGAGTATATTGGGTTAGAAAAAATGTGAAAACAGAACTCTTTAACAGTAGGCTTAATATTGTGCACATGCGTACTTGGAAATATTTGGCAGAATGCACAGTCAGCAATCACCATCGAAGCATTGGTGTTAGCGAACATATTGCAGCTAGTAATCTTTGACATCTTATCAAATGTCTTCTGGAAATCCAAGTACAGTACACCTGTTGTTTTTCTTTTATCCATAGCTTCTTAATTCCTCAAAGAACTCCAGCAACTTGGTTCAACAGTTGTCCTTTCACAAAACTATGTTGACTCTGACTACATTGAATGTTTTGAAGTACCCTGCTCTAATATCTTCCCTATACTAGCCTGTGTTTGTGTATTCCTAATCTAAAGGAACCCTGCCTGAATCTTGAAGAATTAAAATCCATGTATTAGCAATCTCTCTAGCCACCTCTTTTAAGACCCTAGGGTAAAGCCCATCAGGACCTGAGGACTTGTCAGCTTGTGGTGTCAACAGTTTGGTCAATATTAGCCCCCTGCTGATTATTATTTACTTCAGTTCCTTCCTCCCTCCTATTATCTGATTTACTGCTATTCCTGGGATTTTCCTGTATTCTGTTTAGTGAAGGCCAATGTAAAATAATGTTCAATTCATCTGCCACCTCCGCATTTTCCCTTGCTACTATCCTTGAGTGCATTGGTTCTACAGAAAATGAATCTGTCAATTTTTGCTTACAAACATCTATAGAATCTGTTCCTGTTTTTAGCTAACTTTCTTTCAAACTCAAGTTTTTTTTATCTTTTTAACTTTTTTGTATTCTGCCCAATCTTGTGATCTTTGTGCCAATGAAATTTTAAGTTGGTTTTATCTTTAACTATTTTAGTTAACCATGGATGGTGGGTCCTCTACTTGGATTTTTTTCCCCACCATGCAGTGTAACTATTGTGTATTCTGAAATATCCCCTTCAATATCTGCTGCTATGTCTTTAGAATAGAAATTTATTCTCTCAGGACTTTTACATGAAAAATACAGTGAAAGGTTTTAGAAGTTGCCCCGCCATGGTGCCTACATCAATGACAGAAGTCATACATTAAAAAAAAAATTAAGACAAAATTCATCACAGTTCAGTTAATGGCTTCTGGGTTCAGGGAATGCTGAATTAACTTATCCTTTAACTTGATTAGCTAGTCCTGTGATTATCACTGCTTTTGAGAAACTCCCATTACTAGTTCCTTTCATACTCCATCCATATGTGGGTACTGTTAGGCATGTACACAACTCCCACAAGTGACTTGTTATCATTTCTCATCTTTACCTAAACCACTTCATCCTGATTTCCTGAACTTGAATCATCCCACTCTATTGAGCCAATACTGAATAATTAGAAGAGTCACTCCAGCTTTCCCTAGCTTCCTGCCCTTCCTAAATGTCTGTTCAGGTCACAATCTGTCATCCTGGAGCCATTTGTTCATCTATGTGCATTCAGAGTCTTTAGTCTTGTCCTTTTTATCCTTTGTAACCTCTAACCTTATTTGTTGATTTGCACTTAGATTTATACTGAATTGATTCCTGTAATAGTCTGTTTATCATTTCCTGTACAATACCTTTCTCTCTTCCCTTGTCCGTACCACATTTTTCCAATTGATCCTTTGCCCCCATTACTCAAGCCCTTTCCATTTCCCTGGTTACAGACTTCACTAAAGCTCTGGCCCCAGCACAGTTCAGGTGTAGAATATCCCAAAGGCACAGGTGCTGGTGCACCATGGATTGGAAGCTTCAACTCTTTCTTGCTCAGAACTATTCTGTAAGATATGTGATTTTGTGCATTTTCTGGTTTTATGTGGATGCACAGCTTCAAAGGTATTTTGCCTTCATTGTACTAAAACAGATTGCAGGGCCGTGTTGGGAAAAATGCTGTCTTCAAATGTGCTGTCACTTTTTTACATTACAACAAACTGTCCAAGTACTGGTCTATTTTGGGATGTGTTGAAGTTGTAGAAGTTACTATATAAAAGCATTTTCTGAGTCGGAAAATTCAAGTCCTATTCTAGAGTCTTGAACAGAAAAACTACGTTGTCATTGAGGAGTGATGGCCACTTTGAGGGCACATTACATTGAAGCACCACCTGCCCTTCAGCAGGCATTGTGTGTGTCCTGGCTAACATGTAACTTTCAATATCACAAACTGATCAAGTGGCCATTTCTCATTGTTTTATGAAATCTTGCTGTGTGCAAATTAGTTGTGTTTCTCCATTACAACAATTACCTCACTTTACAAAATGCTTAATAGCATCTGAAGTGTTCTTGGATGATCTCTGATTACAGTTGATTATTTTCATTCCCACAAAAGCTAACAGGAGTTGATGTTACTTTCAGAGAATGACAAATTAGATTTTGCCTGCTATGGCTTTTTTAAAAGTGTTATAAATACTGGAATTAAGACTTTTGTATGGTCTCCTTTTAAATCAAGGTATATTGGAGTAGTTTGAAGAAAGGGTTACCACGTTTTTATGCAATCTACTTGCCCATGCGATTTAGTTTCCTTGGGGTTGTGTCAATACTTGGACCTTACCTTTACGAAATATCAACACTTTGGCATACAGGAGACACCAGATGGCTTTGTTGCATGCAAACTGTCAATGTATTTTGGAAAGAATACCACAAACCGGTGCTTCTATTCCAGTCAGAAGAAATGTTGCAGGTTAATCACCAGGCACAGTGCTGGTGATAACAAAAACAAAGTTGCTGGAAAAGCTCAGCAGGTCTGGCAGCATCTGTGAAGGAAAAAAGAGAGTTAACATTTCGGGTCGGGTGACCTTTCCTCAGAACTGGTGCAGAACAGTGCTGGTGATGGTTTCTGAGCTCAATGAATTGAGGTTTGTGGAGAGTTGAAGACCAAGAATTTGCTGGAGTGTGCTCTGTTACTGGAAGTTCATTTGAGTACGCTCAAGATTGAGTGAAGGGGATTTTGTTTCAAAGATAGCATATTCCCTTGTCGGCCAATCCAGGAGGAGCTTATATTTTAAACACGACTACATTTCCCCACTCTGTGTGCAGTATAACTTGAAACTGAGTTTTTTTTAAAGAAGTTAATGAGTACCTTTTCTCTAGATTAATATATTGTCCAAGTAATATTTAATCGGTTTTTTGTTTGTTTCCGAAAGAAGTCTTAAAATGTGAAATCACATGATTCATTTATGTAGGTTGCTGGGAATTAATATTTCCTTAAAGTTATTGGACTGTACAGCATCAGACATTTTGGGGATCATAAAGATTATGAACTGGAAGACTCACATGCTCTGTTAGGATGCTTGAACCAATCTCATTCTCTAAATGAAAATATATGTAATTTTAATTTGAAACTCCTAAATGGTGGGAAGACACTACAACCTTGTTGTTCAGCTTTTTAATCCGTCAATAAAGATGTTTGGTAAATTACTTATTAATCATGAAAGGCATGAAAGCCCACAAACACAAAAACATCTTTGAGAGGGGTTTTGAGGTAGTAACTAAGGATTACACATAACAGAAGGAATCTCTACGCCGGACAAGATAACAGTCTAATGAAAAGTTGAATACGTATTTCCTGATATTAAAAGCACCATCTGGAATGTAGGGAATGGGTCTGTTAATTGACTTTGTACAAATAAATAATTGTTCGTCTGAAGCTGGACTTCATCTGTTGAAGTGAGAATTCTTACATTTTGTGAATTCATACATTATGCTGATGTGTGAAGTTGATTATTCTATCATTTCAATTGGGTAGAGAAATAGAAACTTTTTTTTGAAAGGGAAAGTCCTAGTCAGGGGTCTTACAGTTTTTCATTCAGTTCTCACTGGAGCATTGCCCCAAAATTGTGCTTATAGCCTAAATAGAAATGTGGGTACTTTTCTGTTCTGTATGTTGCTAACATCCCAGTTGATAGTAACAAAAACAGAAGTTGCTGGAAAAGCTCAGCAGGTTTGGCAGCGTCTGTGAAGAAAAAAATCAGTTAATGTTTCGGGTCCATTGACCCTTCCTCAGAAGGAAGGTTCTGAAGAAGGGTCACCATACCCGAAATGTTAAGTCTGACTTTTTTTCTTCACAGATGCTGCCAGACCTCGAGGTTTTCCAGCAACTTGGTTTTCTTCCAGTTGATAGTAACACTGAACAAGTCAGAACAAATTGTAGTGACTTCCATGGTAAGCAAAACAAATTCACAAGATGTCTCTAATGTAGTTGTAACAAAACAAAAATTTATTACACAAAACACAAGCTATACTCAAAAGAATAATTGAAACACACTCATTACAAACATTGGAAAGAGCGATTAATTCTGTTTACCCAGCGCTACCTTTAAAGGCACAAACTTCAGTGAAGATTTGCTCATATTCATGCTAAAGCTTCTTGCTCATCTAATAAGGTTTCATTTCTTCTTTGGTAAATTTTTCTACATCCACTTGATGCTATTTTCTTCAATTAACGTATCTCCCCAAAGCTTTTAAATAAGCAACTAACTCAACTTGCTTTTACTTCTGAACATGAGTTTACAAACTTGTGTCTTTGACAGTCTTGTAAGACTTCACCTCTGATAACTCCAAAGTCTTCTGCTTCTGAAGTTTTCTTCTAAGCAACTTAAGAATTCTCCCAGCGCTGTCCTGATTCATTTTGGAGACTGCCATGAACAGCACCTTTATTGTGGACAATATTGTCTGAATCTTTTCCTGCCAATCTGTCTGAATCTTTTCCTGCCAATC
>NC_063346.1:34554700-34579697 GCF_021869965.1 Rhincodon typus | reverse complement strand
TATCCTCTGAGTTGTAAAACTCAAGCCAGTAATCACCTCCCAAGGCGCTTGGTAGTCATTTAACTTTAATTACACAATTTCTTCAAATGCTGTTTTTAGCTCTCAGTTCAAAGATACTTTTTGACCTCAATCTTAAAAAAAGCAAGTCAGACCATCACAGTGCCAAAAGCTAAAATCCATTTGTTGTACACTTCAGAATGTTCATCTCCAAATAATAAGTCATACAGCTGTACAGCACGGAAACAGACAGTTTCAGTGCAATTTGTCTATGCTGACCAGGTACCCTAAATTAATCTAGTCCCATTTGACCCATATCCCTCTAAACACTTCTGTACTGATTCAGATGCCACATCCTCTGGCAACTCATTCTATATATGCACTACCCTTGGTTATGTCCCTTTGAATCTTGCCCCTCTTATCTTAAACTTATGCCTTCTAGTTTTGGACTCCCCCACCCTGGGCTAAAGACCTTGGCTATTCACCCTATCCATACCACTCGTGATTTTAAACCTGGGTAAGGACACCCTTCAGCATATTGTGAGCTATACTCTCAATGTAAGCATTCAAAAAGAATATACAGCTTACTGGTTTTCACCAACCCAATAATTCTATTTTAATATTGGTTTATTGATTTCAAACAATACTCTTTAGATGTGTCACCTGTTATTTCTTACACCCTTTTTGAACTTTATTTCATTCCTTTCATTGTTTGGAATGGGCCCAGGAATTACAGAGAGTTTGGTGTGGTAATGTATGCCAAAATCACAGGAAGTTTCTATTGTGCACCTCAGTATAAAGCAATTTTGAAATAACTGAAGATTAAAATGTAAATACAACTCAGCCGAAATGTTAGTGAAGAAATTTCTAACTGATAATACAAGTTCTCCCTTGCTGGAGTATTTTCTGACATGTAATTCTGTAGATCTCGTTTGGATGGTGCTCCAAACACTTGTAACAGTCATCTGTTGGGAAAATCCATTGAAAAGAAACTAAGGAAGGTTAGAAAATCCAGGACTCAATCTACTGTACATTCACATTAAAACCATCTCAGGCGTTTCAGTAATATTATTTAATCTTTCTATTCCTCCACAATTAATTTGTTGCCCATACTGTAATTTCACGTACAGGACCTTTTCATCTGTTACCCCTGTGCAGCTGACCAACAAATTTTTGTTTTCAAATCTTTCCTTGGTCTTATCCCTCCTGCGTCTCTAATCTCATTTAGCCCGACATCCCTCGGTCTTTGTATTTAACCTGTCATGGTGTCTTGTACTTCATTTTGTTTTTAATAAACCCATTGTTGATAGGTGTGCCCTCAGCTACCTTGGCCACAAGCACTGACATGCGTTTCTCATAAGCATGGGACAGAATTCCACAGTCCCTCATTGGCTGCTTTGTAGTTGTAGAGGACTTGTAAAGTTCCCCAGGTGGCATTTCCCATCTGAGCCTCAGAATGTGATAGAAAGAATTCAGGGGCAAGAAGGAGGCCAAGCAAATCATCCTGCTCAGGCCTCAGGCATGAAGTTGGGGTACCTTTCTCAAGGATCTCCAATTCACATCGGCTTCCTCACCATCTAATACTATTACTATGGTCTTTCCTCCCTCACTAGCCTCTCCATCAGATACTTGAACTGACTCCCATACCCACCCACAAGACATAGGAGCAGAAATTAGGCCATTCAGCCCATCAAGTCTGCTCCGCCATTCAATCATGGCTGATATGTTCCTCAAACCCGTTCTCCTGCTTTCTCCCTGTAATTCTTGATCCCCTTGATAATCCTTGATCCCCTTGATAATCAAGAACCTATCTATCTCAGTCTTAAATATACTCAATGACCTGGCCTCCATAGCCTTCTGTGGCAGTGAATTCCATAGATTCACCACTCTCTGGCCCATCCTCCCATTGTGTAACTGTTCATGTTTGCCTAGATTTTGGACCCTGTGACTGAGAATCTGGGAAATACTTGTCATCCCAGATCTGGCTCTAGCTGCTAATAGCCAATCAGGTTGGCTGGCTCTGAAGTGGAATTTCTGACCAAGTCACGGATTAATATCCTGTTTCAAGTCAATTAATGCTCCTCAGAGTTAAATTAATCTTGGGGCTGCTGTGAGTGGCATTCCTTGGTGATGCTTCAGATAGCAGGCTGGGAAACACCACCCTCTGAAAAGTCCTGCTTCTTGATTGTATATAATACAGAAGAAGGCCTTTCGGTGTATTGTCTTGGTGCCAGCTCTTGGCAAAACCAATTAGCCTAATTCCAAACCACCTGTGTTTTCTAATGAAGCCCTTTTGAAAGCCACAATTGAATCTACCTCCATCACACTCTCAGGCATTATATTCCAGAACCTGAGCACTTGGTGCATAAAATATTTTGAAGGAGGAGAGCAAGTCTTCCCAATACTTAGTAGGCATGTAATGAACAGTTGCTCGCCTCATGCACCCAGCACATCTCAGAAGAACTTCATTCTCCTCTGCAGGCAGCAAAAGCATCGAGGCAGCAACATCCACCATGTCCATCTCAGATTCTGAGATCTCTTCAATGCTTGACAGAGAAGGAAAATCCATGTGTTCTGGAACAGTCAGAAAGGCAGTCAAGGAGCCAGGCATGTTTTGCTCCTGCACTGTTTGTGAGTTTGCATATGGTCCATGTCCTCCACCTCTTAACTTAAATTTATGTCTCCTGGTTATTGACCTTTCTACTATGGAAAAAGTACATTCCTATCCACCCTATCTACACCCCTCATAGTCTTACACACCTCTATTTGATCCAGTGGTCAAGGGATTGCTATCTACCACCTGCTGCTTACTCTGCTTAATAATGAGGAAGAGGGTCTTTGGTTACAGGAAGTTATAGATGGGTTGGTCAGATGTGCAGTTCAGTGGCAGATGGAATTTAATCCTGAAAAGTATGAGGTGATGCACGTTGGAAGTAGTAACAAGACAAGGGAGGACTCAATGAATAGCAGGACACTGGGAAGGTCAGAGGAAACTTTGGTCGTCCATAGATCGCTGAAGGTGGCAGTACAGGTTAATAGGGTTGTTAACAAGGCATACAGGACACTTGCCTTTATCAGTCATGGCATGGATTATAACAGCAGGGAGGTTATGTTGGGGTTGTAGAAAATTTTGATTAGGTTACAGTTGGACAAGTATGTGCAATTCTGGTCGCCAAACTAAAGGAAGGATGTGATTGCACTGGAGGGAATGCAGAAGAGATTTATCAGGATGTTGCCTGGATGGAGCAGTTTAGTTATGAAGAGAGGCTGAATAATGTTGGGTTTTTTTTTACTTGGAGCAGAGAAGGCTGAGGGAGGATCTGCTTGAGGAGTAAAAGATTACGAGGAGCATAGACAGAATGTTCCCTTTAGTTGAAGGGTCAATAACAAGGAGACATAATTTTAAGGTGACGGGAAGGAGGTTTAGAGGGGATTTGAGCAACAGATTTTTTTCATCTACAGGGTGGTGGAAATCGGGAATACATTGCCTGCCTATATCAGAGGCAGAATTGGAGGGATCCACACTGTAGGGATTCCATATAATGTGAACCAGTGCTAAAATGCTCTAAGAGGAACTACAGAGGAGGATGGATGTAGCGATTGTAACAAGATCAGCCAAGTGGACCTCATAGAATGAGTTCCCTGATTGGACTGATAAACATCCCCAATGAGGGAGCCCTAGCTACCAGATATAAACAGAAGTGTCAGAGGTTCTGCTCACTCTGAGAGCTGGCTGAAGGAGGTTGATCAATGTCAAGGACTCTCCACATGTAAATAAAGGGTGACCTGGTGACAGGATACTGGCCTCTGTGGAATTAATTCACCTAGCTCTACAATATTATTTCCTTCACCTGTCCATCCAATTGCCTTTTGAAAGCATCAATTGTCTTTGCTTCCAGCATCCTTGTGGGTAGCAAATTCCAGGTCATCACTTGCTTTGTGAAAAAAAACCCTTCTTCACATTCCCAACAGCATCTGTTGTCCAAAATTTTAAACTTTTGTCGCTAAGCGCTTGCATTCTTAGCAAGCACAAAATATTTTGCATTGTTTACCTATCTTAACCTCTCATCAACATTGTACACTTCTGTCAAATTTCCCCTCATCTCCTTTGTTCTGGGGAGAACAACACCAGCTTCACCAATCTAATTAGCTACTATGCCTATCCCTGGAACCCTTCTGATAAATCTCTTCTGCACCATCTCAAGGTTCTTCACATCCTTTCTGAACAGTGATGACCTGTATGCAATATTCTAATTGTGGTCCAACAAGTGTTTTATAAATTTTGATGTTATTGGAAAATTGAAATTTTCTGTTTTCTCTGTATAGCATTGAGAGCTGATGAATTAGAGTTGTAGGGGCATTTTTTAAACTAAATTCCATTTTTTAAAAAATAACAATTAATTAAACATTAATCTTTAAGTTAAGAGAAATTAAGTTTCATTGCAGCCTTAAATCAGGGATGAACAAACTGTGTGTGAAGTTGTAGTTACTTAAGTAACAGCTGCTAAAATTGGTTTTTTGATCGTTGAGCCATCTTGTTTTCAAGAAGCATAAATAGGTCTCCGTGTATGCACTGAGTATTGCTTTGGTTGTACAGAGTATAAAGTGGGAGTTTGGTGAGTTTGAGAGGATTCAGTGAGGGAAGAGGAGGAGATTTTCAGCCTCCTGTAATGAGATTATGTATTTGGGGAAGGCAAACAAAACGTAGGAATAAACAATAAACAAGATGATACTGAGAGGCATAGAGGAAATTGACAGACCTTGGGTTACATGTCCACAGGTTCCTGAAATTGATAGGACGGGTAGTGAATAAGACATATGAAATGCTTTCCTTCATTTGGTGAAATGGTGCCGGGCGGGGGAAGTAATGGAAATTTTTTAAGACAGAGGTGGATAGATTCTTGTTAGGCAAGGGAATCAAAAGTTATTGGGGGAAATGCGATTTTTAAATTTCCTCTCTGGTTGAAGGCATCACTGGCTAGCCCAGCATTTATTTCCCATGCCTAATTGCCCAGAGGACAGTTAAGAGTCAATCATGGCGTAGGTTGGCAGCCACACGTAGACCAGACCGGTAAGGATGGCCAATTTCCTTCCCTAAAGGACATTAATGAACCAGGTGGGTTTTTCCAACAATCAACAACTGCTTTATAGTCATCGTTAGACTCTTAATTTATTAAATTCAAATTCCACCCTCTGTCATGGTGGGATTGGACCCTGGGTCACCAGAACATTACCTTTGTCTCTGGATTACTAGTTCAGTGATAATACCATTAAGCCGACATAACCTCTTAAAACGGTATTCAAAAGACAAACGGATGATCTTATTCAATGGCAGAGGAGTATCAAGGGATCTATTGTATACATCTGCTCCTATTTCATACACTGTACAAAAGCCAGGAGTTAATACTTGAACTATTTAAGACGTTGGTAAGATCATAGCTGAAGTTCTGTGTACAGTTCTGATCATCACATTACAGGAAGAACATTATTGCTCTAGAGGAGATTCTGGAAAGTGGCAGTGGAGATAAAAAAAAAGAACTGGATAGGCTGGAGTTGCTTCCTGTAGAACAGAGGAAGCTATGGAGTAACTTAATTGATGTGTAAAATAATGAGCGGGTTTGGATAGATTGGACAGAGAAGATCCATTTTCCTTAACAGTGAGATCAATTGCCAGGAGACGCAGATTGAAGATGACTAGAAGAAAGATTAAAGGGGACATGAGGAAAATATTTTTTATCCAGAGATGATCATCTTATTTCACTGCTGAGTGGTTGAGATGGAAACCCTCAATTCTTTTAAGAGGAACCTGGACCTGCACCTGAAGAACAGTAGCCCAGCTATAGTGTAGGAGGTGGGATTAGAATGAGTGGCTAGTTTACTTAATCAGTGCAGACATGATGGATTGTATAACCTCTTTTTGTACATTAACTTTTCTATGGTTCTGTTAAAGTTATAAGATGAGCATGAGTCCTAGCACTGGCCCCTTGAAGAGGTTACTTAAGGCTCAGTAAATTGAAACTCAGGTGTAAAATAGCTCAATGAAGAAATTATCTACAGTTCCAGTCTAAAAGTTGAAGTCACAAGTGACTTAAACCTAATTTCTTTTTCCTTTATTCATTCATGGGATGAGGGGGTCACTGGCAAGACAGCATTTATTGCCCATCCCTAAATATTCAGAGGGCAGTTAAGGGTCAACCACATTGCTGTGGGTCTGGAGTCACATGTGGGCCAGATCAGGTAAGGATGGCAGTTTCCTTCCCTAAAGGGCATGAGTGAACCAGCTGGGTTTTTCCCAACAATCAACAATGGATTCACAGTTGTCATTAGACTCTTAATTCCAGATATTTATTGAATTCAAATTCTACCATTTGCTGTGGTTGCATTCAAACCCGGGTCCCCAGAACATTATCTGGGTCTCTGGCTTAACAGTCCAGCCGTAATACAACTAGGTGTCAAGTGTCTTGTACAAGTGGTATTTTGGGCAAAATGCAAAGTTATTTCTTTTTGATAGTGTTTTGGAGTTATAATTTTGCTGTGGGTTTTTAAATCTTTATGAATATAAGCAGATGGCTTGGTCTATTCTGTTATATTTTCTGGTGTTTAAACGTGTTTGATCATTATAACAAAATCTGCAGCATTGCGCACTTATGCTTCAGTGAGACGGCACTTTATTAAAACCAAAACAAATCATGATCATCAAGAAACATCTGTGTCTGGGATCTGACTTGTCCAGCAATAGCATCAGCTGGTACCATAACAGCTCATGTTTAATCATTTTGAAGTTTTCTTAGAATTTGTATGCACAACATCCATTGCATTTCCTTCATCAACCTTGTTACTTCAAAAGAAGTTGAGATCCATCTTTTGCAGATGCCACGCCAGCTCTTTCTAAATCAAAGATCACCAAGATCTACTCCTCCCCCCACCCCCCCCCCCCCCCCCCCGCCCCCCCCCCCCACCCCCCTCAATTCTTCAAAAGCCTTACCCAGCACTTTTTTTGTAGTTTCAGCATGCAGCGAGTTCTGGGTTTGTTTATGTTACCTTCCCCCCACCCGCTTTAGATGTTCGACCACATTAAAATGCTGAACAATTTAACAAATACAAATAGTAGGGGTAAAGTTCAGAAAGGTAAATTTGGTAAAGTTGAGCAGTAATGGGAATGATAAACTATGCACAACTCAGTTGGAATGTAATTTCTTGGTGAAGTTACATTCTTCCTTCCAGTCCATGGTACTGTTCTGTTTGCTGAGAGAACACCCTCAGTTGTCTCCTACCAATAAGACAGTGCATCTCTTTCCCCCTACAGTTATGGCGCAAGTATTCAAGCTCAACATGCTACCCACACAGTTGATAGTTTCGAGTTGATGTGGTAAACCTACCAGCTCCAAATCCATTTATATGATCACAAACGTTGGATAAGTCACATTTTATTTGCTGTTTATTTACTTTCTGGCTAAGCATCTAAACAACTTTAGATGTCACGTAACCAAGATTTATTGGTACTAAAAGCACTTAGCAAGTTGTTCTCTAAAATAAAATCAGCTGTATTACGTTAAATGGGAGTAACCAGTGCAGCAGATAAAACAGACAGGAGGGGAAAAAAATCACAAATGTTGGTCTTTTATCTACACACTAGTCCATGTAGCATTATCCAGAAACATTGTGTAAGTAATAACCTGCCCAAAGGGAGCCAGTTAACAATTTTTTTATTATGAATGGAGTCTGTATGCATCCGTTGACTTGGAATCAAAAGATTAAAAAGGGTTGAGTACTTTTTGCAGTCCTTTCATTTTCTTTCCTTTCATTTTTATTGTACCTTGAACTACGGTGACATTTGAATACAAAATCAATTTCAAATACCTCAGAAGAATGAAAGCATTTAGCCAGCTGTCAGATAAGTTTATTTATTAAAAAGAGCCATTTGCAATTAGTGCAATACACTGTTGTTGGCTGGAAAGAGGTGGTCATTGTAAGGCAGAGATTGGACATATTGAGCTGTTCCCTACTGCAGTAAAGAGCAATGAATCACTAATCAAAGTATAGAAGCTGAAAAGTCTTGATAAAGTGGATGTGGAAATGTTACTTGATGTGGGTGAGCCTAGAATTAGGGGACGGTATTTTAAAATGTAAGGGTCACTTTTTAGGACAGATGAAAAAAAGACAGTGGGTTGAAACACCTTGAAACTCCGGGGAACCAAGATACTGGATTAGATGGAAATGTGCAATTTAAAACAAAGATCAGCCATGATTTTTAATCAAGAGGTTGAATGGCCCACTTCTGCCACAGAAGATATAAATTTCACAGATAGCATAAAAACCAATATAGAATCAAATCCTGGATGATCTTTGACCACTTAAAGGTAATTCAATTACTTTGGGCCAATATGTTCAGACAAGTTATCACATCTCTAGGACAAATCTTCCTGCTTCAAGTGACATGAACCATTGCAAAGACCCTAGGGTTTATAAAACTCCCTCCTTATCCCACAATGATGGGGACTATGGTTTCAAACTGATATTTAAAGCCAGTTTTAATTGAAAAGAATTACAGAAAAATTAAACAATTTCATACTTTTTGAACTAAAATATAGCCCTGAATTCTTTAATGCACACAAACGCTAAAAACCAAACCAAACTTAAAAACACATAGGAATTCTTCATATACTGTTGGTATGTTTTGCACTATTTTTGGTTTTTTTCGCACAAGGCAGTTAGTCGAGTCTGTTGAGGAAAATAAAAGAGAAAACCATTAAATTTCCCTTCATGGGATGATTAGATAGAGAGAAGGAGGACATATATTAGTTATGCCAATATTTTGCTTGATTATTTGTTAAGAGCCTTTCCTTTCAGAAATCAAATCTTTGGGTTATTATGCAGGATGTACAGATCTGCAACAAGTGCTCAAAGATCAACTGGGTGATTATCAGGATGAAGCCAATACAGATGTAATTACAGACAAGGAGGCTGAACACAGACTCTAACAAACCCCTCATCTGAACTAATTTGATTGCTTGCAAGGAATATTGCCAGAACTCATCTTCGAAAGCTTATAGTTCCACATTTGCCTTGTGGAGACTGCAGCTTCTGGGTGATGGAGTAGACTCGTTAGATTCAATGATGAAATAGGTCGGGCTGAAGGCTAGATGATTGTCTTTGGCTCATTTTGTGCTCACATTCACTTCTAGCTCACCCATTGAGCCATTATAAATATTCCAAACCTTCATTAATGATTGGTGAAAATGACAGATTCTGAGCAAGTCACTCATTACTTGAAAATACTCAAGCGTACAGTAAATTTTGCCTTTAGCTAGATAATGGATTCCAACTTGACAGCTCTGACCAAAAAAGGTGAAGAAACTTACCACCAGCAACTGAATACCCTGAAGAGCAGATGGATCAAGTGACATCTATATTATTTACTTCATCGACACCTGCACTGATTGTCTAAAACAACAAACGTTAGGTCAGATAGCAAATCTTAGTCCTGAGGAAGCAGTTTTATAAATACAGTTTCAGTGACTAGATGCAATTACAGATCACCAAATATGTACTTTAACAAGCATGCAACAAGAATGTATTATTTCGGTGTTGATACATGGAAATAAAGGGGACAATGGAGATCCCATCCCAGTAGATCGGAGAGGACATGGGCAGTGTTTGTCTCAGATAGATGTGTTGGGACTGCTCACTTTCCATTCATTGGAAGATTCTTTGAAACATGTTAATAAGCACAGTGAGAGTGATAGGACCAGTGGTGGAGTCAAACCGCAACTTGACATGGCTGCAGGGAAAGCAGTCAACGGTGAGACTTTTTTTAATCTCTAAAATAAGGTCATTGTGTTTAGGTCTCAAGCTATTTTCAAAAACAGAAAAAAAAACTGGTTTAAAAAAAGCAAAAATAAAAATGGGGAAAATGAAACTAGTTGTGGTCGGAGACAACAATACCTCCAACATAACCTAGATTACTAATTGAGCCATGGGAACACTGGCAGAGGATAACTAAAGGAGTTAGAGTGCATGGCTCTAAGATTAGTGTGGGAGGAGTGGGTTTCCATTCATTGGTTCAGTGAACTGTATTGTGACCTGTGTCCTGGTGAATTGAATAACTAGCGCTCTGGACAGTGTACAAACAGAAAAACAGCAGCACATAGGATCAATAAAGCAGTATTTAAATAAAGCAAAATTAAACAGCTCTTAAAATGCACAGATTTGGAGCAAAAGTGAATTAGCAGTAAAAATGACATTAAATGAGTGAGACAATGTGAGAGACCATACTATCAAGTTTACATCTGCTTATAATTTCGAAAAAAATTTAGGCATTGCTGATTTTTAAAGTCTCCATGTTTGAAACCAATGCTTCCTGCATTAGAATGTCTATCTTTGTTTGTTTACCTGTCCATTAACCAGAGGTATCTTAATGGCAGTGACTTATCTCCAGAGACTGAAGGATATGAAAATTTCCATATTTTTGGTCTAGATCTAATAGAACATGTAGTTATCAGTGGAATTACCTAAAAGAAAGAACTCAAGTTCTGGTACTTTGCATGTCTAAAGCTCTTATATCTAAAATACCTTAGATAGTCTTCACATTGACTGGTGTCCCCAAATGCAAACTTTCATAGTCAATTTTCAATAATAAATTGGTGAATAGAGGAGAAGGAATTCTAAAATGAAGCAGCACTAAAAGAAAAAGGACAAGTAGTTGAATTACAGAGCTGGGACAATTCATAGAGTCATACAGCACAGAAACAGATCCTTCAGTCCAACCAGGCCATGCGGACCATAATCTCAAACTCAACCAGTCCCACCTGCCTGCACTTGGCCCATAACCATCCAAATATTTCTCATCCATGTACTTATCCAGATGTCTTTTTAGCATTGTAACAGTACCCACATCTACCACTTCCTCTGGCAGTTCATTCCACACTCGAACCACAGAAAAAAATTATCCCTCTTTTTTAAAAATCTTTCTCCTCTCACCTTAAAAATATACCTCCTAGTCTTGGAATCACTCACTTTAGGGAAAGACACCTGCCATTCACCTTGTCTATGTCCCTCATAGTTTTATAAACCTCTAAAAGGTCACCCCTCGACCTATGCTCCGGTAGGAATAGTCTCAGCCTATTTTTATAACTCAAACCCTTTATTCCCAACAATATCTTGATAAATCTCTTCTAAACCCTCTCTAGCTTTTAATTTCTTTCCTATAACAAGTGTTATAGACCAGGCCAGACACCCTTAAAATATTTTAAGAAGGTAGCCTAGACCCTAACTTTTTCTTATTTTAAGAGGTAGATGTGAAGTGAGTGTTCCAGGTGTGATTCAACTGGTCAAACCACCTGGCTTTAAATAAAACACCATTTATTTAATACAGTTAAAACACGAACAAAAGATAGTGGAATTAGATTAACTTAATTAGTGGAAAATTTAACCAAATACTCAATACAGCAACTTAATTAATTAATTACTCCAGTATAGTAATGTCCCATAAATATACCCTTGGCAAAAAGGTAAATTCAAACAGATTCTTACAGACAGGTGGGAATAACATCCAGAGAGATTTCAGAAAGTCAGTTAGGAATCATTTATTGAAGCTTCTGGTACTCAAACATCTTGTGACTGCTACAGCTAAAATAAAACTAGAAAGCCCTTCCATTGTACAACTGTTTTAAAAAACCTAAAGGCCTCTTACGTTATTGACTTATGCCGGATACCTAGCCACTTCAACACCTCTGCTGTTACAAACTCTCTTCAAAAAAAACGTTTTCTGAGACACGATTTCCCATACACAAAACCATGCTAACTATCCCTAATCAGTCCTTGCCTCTCCAAATATATAAATCCTACCTTTCAGAATCATCAACAACTTACCCACCACAGAAGTCAGACTCTCAGGTCTATAGTTCCCAGGCTTCTCCTTCTAAAACAAAGGCACAATATTAGCCACTCTGCAGTTACCTGGCACATCACCCACAGTTATAGATATTACAAATATTTCTGCATGGGGCCCCGCAATATCCTGGGATACACTAGATCAGGTCCCAGAGATTTATCCATCTTTGTATTTTCTAAGACCTCCAGCTCTTCCTCTTCTGTAATGTGAACTGTTTTCAAAACATCAATATTTATTTCCCAGAGTTCTCTAGCCTCCATTTCTTTCTCCACAGTAAAAATTGACACAAAACATTGATTTAATGTCTCTCCCATGTCCTGAGGTTCAACACAAAGATGAGCTCATCTTTAAGGGCCTTGTTTGATCACTTAATCATTTCCTATCTTTCTCCTCCCCATTCCTCCACTTAAACTAGGATTACACATTAGTAGTTTACTGAAGTGAATTTAAAAATAGGAATATGTATGTAGCAGAGAATTTTGTTTATGCATTTCCAAACATTGTATTCAAAATACCCAGGACACTCCAAATCAGATAACGGCCAATTTAGATTTATTAAAATGTCAGAGAGGTAGCATACAGATGAAAGTGATGTATACCCTAAATAGCAAGGTTAGAGAGAGTAGAGATCTAGTATGCAGAGAGGACTCCAGCAAAACTATTCAATGCAGAAAGTATTGCCTTTGCAATTTCATTGAAATTTATAAAAGAAATGGCCAAGCATCATTTACAGTTCTGGCCAACCCACCACAGAAAAATTGGTGTCGTCCTTTCATAAGTGGCTTTAGCTGCTACATTCTTAGATTTAAAAAAAAAGCCATTTACAATTTAAAACCGTTAGACAACTTTGATGTAGATCCTTGATGTGACGTAGTCTTGATGTTCAGTCTCAGACCACTGGTGTGTGCATTGAATTTAAAGAAAAGCAAAACAGTAACTGTCAAATGTTGAAAAGATATCACATTCATATAGTTTTAAAAAGTTACCTTGTGAAGAGGATTTCTTTTTCATGGTTGGAGAAGGAAGCTGTTTTCAGCTTTGGCTTATTTTGAGGTATCTAATACAAATTACACATAGCATATTACATATGCAACCAGCAGATTCTTCAAAATGTTTACTTTACACAGCAGTACATTGATAGTTCATTTACTAATGGGTCAAGAATTAAACTAAAAACATTTATCTTACTTTTGGAACAGTGCAAAGTTTTGCTGTAGTCAACTTTGCATTTGGATTCCACTTTAACATTGGAAGTGAATGGAGTCTTTTCTAAAAGAAAAATGAAAGGTCATCCACATAATCATCCAGAATTAATATTAACTTCACATATTTAAACGTACCTTTTTTCTTTCTTGTCTTAAGAGTTGTGGCCTTTACTCTTTCTTCTGAATAATCAGCCCGTGAAATGTGAATAAATATTATCAATTGTCCACAATAAAAATCTTCAGATTAGCGCCTCAGTTAATCATTAACTTCACTCAGATGTTTTTCCAAATCATTCTTCCTGGCCACAATTCAGTAACAATGATTTTTTTAAAAATCATTCATGGATGTGTGTGTCACTGGTTAGGCTAGTATTTAATGCTCATCCTGAATGGCTCAGAGCAGAGTTAAGAGCCAACCACATTGCTGTGGGTCTGGAGTCACACCTGGGCCAGGAAAGGATGGCAGTTACTTTCCCTGAAGTATGTTAGTAAAGCAGAAGGTTGTTATTGACAGTCAGTGGTCATCATTAGATTCCATTCTGGATTTTTTTGAATTCAAATTTCACAATCTGTAATGGCAGGATTCAAACCCAAATCCCCATGTGTTACCTGGGTAGCAATCCAGACACTCTGGTGACAATACCACTAGGCCACTGCCACCCCTTTGATTAAAGATGCCAATAGCATGGTGCACAACTGATGGTAGTCATCCACTCTACCATAAGATTACAAACTTGTGATTTTATACTTACTTCTCAGTATGAGGTCATGCATCAGGTTCTCCTTATGCCATTACTTGCTGACACCACCATCCATGCCTTGGTTACCTCTAAACTTGATTATTTCAATGCACTTCAAATTCTACTGAACTCTAGATCATCCAAAACTCTGCCTTCATTCACAGCATGCCGTGCTCTCCTTTCATCCTTGTGCTGACTGACCTATACTGGCTTCTGTTGAAGTAGTGTCTCAATTTTAAAGATTTTATTTATGATCCTCCCATGGCGTCATCTATCCCCAATCTTCTCCAACCTGACAATTCTCTCAGATCTGTGCTATGCAATCTGGCCTCTTACACAATACTTGGACAATCATTTGCCCAGGTCCCGAGCTCAAATTCCCACATTATGCCATTGCCTCATGACCTTACCTCCCACCTTCAAGGTAATTCTTAAAACATGCCTTGTTCATCAGATCCCGATCTAGCATAGATCTTTTTAAAAAACTGATCTTGAAGTTTTTCTGGACATTTCATTATGTTAAGAGACACAATATGAACAGTTGCTGCCTGCATGACCACCTCCAATATTTATCCTATCCCTCAGTCATTATACAGAAAGATGGCCTAGTTGCCATAAGTACACAAGTTTCTCCCTGTCACCACACACTACCACTTTCTACAATTCAACATTTGCTGTAACTAAGGCAAGCTGCTGTTTAGCAGCTGTACCATTTCTGCCCTGACTTTAAGCAGGCAGCCTGCCCAAAATGCTTGACTAGACTATAGCTGAATTCTGATTCCACATCTAGCACTTGTGCTTCAAGCTCTTAACTATTGTTTTTGTCCCTTCTACTAAAATTTTTCTTCACCCAGTCCTCTTACATACTACAATATTAAAACTATGCAGTTATATCTAAAAGAAGTTAAATGGAACATATTACAATGCAGAAAAGGGTTCTGGATTGATTTCCCATTGATAAACTGAGAAGCTACTGGTAGAATAAGATTACACCTATCCTTTGTGTATAAACTGAGACTCAAACCTTCCCTGCTTGGCTAAGTTTTCCATACTTCTCGCCTTCTAGATATCTAGAGTTTCTTCAATTATAAACTATATTTTTAATTTTGCATTGCACCACTTGTCACATTATCTTTTACAGTCAACCTCGACTTTCCTCTCCCAATCCAGATGCTTAAAAGGCAATTTGAACAGCCTGAAATGCTAACCCCATATTGCATTCCAAATGCTAATTGTACAACTCTTCCTATTATTTTCTGTTCAAGTTTCCAACATCTTAAAGTATTTAGTTTTTAATGAATAGAAAGAAGTCCATCATCCACCACAAACATGATGGCAATTTACCTTGGTTCTTCACACTTGTATAAAATTAAGAGGGTGAATTTACAAAACTATTTAGCAAATGTTTACAGGTGCTCAGAGCAGTATTCAGAACTAAACAGTAAATTTATTTAAATTTATGGATTAAAGAATCGCCACTGTAAAGTGATAACACTGATGTTTTGGAGATCCAAATTTAAAGAGTGCTAGCAAAATTCTGGACAGAAAATTCAAGAAAATAAATTGCTCACCATTACAGCAGCAGTTGCAACTTGGTCAGTTCCTCCTGTAGTTACAAAAGGCATGTCATAAAGATTGTGAAGTGATATGCAAGTGCTACACAAAGTAAGTGGCACATAAATGGTACCATTAAACAGATCGTAATTTATATAAATGACAGTCAAGAATTAAAGTTTTTCAAATTAGTGTTTTGGGTTTACATTAAAATTTCAGCCCATTTGTAGTTAGGTTGATTGGTGAATGAACAATTCATTAACAGTTAATTCATATTTGGTTTCATACATTGTATTAAGAGATTTTCTGATATCCTTGCCCATGTGTTATTCTGCAATTCCATTTTTATCCCCTGACAAAAGCAAAATTGATTGGGCCTTCAAGTTCTCTATACAGTTTAGGTCTTCTTATCCATTGATGGATAAATCAAGCATACAACAGAAGGTTTATGTATGGATTCCTGCCAGGAAAGAATTGTTCTGAGGAGAGATTGAGTGGAATAGACATATTTCCTAGTACGCAGAAGATGGAGAGTGATCATTAAAATACATACAAGTTCTCAAGTGGCTTAAGGGGGCAGATATTTATCCCAGCGATGAAATCTGAAATCTCAGGTTAGAAATGCAAACTGTTGGAATACCAAAAGAAGGAGAAATTGTAAGTCTTTAAAATTCAGAACTGCAAACGCACAGCATATCAAAGACAAATAAAGCTAAGCATCTGAGGAGAATACAGGAAAGGTCATGGAGATAGAAGATCAGCTGTGAACAGATTATGATCAATGAGTCATATGGTATACAAAGACAAAATAGTCAAGAATTACCGAGGACATCCTTCATCTTTATTTGTTTGATTGCTGTTGGTATCTTTAACAAGTAAATAGCCAGAACACTACCAACCATATCCATTAGTTTTCCAAATGATTTCCCTTATTTTCTCATTTGCTAAAAAAAATGAGCCAAATAATTTAGCAATATCCAGAGATTTTCTTTCTACAGTTATGAAAGAAGGTATTCTTGGAACAGACTAATATGCTAACTACTCAATAAAACACAAACCATTTAACCATAAAAGACCAAAAATGTTCAACAGTGGTGCTAGAATTTTCATCTATTTTGTAGCTAGATTAATCTATAGTGACTTTAAAAGAACTATAATAAAAACCAGGAATGACAGAAAGAAGCAAACCAAACAAAAACCCTTTCAATCTCCAGTTAGCATTACCAAAAAATTAACAGATTAAGTTGTGACTATCCATGCCGTCTTGTATTTAAAAGTTGAAAAAAATACCAGGAATGAAACAAAACCTCAAGAAGAAACATTTGCTTAAGCAGTGTATGCCACCCCAAATCAAACATGTTGCAGAAGTATAGCACAGTGTTAAAAAAAAGAAAATCCAACAACCAGGTTTATGTAAAGTTTCAATGAAGGATAATTCTTAAACTTTTCCGCCCCACAGATATGATCTAACCTGCATATTTCCAGCATTTATTATTGTTGTCTAAATAAATCACAGCTTCGATATGTCACTGAGAGATTAGGCTCACCTTTCGCATCAAAATACTTCATATATAACTGGATCTTTTCATTGTTTGCCTCCTGTGCCAGGATCATTGGCACCAACTCCTCATGATTCCGATGTGGAGCTTTCAACTCACTACTACACCCTAACACCATAATCAGTACAGGAATATCACATAGACACATTTTTGTTTTAAAAAATCTTAATTTAATGCACTCCCTATTTGTATTGCCTGAGAGCAAGTGTCGAATTGTATTTTCACTTAATCCACTTTGTGTTTCACGTACTGCGTTGTAATGAGAGTTTTGATGGGTCAGGTTGTGCAACTCATGTGATTGCACAGGCAATTGGTTCCAATTGATTTCAGGGTAAAGGATTTCAGAGCAGGGGTAGTCACAGATGCATTTGTGGTCTTGAAATCGAGCACCGCTATCGATTATAAATGGACATTGTTAGGAAATACACAGTGGAAATACTTCTGTGACTTTATTTCAGTTATAAGACCATGCTAATCTCAGGTAACTTCAATGTTGGAGACCCATATTGTAGCAGTGCAGTATGGCATTATCACAAGCAACATGCAGCTAATTGGAATGTAGATGTGGTAGCTTGATTCGCTAATACAAAATAATGACTAACAAACTCTGTTGTTAGCCATGTGATTTCAATTCTCATTGTTAAAGCATACGACTATAAATATTTCTAATCAGCCTGGTCAAATATGTTTACAGTATATACACCTAGAATACATGAGACTTGAACCTAGGCCTCCTAGGGACACCACCACCACTACCACCACTATTACAAGAGCCTCTATTAGTACATTTTTTTAAAATGAGTACACAATTTGTTAAGAAGTTCCCTGCCCTTTTCCATTAAAAATCTGGTGTGGAGGCTGTTAGCTGGAACAATGTCATTTTTTTTCCCCAGTTTTATATGGACTCCCAGAATGTACCTTCACTTCAGCTCTGACAAAGAATCATCTAGACCTGAAATGTTAGCTTGCTTTATCTCCATGGATGCTGTCCGACCGGCTGTGATCTCCAGCATTTTTTTTTGTTTTCAGTTCAGATTCCAGCATTGCTCCTGTACCTGTAACCTTTGTGGACTGGATGAGGCTGTTGGTTTGGCATGTGTAAAGTATCAGGTGTCCCAGCTCTCTTCTACTTTTTTTTTGTTATCTCAAACTTTTGCTCTTGATCATTGACCATGTGGTCTAGAAAGGGAAGGAAGAGTTCAGCTCCTGCATCTATCAAAGCGGCCATTATCAGAACCTACCTGGCAATCACATTCTTTGTACCTGACTCCCTTCCATAGTTGTACCTGTGCCCATTCTGATCTCTGCCCATTGCTTGAGATCTTTTGCAATTAGTAGACATCGATTTGTTTATTCACTGTCAACAAAAAAGTTTACTTTAATAATCCCTTTTATTTAGCTTTTTGCACTTATTTTCTTAAATGGCATTTTTGTTTTTATTTACCCATGAGATGTGGGCATCTCTGGCTAGACCAGTATTTATTACCCATCCCTAATTTTCCAGAGGGTAGTTAAATTCAACAACATTGCTATGAGTCTGGAGTCACATGTAGGCCAGACCAGGTAAGGATGGCAGTTTCCTTCCCTAAAGGGCATTAGTGAACCAGATGGGTATTCTGACAATCAACAATGGTTTCATGGTCATCGCTGGTCCCCTTAATTCCAGATTCTTTATTGAATTCAAATTCTACCATCTGCATTGGCAGGATTTGAACCCAGGTTTCCCAGAACGTTAGCTGAGTTTCTGGATTAATAGCCTTGTCAGGTCTTAACCACTAGGCCATTGCTTTCCCTTTGTTTTCTTGATAAGACCTCCAAATTGACAATTAAAAACAAGGTGAAAAAGCATACCTATGTGAATGTTTGTGCTATTTGTTTGTGTCTTTGGTTACAGCTTGTTTGTTATGTGTGGGAATGATGTGCTATATGAGTGAAAACTCAACTTCAGCATGGAAACATGGCCAGTGTTAAATTCACCAGTCTGAAACCTGCTCCAAGACAGCAGAAGAAAACAAGTTCAACCAAGAATTAACTGCTTCAATCAAACACATTACGATAAAGTTGTACTCTGGATAGCTGAGTTGGACTTGGTGGGCCTTGTTGAGTTAATATTCTTAACAATCACTCCCATCAAATTGCTGACTACAATGGCTGGACAGCAAGCTAAAAGCTTCATTGAGATCTACAGTGTCTGATAAATTAGTATCAGAAAGTCAAACTTTGAAATACACTGAATAGTGTTAGGTGTTTTACATTTTAAGTACATTTATCTCTATTATGCATATGATGTTTTCTACTAAAATTAGTTCACGTGGCTAAAATGGTGTTGCTAGGGGCACAGAGGTAGTGAAAACTGCAGATGCTGGAGTCAGAGATAACACAGTGTGGAGCCGGACGAACACAGCAGGCCAGGCAGCATCAGAGGAGCAGGAAAGTTGACGTTTCGGGTCGGAACCCTTCTTCAGAAATAGAGCTTTCTGAAGAAGGGTCCCAACCCAAACCGTCAACTTTCCTGCTCCTCAGATGCTGCCTGGCCTGTTGTGTTCCTTCAGTTCTACACTGTGTTATCTCTTGCTAGAGGCACGTTTGTGGTTAATCAATGATTTCTGTTTAACAATACTGATTATTTTTCTGTTCTACACAGAATGAAATTCTGAATGCTATTACTGAAGCCACAAGGTCACTGCAGAATGCCAATTAACCTTATATTATTAAATGATCAAGAACAGTTTGGAATGGCTAATCTGCATATGTTAAGTTACCTCTTTGAAGCCACATTTTGACAGATGGGTGTACGTAAACTGAGTGTAAATTTAGCTGTTAACACAAATTCTTATCATAATGAACCTTTTCATGTACATCAGGAATTATTTGTAAGTGCAAAGTGTACTCTGAATATGGTCAAATAACTCGTGTTGTAGTTTCCTCACTTTTATCATTCAAAACTGGGCAGCCGACTGCTATCTTCTCATCCCTATCACGCCTTTGTGAATTTCTCCCCTCTTGCTTTCACTTTGCTCTGCCTCTTCTCCTCCCCTAGTTTCTCTCTTCATCCCCACAATCACAGCGAGTGTTAAAGAACAATATATGGTCAAGTTGTTCACTTGAATACTCTCATATCAAACACAGGCTCATTGTAACTAAAGCTGATATGCCACCTTCTGAATTGTTATAGGAACCTATACCATGGTATTTCACAATCATTCAATACATATGTTCCTGTTCCCTATTGCTTGGTATTGTGCCAATTATTTTTGTTGCCAATTCCAAAACGAACTTTTTTCACAATTAATGTTGTATAATTGCTTCCACATTTTGCTCGCTTAAGTTCTTGATTGTAGCTCTATGATTTTTCAGGTTTTTAAACTAAAGCAAAATGTAGTTATTTGTTTCCTAGCTTTTTGAAAATGCAATTCATAACTTGCATGAAAGGAGACTGTAAATGCAGCACATAATAAATATGAAGTAAAAATAGCTACTATTCAATGTTTCAGCCACAAATAAGTAAATATGGCAGTTCTTTGTACAGTCATGTCCCCTGCTTAGGAACACTTTATTTTTAAACAGTGCTGATGACTGGAGTGCTTGCCAACTGCGGAGGTAGCTGTTACATTATCCAGCTGTAGTTTTCTTTCACTTTTAAGCAGGCTGAGTACCAATACTCTAAAGCACACTGCTAATGAAATTCAAAGCTGCAATGAGACCAAAAAAACTGGTTGGCATGGATGACTTGTACCGAAAGGTCTGTTCCTTGCTGCACGACTCAATGACTCTTACCACTCTGATGATGAAATTTCTCCACATCTCAGTGCTAAATGGCCCATCTCATATCCTCGCACTGTGACCTCTGGCTGTTGGTAACATCCTTCCAGTGTTTACCCTGTCTAGTCCTGGTAGAATTTTAAAGGTTTCTGATACTCCCCCCAACTCCCCCATTCTTTTAACTCCAATGAACATAATCCTGACCAATCCTGCACTCCCTCCATAGCCAGAATGTCCTTCTTCGGATAAGGAGACCTAAACTGCATTCAATAATGCAGTGTTCCCAAATTGTCCCATTGGGAACACCCAGCATGGGTTCATGAAGGGTAGGTCATGTTTAACTAATTTGGTGGAATTCTTTGAGGACATGGTGGACAATGGGGAACCTGTGGATGTGGTGTATCTGGATTTCCAGAAGGCATTCGACAAAGTGCCACACCAAAGGCTGCTACATAAGATAAAGTTGCACGGTATTACAGGTAATGTATTGGCATGGATAGAGGATTGGTTGACCAGTAGAAAGCAAAGAGTAGGGGTAAATGGGTGTTTTTCTGGTTGGCGGTCAGTGGCTAATGGTGTGCCTCAGGGATCAGTGTTGGGACTGCAATTGTTTATAATTTACATAGATGGTTTGGAGTTGGGGACTAAGTGTGGTGTGTCAAAATTTGCAGATGACACTAAGGTGAGTGGTAGAGCAAAATGTGCAGAAGACACTGAAAGTCTGCAGAGGGATATAGATAGTCTAAGTGAGTGGGCAAAGGTCTGGCAGATGGAGTACAATGTTGATAAGTGTGAGGTCATCCATTTTGGTAGGAATAACAGCAAAATGGACTATATTTTAAATGGTAAAAAATTGCAGCACGCTGCTGTGCAGAGGGACTTGGGTGTCCTTGTGCATGAATCGCTAAAAGTAGGATTGCAGGTGCAGCAGGTAATTAAAAAGGCAAATGGAATTTTGTCTGTCATTGCTCGAGGGATGGAGTTTAAAAACAGGGAGGCTATGCTGCAGCTGTATAGGGTCCTGGTGAGGCCACACCTGGGGTACTATGTGCAGTTTTGGTCTCCTTACTTGAGAAGAGATATACTAGCACTGGAGGGGGTGCAGAGGAAATTCACTCGGTTGATTCCAGAGTTGAGAAGGTTGGATTATGAGGAGAGACTGAGTAGACTGGGATTATACTCATTGGAATTCAGAAGAATGAGGGGAGATCTTATAGAAACATATAAGATTATGAAGGGAATAGATAAAGTGGAGGCAGGGAGGTCGTTTCCGCTAGCAGGTGAAACTAGGACTAGAGGGCATCGCCTCAAAATAAAGGGAAGCAGATGTAGGATTGCTAGAGCTCCTTGATGCCACACTAGGTAATATGATGCCTTAAATGTCACTCTTCCCTCATCTCAAGTTCAGTTCTCTCTCAATGTTTGGACCAAGGCTATAACCCAGAGTAAGCATCAGTGAGCAAGTTGTTTCCTTGTAAAAGCTGCTTGATAACACTGTCAATGACCTCTTCCGTCACTTTGCTGATGATCATGAGTAGACCAATAGGAAGTTAGTTGGCCTGGTAGGATTTGTCCTGCTTTTTGTGCATTGGATGTACCTGGGGAATTTCTTAAATTGTTGGAAAGATGCTTGTGCTTTGGCTGTAGTGGACCAGCTTGGCTAGCCTTCAGTACTATTGCTGGAATGTTGTCAGGGTCCACAATTTTTGCAGAATCCAGTACTTTCAGCCATTTCTTTATCATGTCAAGTGAATCAAAGTAAAGACTAGCATGTGATGCTGGGACCTTAGGACAAGGCCAAGATAAAGTATGCCTCGACAATTTTGGATGAAGATCAATGTGAATGCTGTAGCTATTTTTTACACAATGTCTGTGCTGTAATCATTGCGAAGGGTGTAAACCCGAAACGTCGACTTTTCTGCTCCTCTATTGCTGCCTGACCTGCTCTGTTCCTCCAGCTCCACACTGTATTGACTATGTCCTTTAGGACTTGGCCAGCTTGCTTGGTAGTGATACTACTATGCCATTTTTGGTGATAGACATTGAAGTACCCCGCCCACACTACATTCTGCCACTTTCATTGTTTCCATAGTTTTCCTGGGGGAGGGAGCATGGTAGCTAGTACTCAGCAGAAGTGTTCCTTGCCCATGTTAGACCTGATGCCATGAGGCTTCATGGGGACCAGAATCAATATTGAGGATTCTGAGGGCACCTCTCTCCTGACTGGATACCACTGTGATGCCTCTGCTGATTGGGCAGGCCATACCAAGGAATGGTGATGGTGCTATCTAGGACATTATCTGTAAGGTATTTTTCAGTGAGTTTGACTATCAGTTGCTGACTGGTATGTGGGACAGCTCTCTCAATTTAGGGATAAGCCTCCAGATGTTTGCAAGGGGTCTTTGCAAAATTGACATGGCTGTGTTTATACCACTGTCATTTTTGATGATGAGGTGGATGCCAGATGGTCTGTTTGGCTTCATTCCATAAAGGTTTGATAGCAGTTACATACAATTATGAGTGACTTGCTGTACCATTTCAAAGGGGACAATGGAGAATCAATCCCATTGCTGTGGTTTGGAGTCCACTTTTAGCCAGACCGGGTGAGGATGGCCAATTCCATCCCCAAAGCAGATTCTTGAACGAGGGGGATTTTTTGTTTTGTTTTGTAAAACCACGACTAGATCATCTACATCACTAATTTAAATGAACAAATTATGTGCACTGCCCACCAATGTTCCCTCTAAGCTGGACTATATAACTGTTTGAGTCCTGCCCTGGTTTGCCTTGCCAAAATGCAACACCTCACACTTATCTAAACTAAATTCCATCTGCCACTCCTTGACCCATTAGCGCATCTGATCAAGGTCCCATAGTACTCTGAGGTAACTTTCTTCACTGTCCACGACACCACCTCATTTGGTGTCATTTGCAAACTTACTAACCATTCCTCCTATATTCACATCCAAATCACTTATATAAATGACAAAAAGCTGTGGACCCAGCACTGATCCTTGTGGCACACCACTGGTCACAGGCCTCCATCCTCAAAAACAACCTTCCAGCACCACCCTCTGTCTCCAAGCCAATTTTGTGTCCAATTGGCTAGCACCCCTGGATCCCATGTGATCTAACCTTACTAACCAGTCTACCATGTGGAACCTTGTCAAAAGCTTGGCTGAAATCCATTTAGACAATGCCTATCGCTCTGCCTTCATCAATATTTATTATCTTTTCAAAAAACTCAAACAAATTGGTAAGATATGATTTCCCATACACAAAGCTGTGCTGACTATCCCTAATCAGTCCTTGCCTTTCCAAATGCACACAAATCCTGTCCCTCAGAATCGTCTCTAAAAAGTTACTCACCACTGACATAAGACTCATTGATCTATAGTTCCCTGGCTTTTCCTTAAGGCTTTTCTTAATTAATGGTACCACATTATTGATTGATTTATTGTCATGTGTACTGAAATAAAGTGAAAAGCTTTGTTTACGAATGGTACAGGCAGATCACAGTAAGCAGAGGCATACAGGTTACATTGCAGGTTACATTATTTGAGGCTAGAGTCCATTCAACAGTCTGATAACGGCCGGAAAGTAGCTGTTCCTGAATATGCTTGTGCTTGTATCTTCTGCTTGATGGAAGATGTTGTGGGAGGTCATTACCAGGGTGCGACGGGTGTTTGATGACATTGACCACTTTCCGCAGCAGTGAGCCATGTAAATAGAGGCCATGGATGGAAGATTGGCTTCCATGATGGTCTGGGCTGTGCATACCACCTTCTGTAGTTTCTTACAGTCCTGGGCAGAGCAGTTGCCATACCAGGCAGTTATGCACCCAGACAGTATGCTTTCAATGGTACATCTGTAGAAGTTGGTGAGGGAACTTATGGACATGCCAAATTTCCTGAGCCGCCTGAGGAAGAAAAGGCATTGTTGTGCCTTCTTGACTGTTGCATTTATGTGGGAAATCCAGGACAGATTGTTGGTTATCATCGCTCCAAGGAACTTGATGCTCTTCACTCTCAACCTCAGTTCCATTGATGTAGATGGGGGCATGTTCTCCTTCTTTCTTTCTGAACTCCATGATCAGTTCTTTAGTTTTGCTGACATTGAGACAGATTGTTTTCATTACACCACATCACCAAGCCCTCTATCTCCCTTCTGTATTTTGACTCGTTGTTGTTAGATATCCATCCTACTACGGTGGTGCTGTCAGCAAGCTTGCAGGTGGCGTTCATTCAGAATTTGGCAACACAGTCATGGGTATACAGGGAGTACAGT
>NC_063346.1:34548210-34554600 GCF_021869965.1 Rhincodon typus | reverse complement strand
GGTGCTCCAGTGTTGAGTGTTATTGTGGAGGAGGTGCAGTTACCTATCCTTGCTGATTGCAGCCTATGGGTAAGAAGCGGAGGATCCAGTTTCAGAAACCAAGTTCAAGTAGTTTTGAGATCAGTCTGGAGGGGATAGTGGTGTTGAAGGCAGAGCTGTAGTCAATGAGCAGGAGTCTGAAATTGGTGTCTTTGTTGTCCAGATGTTCCAAGAATGAGTACAGGGCTAGGGATATGGCAGCCTCTGTGGAACTGTTATATCCGTAGGCAAACTGTAGGGGATCAAGGCAGGTTGGGAGACTGTAATTGATGTGGGCCATAACCAAACTCCATTCTTCTAGCACATCACCTGCAACTTTCGATGATACAAATATCTCAGCAAAGGGCCCAGCAATCTCTTCCTGAGCTTCCCACAGAGATCTGGGAAAGACCCAGGGATTTAGCTACCTTTATGCGTTTTAAGACCTCCAGCACCACCTCTTCTATAATATGAACTCTTTTCAAGACATCACTATTTATTTCCCCAAGTTTTCATGTTCTTTTCCACAGTAAATACTGACACTATATATTCATTTAGTATCTCACCCATCTCCTGTGATTCCACACATAGGTGGCTATGCTGAACTTTAAGGGGCCCTATTCGCTCCCTAGTTACTCTTTTGACCCTAATGTATTTATAAAATCTCTTTGGCAAATAAAGTTAAAGATAAGCCTAAGATATCTCATGTCCCATGTCCTATTTTTGCCCTCCTGATTTCCCTCTTGGTGTACTCCAACTATCCTTATACTCCTGTAGGGATTCACTCGATGCCAGCTGTCTATTCCTAATTATATGCCTCCTCATTTTTCTTAAAAAGCCTCAATTTTTCTAGTCATCCAGCATTCTCTACACCGACCAGCCTTGCCCTTTATACCAACAGGAACACACTGTCTCTGAACTCTCATTATCTCATTCTTAAAGGCCTCCCAATACCCAACCGTTCCTTTACGTGTAAATAGCCTCCTACAATCAACTTTTGAAAGTTCTTGTCAAATAACTTCAAAAGCAGCCTTAATTCAATTTAGAACATTAACTTTTTGACCTTTCTATCCTTTTCCTCAACTATTTTAAAACTAATAGAATTATGATCACTTGCCCCAAAGTGCTCCACCACTTGCCAAACTGTATTTTCCAACAGAAGGTCAAGTATTGCTCCTTCTCTAGTAGATACATCCACATATTGAAGCAAGTTTTCCTGTACACACTTAAATTCCTTCTCATTTCAAACCCTTAAGAGTATGACAGTCCCAGCCTGTGTTTGGAAAGTTAAAATCTCCTACCATTACAACCCTATTTTTTCTTAGATATTTGAAATCTCCTTACATATTTGCTTCTCAATTTCCTGCTATTAGGAGGCTTATAATACAATCCCAATAAGGTGATCATCCCTTTTTTTTTAAAACATTCCAGCCTTATGACTTCACTGGACAATCTCCCAGGAATATCCTTCCTAAGTACAGCCATAATTCTCCCCCTAAACAAAAATGCTACTCCCCCTCCTCTCTTGCCTTCCTTTCCATCTTTCCTGTTGCATCTACACCCTGGAACATTAAGCTGCCAGTCCTATCCATCCCTAAGCCATGTTTTTGTAATAGCACTCCCATGTTCACAACTGTGCCTTCAGTTCATTTGCCTTACCTGACAGGCCTCTTTCACTTAAGTAAATGCAGTTAATCAGTCCGACCTCATTCTCTGCCAAGCTCTTGTCTGCCTTGATGATTAGATTTGTTTCCATTATCTGTATCAATCTCAGCCTTTCCCCACTATGGCTTTCCTTCTCCTCCCCCACAGCACCACCCCACCCCTGACCGCTTACTAATTTAAAGCCTCCCGAGTAGCAAGTCTCCCTGGGAGGACATTGGTCCCTTCGAATTCAGGTAGAACCTATCCCTCTTATTATAGGTCATTTTGACCCCTGAAAAGATCCCAATGGTCCAAAAATGTGACTCCTCGCCCCCTGCACCACCACCTCAGCCACGCATTCATCTGCTCTATCCTCCTATTCCTACTCTCACTCGCACATGGCACTGGTAGTAGTAAAGATATTACTACCCTAGAGGTCCAATTTTTTAATCTCCTGCTTATCTTCCTATAGTCTCTCTGCAGAACCGCAACCCTTTCCCTACCTATGTTATTGGTACCAATGTGCACGACAACCTCCTGCTGATCACTCTCCCAGTTCAGAATATTCTGCACCCTCTCAAGATATCCTTGACTCTGTCACCACGGAGGCAATACACCATCCTGTTGCCTTGATGTCAGCAGCAGCAATAGCTGTCTGTGCCCCAGACTACAGAGTCCCCCATTACAAATTGATTGCTTGGAACCTGACATACCCTTCATTCCAGTAGAGCTAGTCAACATATCAGAAACATGGTTGTCAGTCCCATCCTCCCCTGAAAGGCCATCACCCCACACCAGTGTCCAAAATGTTTGAGATAGGGCTAACCACAGGAGACTCCTGCAGTATCTCACTACCTCCCCTACCACTCCTAGTTGTCAAGCTCCAGGCTGCCTTGCACCCCTCTACCTTGTTTTATTTGTGTAAAACATTCCTTAAAATCTTTTGATCATCATTTTGATAGTTTGGTTATCTGACCTTTTTGAAATTCATTTGCAGGATGACTGCATTGCTGGCTAGGCCAAAATTTATTGCCATCCTGAATTACCCTGAGGGCAGTTCAGAGTCACATGTAGGTCCAACCAGGTAAGGATGGCAGTTCTCTTCCTGAAAAGGACATTAGTGAACAAGCAGATGGGTTTTTCCAACAATCGGCAATGGATTCACAGGCATCATTAGATTCTTAATTCCGGATATTTATGGAATTCAAATTCCACCAGCTGCTGTGGCAGGATTTGAACCCAGATCCCCAGGACATTACCTGGATCTCTGGATTAACAGTCCAATGATAATACCACTAGTCCATCACCTCCCCATAATATATTGATGTCATATTTTGTTTTCTAATACTTCTCTGAAATGTACTGGGATGCTTATGTTAAAAGGTGCGATATTAATTGTTGTTTTCAAAGATGCTAGAGATGTTATGTGAAATTACAGAATGAATCAAATAGTTAAACCTACCTCTAAGACTTATTTTTTAATCCCTAGGATTTCTGATAAACGTTTATCTATATAACAAATCCAATTGTTGCATTCAGCTAACTCAAAAGGTATATGATCACTCTGAGACTTTGCTGCACTCTAAGATCTGCCTTTGTAACTGAAACACATTTGTCAACTGAGGATTTTAGGGAACCATTGCACACACTAAATGCATCTTGGCAAGTGAATGAAAAGCATATATGTTCATCCACCAGTCCTTGGTTGACAACAGAGGTAAGGATAGTAAGCATTTTGAGACAAATGAGGCTGGAGCACTTTGTTCCTCAAAGAGATCTACTGAAGTTAGCCCCTTCCAGTGGTCATATCATTGTCACATGATTAGAAAAGACTATACAAGCTCAGTTGGGGAGGGTAGAAAAGCCAGAGAAAGGGATTCAGACAGACATGTAATTATACTTTCTTCTGAAAAGCAATTAAATTTAAAGAGCAAAAAAGGCAATTTATTGGAACAGATATTTCTTGTTCATTGACATTAACATAGATAAGCTCAAAACATTATCAGAAAGAAAGACATAAGAAAATCCTTTTTTCCAAACAAAGTCTTGCAGACTGCAGTTTTCTCCCCCCTCTCCTGCGACAAGCCAATCTGTGTTTCGTTTTACTGAATTCATCTACTTGGAAGCCCTTGAATAGAAAACCAAATTCAGAAATGTAATTTACAAAGACAGTTGTAACATTTGTCCTCCCAAGCTTTATAAAGGTAAAAATGTAAACATTACATCTATTGTTCAGAAAAAAAATCTCACTGCCAAATGCTTTGAATTATTGTTAAAATCCATTCACTTGGCAGTGTTACAATTTAGCATTTGATCAGTGAATTCAGGCATCAGCTTTTAACCTGCTGAAAATCCATCTGTATACACACCAATACTCTACCTCGACTGAAGATATGGTCTTGCTACATAAGTGTAATAAAGGCCGTTCACTAGTCCAGTTAATGCAGTGCCACCCACAACACATGGGCTATCAGGCAAAAAGAAGGCACAACCCCAAATGTCTGCTTTTGACCAGAGCATATTTCTGGCAATTTACGATTAGAGGCTTGAACCTAGAAAAATATTTGACATCATACTGTTTGTTGCTAGAAATATTTTCATTAAAAAAAATCTTGAAGTGCAACAAAACCAATGTTTCCAACAAATAGTACTTATGTTTACATTGGAAGTACTATCAAAAAAAGTGCAGTACAAGTTGGTGTCACAATACCAAACTGGCAAATAGCTGCAGCAATTGAGATTTGTAGGCCATAATTATGCCATTTTATTTCAGTGAACATTCATTTTACATGGTAATAAAAATTGGGGAACAGTAAATTGAACATTTAGATGTTATTTTCTCTGGTGAAAATAAAAATCAACTATGCTCATGCGTATTTCCGAAGAAACTGAATATGGAAATTCTTCACATTCTGCAATAACACTTTTAGCTTCTCAATAGGAAGGAGAATGGTCATTCTGGAGGAGAAAAAGAACAAGTTACAAATACCCATTCAGCATTCTCATAAAATAAAGCTGGCAAATTTTATCAATTCATGTTTCTTCATCCTTCTTCCTTAATCCCACTAGTTGGGATAATTACTTTTTAAACAAAAAGAGAAAAAATCCCCAGAAAAAGGATGGAAGGGGAAAAGGATGGAGTGAACCAGTGTAGATAATTTTTTTAGTAATTTTAATAGAGGAATAAACTACAGGTCAATAAGTCTAATTTGGTGGAGGGAAACTTGTAGAGTCAATATTCTAGGACAATATTAACTGGCATATGGAAAAGTGTGGGCCAATAATTGAATGGCATCATGGATGTACCAGATTGAAAAAAAAAAACATACAAAAAAGTAAACAGTAGTGGGAAACTAGTAGACTGGGAAATCTTTAAAGGCCAACAGAAAGCCACAAAAAAAGTTAAAGAACAGTAAGATAGGATTATGAGAGCAAACTACCTCGGAATATAAAAACAGGCAGCAAAAGTTTCTATAAATATGTAAATCATAAAAGAGTGGCGAAGGTAAACATTGGTCCTTTAGAGGATGAGAAGGCTAATTTAATAACTGGGAATGAGGAAATAGCCGAGACATTAAACAGTTATTTTGTGTCGGTCTTCACAGTGGAAGACACAAATAACATGCTGAAAACTAATGGCAAGAAGGATATAGCAGGTGAGGACCTACAAACTATTATCACTAAGGAGGCAGTTCTGGGCAAGCTAATGGGGCTAAAGGTAGACAAGTCTCCTGGCCCTGATGAAATGCATCCCAGGGTACTAAAAGAGGTGATGTGGGAAATAGCAAATGCACTAGTAATTATTTACCAAAATTCACTGGACTCTGGGGTGGTTCCCGCAGATTGGAAAACAGCCAATGTGACGCCACTGTTTAAAAAAGGAAGTAGACAAAATGCAGGTAACTATAGGCCAGTTAGCTTAACTTCGGTAGTGGGGAAAATGCTTGAATCTATCATTAAGGAAGAAATAGCAAGATATCTGGATATAAATTGTCTCATTGGGAACACCCAGCATGGGTTCATGAAGGGTAGGTCATGTTTAACTAATTTGGTGGAATTCTTTGAGGAGATTACTTGCATGGTGGACAATGGGGAAGCTGTGGATGTAGTGTATCTGGATTTCCAGAAGACATTTGACAAGGTGCCACACCAAAGGCTGCTACATAAGATAAAGTTGAATGGTATTACAGGTAATGTATTGGATAGAGGATTGGTTGACCAGTAGAAAGCAAAAAGAGTAGGGGTAAATGGGTGTTTTTCTGGTTGGCGGTCAGTGACTAGTGGTGTGCCTCAGGGATCAGTGTTGGGACCGCAATTGTTTACAATTTACATAGATGGTTTGGAGTTGGGGACTAATTGTGGTGTGTCAAAATTTGCAGATGACACTAAAGGTGAGTTGTAGAGCAAAGTGTGCAGAAGACACTGAAAGTCTGCAGAGGGATATAGATAGTCTAAGTGAGTGGGCAAAGGTCTGGCAGATGGAGTACAATGTTGATAAGTGTGAGGTCATCCATTTTGGTAGGAATAACAGCAAAATGGACTATGTTTTAAATGGTAAAAAATTGCAGCACGCTGCTGTGCAAAGGTTCTTGGGTGTCCTTGTGCATGAATCGCTGAAGGTGGGATTGCTGGTGCAGCAGGTAATTAAAAAAGGCAAAAAGGCAAATGGAATTTTGTCTGTCATTGCTCGAGGGATGGAGTTTAAAAACAGGGAGGCTATGCTGCAGC
>NC_063346.1:34522444-34543210 GCF_021869965.1 Rhincodon typus | reverse complement strand
AGCTATGAAGAGAGATTGAGTAGATTAGTATTATTTACATTAGAAAGACAGAGGTTGAGAGGGGACCTGATTGAGGTCTACAAAATCATGAGAGGTATAGATAGGGTGGATAGCAAGAAGCTTTTTCCCCCCCCAGAGTGGGGGACTCAATTACTAAGGGTCACGATTTCAAGGCGAGAGGGGAAAAGTTTAAGGGAGATATGCGTGGAGGGTTCTTTACGCAAAGGGTGGTGGGTGCCTGGAACTTGTTGCCAGCGGAGGCGGTAGAGGCGGGCACGATGGCATCATTTAAGATGCATCTAGACAGATACATGAATGGGCAGGGAGCAGAGGGATACAGATCCTTGGAAAATAGACGACAGGTTTAGATAGAGGATCTGGGTTGGCGCAAGCTTGGAGGGCCAAAGGGCCTGTTCCTGTGCTGTAATTTTCTTTGTTCTTTGATTGAGTTTTTTGAACAGGTGACAAAGACGTTTGAAGAAGGCAGAGTGGTGGACTTTGTCTATAATGGACTTTAGCCAAGCTTTTGGCAAGGTTCCGCATGGTAGACTGGTTACTAAGCTTAGATCAGGTGGGATCCTATGAGGAGCTAGCCAGTTGGATACAAAGTGGGCTTGAAGGTAGCAGACAGAGGGTGGTGGTGGAGGGTTATTTTTTGAACTGGAGGCCTGTGACCAGTGGTGTGCCACTAGGATCAGTGCTGGGTCCATTGCTTTCTGTCATTTACAGAAGTGATTTGGATGTGAATATAGGAGGAATGGTTAGTAAGTTGGCAAATGACACCAAAATAGGTGGTATAGTGGACGGCGAAGAAGATTATCTCAGTACAACGGATCAGATGGGCCAATGGGCCGAACTTGTACAGTTAATGGTTGGGCCTGGAGGAGGTCATATACCTACCAAATTCAGGTCTGACGGATGGTTAAAGAAAGATGTAAAGAAGGAAAAAAAAAACTGCCAAACAACAAGAAATAAAGTGAAGTTCCTGACAAAATTATATGACCTACATAGACATTATGGTATGCAAAATCTAGAACCAGATTATATATTTTTTTTATTTCCAGAATTACAAACCTCAGCTTCTTTGATTGCCTTGGGAGGAACAAATATTCTTGGAAATGCATACAGAGCTCCTTGCAGAGGGTTGCAGTGCATTCCAGGAATTGTATTCAAGACATCCTCTGTTAACTTAGCTTTCTCAGCAAGGTTATGCAATACCTTCATTTTTTCCTGCATATTAAACAGACACATCTCATTAAAAATTACAATGTACAACATTTATATTTCAGTAAAGACAACATAATATCTGGTGTCTGTACATCATACACACAAATGCAGAACATATAAACAGTCCTAAATCCAATCTCTAAGTCAAGGTGTTGGCCAATACTTATAGTAATTATTGAAAGATTAGATTCTGAAGTACACAAAAGAGATAATGCATTAGTGTCTAAAGCTGTCTGCAATTCCCATTGAATATCATTTTATATCTGGTATGTGACAGAGAAGTTTCAGATTATTAACTTCAAGGGGTTTTCTTTCTTATTGCAGCTGGGAATCAGTTTATCACATGTTGCCTACATTGAAACGCTTACTGTTGGCTGAATCAGCTTCATTGTTGGACTGGAGAGTTCAGGGGCTGAACAACCAGTATTTTCCAGGGCATTTTAGGGGATAAGAGGGAAGATGGTTAGAAACACTCATTAGGTAGTATTTTGGAGTTTAGGGTGTGGAGGCAGACTGCGTATTTCAAAACATTTTATTCAATGGAAACACAAGCAAGACTATACTTAGTCTTGCAGGTCCTCAAGGGTATTCTCGAAGGCAATTTTGTCTACAAGAACCTCACAACCTGTTAGATGACCAAGCAGCACAGATAAATAATATCTTATTCCAGAAAAATGACCAATGTTAGTGCAATTGTTGGCAAATCTTAGTTAAGACACACATCATCTAACATTGATTCAGCAACATAAAGAGGAGTAAAATGCACAACATTAACAGCGAATCATTCATGATGGAGAAACAGCACAATCAATTCAATTGAAACCATAAAACTGACTAACCAATGTAAACAGCTCATAAGATTCTTCTCCAGGCTTTGGTGGATTTACCACAACATCCATGGCAACTTGCCCTGGGACAGGGGAGCACAGCCGAACTGATAATAGCTTCTCAAGCTGAGCCTTAACCTCAGGGTCCATGTTAATAACTTCCATATAACCACCCCTAAATCCACATCTAAAATAAAGTTGTTAAATATTCAGTTTATTGGAAGATTGCACAGCCAAAACTAACAATCATATAGAAACAGCACAAATAACAGAGTAGGAACTATATTGTTGCAAACTGACTGAATCACACATGAAATACAGGTTCTCACATCTTCAGGATAATCTGCGACAATATTCTCGAAGAAGTTGAACAGGCAACTGTTGAACTTGAAGAAAAAGGTAATTTCGACATGAAGTTGTGCTCATGCATTTTACAGTACAGTTCACTTGATAACAGCCACATGGAAGGCAGGTGAAGACATGATCAGGCTCTGTTGTGCTGTTATGCTCTCCACAGCCAAATAACCTGCAGAGCTTAACTAGTCCCACTGGACCAACACAAAACAAGTCAACAGGTTCATGAGAGGAATATTATTTACTCCAAAGATGTTAGTTTAGGTTTCTCAAACAGAAAATAAGAAATCCAAGGTGACACTAAAAGTTGGTTGCCGAGTCAGCGTATGGAGTACAAATTTCTTAACAAACAGATACTATGAGCACAAAGGTACAGAACAATTGTTGCAATGACGGACTTCAAATTAAGCGAAGTTACTTTGGTTTTCAGAGTTGGTTAACATAATGCACAATTGCTTCACGACCAATCACTTCAGTATTTCAGAGTTTAAATGTTTCAAAAGAAATAGGGAGGGAGGAATAAAAGAGGTGGGGGAAGTGGCATTGCTAATTCGGGACAGTGTCACAGCTGCAGAAAGGGAGATCGTCGAAGAGGGTTTGTCTACTGAGTCAGTATGGGTAGAAGTCAGATACAGGAAAGGAACAGTCACTTTATTGGGAGTTTTCTATAGACCCCTCAATAGCAAGAGAGACACTGAGGAACAGATTGGGAGGTAGATTTTGGAAAGGTGCAGAAGGAATAGGGTCATTGTCATGGGTAACTTCAACTTCCCTAATATTGACTGGAACCTCCTGAGTGCAAATAGTTTGGGTGGAGCTGATTTTGTCAGGTGTGTCCAGGAAGGATTCCGGACTCAATATGTAGATAGGCCGACTAGAGGGGAGGCCATATTGGATTTGGTGCTTGGCAACGAACCAGGCCAGGTGTCAGATCTCTTGGTGGGAGAGCATTTCAGTAATAGTGATCACAACTCCTTGACCTATACTATAGTCATGGAAAGGGATAGGAGCAGATGGTATGGGAAAGTATTTAACTGGGGGAGGGGGAATTACAATGCTATTAGGCAGGAACTGTGGAGCATAAATTGGGAACAGATGTTCTCAGGGAAATGCACAACAGAAATGTGGAGGTTGTGTAGGGAGCGCTTGCTGTGAGTGCTGTATAGGTTTGTCCCACTGAAGCAAGGAAGGGATGGGTAAGGTGAAGGAACCTTGGACGACAAGACATGTGAAACATCTAGTCAGGAGGAAGAAGGAAGCAAGGATCGGACAGGGCTCTAGAGGGTTACAAAGGTAGCTAGGAAGGAACTGAAGAATGGACTTGAGAGCGAGAAAGGGGCATGAAAAAGCCTTGGAGGGTAGGATGAAGGAAAACCCCAAGGCGTTCTATACTTATGTGAGGAACAAGAGGATAGCCAGAGTGAGGGTAGGGCCGATCAGGGATAGTGGCGGGAACTTGTGCGCGGAGTCTGAGATCCTTAAATGAATATTTTGCTTCAGTATTCACTAGTGAGCGGAACCTTATCATTTGTGAGGACAGCGTGAAACAGGCTGATATGCTTGAACAGGTTGATATTAGGAAGGAGGATGTGACAGAAATTTTGAAAAACATGAGGATAGATAAGTCCCCTGGGCTGGACGGGATATACAGAATGTCACTATGGGAAGCGAGGGAAGAGATTGCTGCGCCTTTGGTGATGATCTCTACATCCTCATTATCCACTGGAGTAGAACCAGATGATTGGAGGGTGGCAAATTGTTATTTCCTTGTTCAAGAAAGGGAATAGGGATAACCTTGGGAATTACAGACCAGTCAGTCTTACTTCTGTGGTGGGCAAATTATTAGAGAGGATTCTGAGAGACAGTATTTATGATTATTTGGAAAAGCATAGTTTTGATTAGAGATAGTCAGCATAGCTTTGTGAGGGGCAAGTCATGCCTCAAGTCTTACTGAATTCTTGGAGGATGTGACAAAACACACTGATGAAGGTAGAGCAGTGGGTGTGGTGAATATGGATTTTAGCAAGGTATTTGATAAGGTTCCACATGGTAGGCTCATTCAGAAAGTAAAGGGGCATGGGATTCGTGGAAATTCGGCTGTCTGGATACAAAACTGACTGCCCAATAGAAGACAGAGGGTGGTAGTAGATGGAAAATATTCAGCCTGGAGCTCGGTGACCAGTGGTGTTCCACAGGGATCCGTTCTGGGAACCTCTGCTCTTTGTGATCTTTATAAATGACTTGGATGAGGAAGTGGAAGGATGGGTTAGTAAGTGTGCCAAATGACACCAAGGTTGGTGGAGTTGTGGACAGTGTGGAGGGCTGTTGTAGGTTGCAATGGGACATTGACAGGATGCAGAGCGGGGCAAAGAAGTGGCAGATGGAATTCAACCCAGAAAAGTGTGAAGTGATTCATTTTGGAAGGTCGAATCTGAATGCAGAATACAGGGTTAATGGCAGGATTCTTGACAGTGTGGAGGAACAAAGGGATCTTGGGGTCCACGTCCATAGATCCCTCAAAGTTACAACCCTATCAACTTGGGTGGCAAAGAAGCCACATGGTGTGTTGGCTTTCATTGGCAGGGGAATTGAGTTTAAGTGCCGCGAGGTTACGCTGCAGCTCTATAAAACTCTGGTTAGCCCACACTTGGAATATTGTATTCAGTTCTGGTCACCTCATTATAGGAAGGATGTGGAAGCTTTACTAGGATGCTGCTTGGACTGGAGGGCAGGTCTTATGAGGAATGGTTGAGGGAGCTACGGCTTTTCTCATTGGAGTAAAGAAGAATGAGAGGCAATTTGATAGAGGTGTACAAGATGATGAGAGGCATAGATAGAGTGGATAGCCAGAGACATTTTCCAGGGCGGAAATGGCGATCACAAGAGGGCATAAAATTAAGGTGATTGGAGGAAGGTATAGGGGAGATGTCAGAGGTAGGTTCTTCACACAGAGTGGTGGATGCGTGGTATGCACTGCCAGCAGTGGTAGTAAAGTCAGATACGTTATGGACATTTAAGTGATTCTTGGATAGGCATATGGATGACAGTAAAATGAAGGGTATGCAGGTTAGTTTGATCTTAGAGTCAGATAATAGGTCAGTGCAACATCGAGGGCTGAAGGGTTTGTACTGTGCTATAATGTTCTATGTTCCGTGTTCTATTAGGAGTGTATTTTTTTTTCCAATGTTGCTTTTGTTAACAATTCATTTGACTCCATGTCAGAAGTTGTAGTGTTCCTGAGCATAGCAACTGCAAATTATTTTGTGTTCAACTGTATCAAAATATCAACAGCCATATGAAGGACCATAAGTGAGCTACATTCAATGCAATGAAAGAACAGCTAAGGCAAATGGTTTGGGCTCATTCCATAATTCAGTAACAGTCAAATGGACAGTCTTTAAAAATACTAAGAATGGAAAGTATTTATATAACACTCCAATCAGTAATAACATATTTGCAAAGGCAAAACAAAACCATTCAGTTACAGTAATGTTAGAACATTCAAAAGGAGGTGGGAATGATAAGAGAGAGCCAAATGAGCTAAAAACTGAGCAAGGTTATAACGGTAAATGGCTGAAGTATTTTTCGCTTCATATTCAAAATGAAATGAGCAACAAATTCTAGCTAATCTGGGATAACTAATTGCAAAAGATCAAGGCTGACCTGTAGAGTTTAAATAGCTGAAAACAAATACAATGCAAGTGATAAATTTTAGTTAATCCCAAGTACCTGTGAATACAGAGACATGAAAGGTTCAAGATTCCGTAAAAATAGGCACTTAAGTCATGCTTTGCCATAAGTGTTGTTAAGGTCAAAGATCCCAAATAAAATTTAATGATGGATAAAAAATTAGCTAAAAACAAAAAATGGAGTTGTGAACAAGAGAAACTCTTTACAACAGTCATGTCAATGAGGGAGAATACCATGTCAGGTGCTCCAAGGCCCTTAATGCTGGGAGCAGAACAGAACGTTTAGATCGAACTATTGATTTGATTTAATTTGCATAAAGATTTCAAACTAAAAGAGGGCAGTGTAATGCAAAACATGCTCCGAAATGAGGAAGGAACTATTATATTATATACATGAGCAGAAAAATGGGAGAAGGTTAATATGGTCGGATGTAAATTATTGCATGCCAGAAAGGAAGAAAGTGCAAAAGCATTAAAATTCAGTGTTGAAATAATAATGGAAAAAAGGTGAAAAAGAGACCAAACAGCATTTGTGGAACTGATGCTTAGCATGTACAACCAACAAACCGAAGCAATTGACAACAAAGTTGATAAATGCTAATGTAGTTGAATTTCAAATTCAATTGAGGCAGAGCCGCTCAGGTGTCAAATCGGTGCCTTTAAATTAAAGAGAGAGAATTATAGAGGTATGAAGAGACAATTATCCAAAATCAGCTGGGAGAATAATGGATGAGCATCGGCAGAAGCAGATATCTATTTCATAATGCACAGCAAAAAAAAAAAAAAAAAAAAAAAAAAAAAAAATTCCAATCAAGAAGGACTCAATGAGAAAGATGAAACATCCACATTAACAAAGGTCACCAAGGAGAATATCCAAATCAAAGCCATGACAGGCAAAGCAAAGAAAACTAGTGCTTGGTGAGGATTGGGACTTCTGCTTTAAGGAAATAGCTGTGGATGACTCAACAGCTAATAAGGAGCGAGAAATTTGATGATGAAACGAAATTGACAAGAAATATGAAATCAAACAGCAAGAACTTCTACGGGTGTATAAAAGAAAAGGAGTAGCTAAAAAGTGAGTGAGAAAATGTGATGGGAGAATTGAAAAGGGGGAAAATGGAATCAATAAATTTAACTTATCTGGTTTAAGTTATTTGCATCAGTCTTCACAGTAGAGGACACTACAAACACCAAACATAACAGATAAGTAAGGTGCTAATGGGAGGAAAGATCTTGCAATGGTCTCTGTCATGAGAGTTAAATTATTTGAAAAATTAATGGGACCTGATGGCCTACATCCAAGGAGTTAAAGAAAGTGCCTAGAGATAGTGGAGGCATTGATCAAAATATTCCAGAACTTGCTGAATTCCAGGAGTGTTCCAACAGATTGGGAAACTGCTAATGTGACACTGCTGTTCAAGGACGACAGCAGGAAGACAGAAAGCAGACATCAATAGGAAGAATCAAAATATAGACTTCTATTTTTAAAAGTGCAGCATAGAAGCAGCTGGGGGTTCTTGTGCATGAAAGACAAAATGTTAGCAATCAGGTGCAGCAAGTAATTAAGGTAGCAAAAATAATCTTGAACTTTGTTGCTGCTGGAGTTTAAAAGCAGGGAAGACTTGTTACAACATTACAGTGCATTAATAAGGAGCCAGAGTACTGTGTACAGTTTGGTTACCACAATTAAATAAGGACATCGAGGCCCAGGAGGCAAATCAAGAGATTCACTAAGCCGATTCCTGGGATGAAGGGATTGACTTACAAGTATGGCTCAACAAGATAGACCTTTAACCATTAATGGGTTCACTGACGCCCAGTTTGGGTTTGCTAGGGTCACTCAGCTCCTGACTTCATTACAGTCTTGGTTCAAACATGGACAAAAGAGCTGAAATCCAGAAGTGAAGTGAGTGTGACAGCCCTTGACATCAAGGCTGCATTTGACTGAGTGGCAAAGAACCCTAGCAAAACTAGAATCATTGGGAATCAAAGGACAAACTCTCCGCTGGTTGGAGTCATACCTGGCACATAGGAAGATGTTGGCAATTGCTGGAGGTCAGTCATTTCAGCTCTAGGACATCTCTGTGGAGTTCCTCAGGGTAGTGTTGTTGTCCCAACCATTTTCAGTTCCTTCATCCAAGACCCTCCCTCCATCATAAGGTCAGAAGTGAGGATGTTAGCCAATGACTACACAATGTTCAGCACCATTCGTGATTCCTCAGATACGGAAACAATCCATGTTCAAATGCAACAAGATCTGGACAATATTCAGGCATGGGCTAACAAGTGGCAAGTAACATTCACATGACAAAAGTCCAGACAATGACCATTTTCAATGAGAGACAATCTAACTACAGCTACATGGCATTCAATGGTGTTACCATCAGAGTTCCCCATTATCAACATCATGGCGGTTATCAATGATCAGAAACTCAACCAGACTCACAGCATAAACACAGTGGCTACAAGATCAAGTCAGAAGCTAGGAATACTGCAGTAGTAACTCACCTCCTGACTCCCCAACATCTGTTCACCAACTACAAGGCACAAGTCAGGAGTGTGATAGAATTCTCCCCATTTGCCTGGATGGGTACAGCTCCAACTACACTCAAGCAGCTTGACATGATCCAGTACAAAGTAGCCTGCTTGACTGACACTGCACCCACCCTCTCCTCCACTGACAGTCAATAGCAGCAGTACATGTGATTTAGAAGATGCACTGCAGAAATTCACTAAAGATCCTTAGACAGCGCCTTCCAAACCCACAACCACTTCCATTCAGAAGGAGAAGGGCAGCAGATACATGGGAAGACCACCACCTGCAGTTCCCCTCCAAGCCTCTCAACATCTCATTTGGAAACATATCGCCATTCCTTCATTGTCGCTGGGTCAAAATCCTGGAATTCTTTCCGTAAAGGCATTGAAAGTCAAACTACAGCACATGTACTGCAGTGGTTCAAGGCAGCAGCTCACCACTGCTTTCTCAAGGGCAGCTAGGGATGGGCAATAAATGTTGGTCAGTCAGCGACACCTGAGTAAATTTTTTAAAAGACAGAAGAATTAGGGATAATCTTATTGAAACATACAAGATTTTGAGCAGGCTTGACAGGATAGATGTTGTTTCCACAAGTTGGGGAATCTCAAACTAGGGGGCAGAGGTGCAAAGGAACTTATTCTCCTAGAGGGTGGTGAATGTTTGGAATTATCTACCCAAGAAGCTAGATCACTGAAAGGATTTAAAGAGGAGACAGATTTTTGAAAAAGAGAAGGTGAAAGACATGACGAGCTAGCAAAAAAGAGAGAGAGGTCTGGATAGGTCAGCCACGATCTTAGCGAATGGCAGGACAGGATCGAGGGGATAGATGGCCATTCCTGATGACCTTCTAATAAACATCTGAATCCCACTCCGATTTCATTTGACTTAACATCTATAAGTCTTCTAGCTAGAAAGGGAATTCCAGATTTCCACTACGTTTTGTTAGTAAGTGTTCCCTGATTTCACACCTAAATAACATGGGTGTAATTTTAAGACTGTGCCTCCTTTACTGGATTCTTTGACCAGTTGAAATTTATCCCTGCAAATAATTAACTGAATAAATGCAGTATCAAGTAAAATTCCTGAAGCGAAGTTTACAAACTTGGATTTTTTTTTTTGTTTCAAGAAACTGCACGGAAATAAGATTACATTGAGCAGAACAGAACAGAACAGAAACACCTACTCTCCTGTGTATCCTTTGGATGTGGAATGAAATGAGACCAATTCTACTGTGCTGAAGTACTCCGGACCCATCTCATATAACACCTTCTTGAATGAGTGAAATTTGCAGTCCTCAGAATATATGTTTTCCTGGTATACCTAGGATAGAGAAAAGAAGCATCCAAGTCCACGTTATTTTCTGAGGCTGAACAATCCATGACTGGAAATATGGCACTCTCTTGAACTCTCAAAGTTTAATTATCAAACAACCTGAAAACAAAAGTAAGCAAACAAGGTTTGTCTTACCTCATCTGCCAGAATGAAGAGTTTTTCCTCATAAGCAAAACGAATAACATCCTCAATACCTTTTCTGCTTTGCACTTGGCCTGTATTTAAAACAAAATGCTACTTACGTTAAAAACTAATTTTAAGCAAATCACTTTCAGAATTGCTTTCCTTTCTCAGACAACTTGACCCATCACTTCTTATGAAAGTTTAAACACTAAGGCAGGGGTGATGCACTAGTATCTGATTATTTAAGAGAGGATCTTCTAAACACACCCAAAATGTTCTCAGTACACATGTGCAAAATACACATGCAGTACCCCTGCCAGTATGGCTAGCGACATCACTGCATCCCATTCACTCGTTTATTGTGCTTACTTGGCACCACTATGTTTGTAAATGGCAGCGCATTTCACAAAGTGTGATCGCACAGTATTTTACATAGGTGCAATGGGAGCCTTCAGGCTATCAGGTGACACAGCCATCATTTAATTCTTTACTTCCATCTAGAATATTACTGTAGTTCTCAAATTAATCAGTAGATGGAGTTTTGCATAAAGTCAAGGGCCCTGATATTTACAGGGAGAGAGGAAACCAGGGCAGCACAGTAGCAGGGGTCAGGGAGGGAACGTTAGTCCTACGAAATCTAACAGCAGAACCTCTTACCTTTTCTCATCCATATCTTCCTCTACCGATCTATTTTCTGCCTAGCGGATAACCAGATTAATAGGCTGGCTATTGGATAGGAAAGATTGTGACCGTCTCCGATAATGAGGAAAGAGGGAAAGACTGAACATTAATTGTGGGGAGGAGACAGGGGCATCAAACCACAGCACTGAAGATGACCACAATCAGCACAGTTGGAAGATTCTTTCTAGCGCACGAGGAGCACATAAATATGCACTGGCATTTTATGGCTGACTGCTCCAGTCTTCATTTACCTGCAAGGATGCCTAAACCTTGGGAAACTCAGCTGGTAACTTAAATTAAAATCATATTTCCAATTGTACCTTGGAAATCTGACTTAAACATAGTTTGTAAACCTCTGCCACAAAAAAAGGGAAGAACATAGGCAGTGGGTTGGAGATTGTGCTTTGTGATTTTACATTTTTGACCCAATCCCTTTTTCCCTTGTGGTGAAACCCCAAAGGTACTTCACTCGAGGAAAACATGTACGCACCAAGGGATCCTCACATTATGCCAGAATTCAGAATGAATTTACAATAATACCAATTTCATTTTGAGTGGGCTATGGCTGGTAGTAAAATAAAAGCAATTGGTAAATCTGTGTGTCTCAGTAAAAGATAGACAACTACAACCTCTGTAATGTACTTGTTAAAAACTGCATTACCATAGCATCTTTGACATCCTTGGTTCAATCCAATAACTTTCCAAGATAGTGAAGTACATTTGGTTATGTGGTCCCAATTATTTAGGTAAATGATGCACAGACAAATAATAATGAAATCTATGGCTAGATAAAATGGTTGGCTGAAGGAGGAACATCAACCAGGGCAACAGAAGAACTCAGTTTATTTTCTTTAAATAATTCCACAGGATTCTTTACATCCTTTTGAAGGGATAAACTGGGGCCTGGTTTAGTGTCACCCGAACAGGTCAATAGTGCAGCATTCCCTCAGTACTGCACTGAAGTGCCAGTGAAGATTATGTGCATAAATCAGACAAAAAGGCAGGAGGGCTGCAACTGAGTCACATAGCCACTATAAATAAAAAGTTGTGTTAAATGAAATAAAGTGTGCCTTATACCTGTAACGATATTAATTCCACTGCTAAAACATGTTTTTCTTTACAATTAAAGCAATTCAATGTGTCTAGAATCTGCCAAAGACTAGGCTTTCAAGAGTGATGCCTAATTTTTGAAATAGTTCAAGTACCAGTTGGGTTTCCTGGGTTAATAATACAAAGAACCTTGGGGTTGCAATATTCCCTTGCTGCATTCAGGTTTCGTTTCAGTTCATTTTTATCCAGAGCCCAGCCATTTTCTTCATCCAGGTAATAGTTGATTTGGGTGGCTCCTAGCTCGGAGATGGCTGCTGAGTATAGGGGATACTGTGGAATTGGAATCATTACTCCAGTCCGCATTCTCCCTTCCCCAGACACCAAAAGTTTCATAATGGTCTATAAAATAAAAATGGAGAGGCAGGTAATTCAGAATGATACACATTGAAACTATTCAAAAATTATTTATTGCTACAATTCAACAGAGGCAACAACACTCGTTTTTAACTAAATGAGCCATTGCTTTACGTACAGTTATTCCATCACTTGCTCCAGTAGTAATATAAATATTATCAGATTCTGCAGGAACTCCTCCATCTCTTGTCTCCATGTACTTAGCAACATCTTGACGTATACAATTCAGACCCTGGCTTGCACTGTAGGAACCTAAAAAAATAAATTTTTAAATGTGCCCACATGATAAATATTGAAGCTGAAGATTTAATTAAAAATACAAACTTTCCAGAAGTGCTGGACATTTGGTTGGGTGTATCGCTAAGAACCTCTCTGGTATGGTTACTAATACAGATGAGGGCATGAGGTGACATCTGATATTTTCAATTTCTATTGGCAGGTTGGGCTAGATTGGAAAGATGATGTTGTGCCAACTGGCTAATTCTCTATGCCTTTTCAAAGATCGACTAAATGCTGTTGATAGAACAAGCGCTGGGCTCTGAGACAACGATCACAACTGGTCAAAAGTTTTCCAATTGGATCTTTACTGTCCTCTCCTGACCATGATGAATAAAGTAGTCAACAATTCTTTCATTCTTCACAGCAAACTATCCTGTCTTCACAAGTTATTCCTCTGTGTGACAGTATCAAATACACACAAACATAACCAATCCCTTCCAAATTATCTGCAGGTCACTGGTCAATTATCTTTCCATCCAAGTTATTTCAACTTGCAAATATTCTATTTTGGTCTGGAATTAGCAATTACTCCAATAACAACTCATTGTTCCACACAAACCAATGTGTGCCCAATAGGTAATTCTGATAAAATCAGGAGGCAAACAGAACTGTTCTGGAAACACCCAGCTGGTCCCATCAAAATAATCCAATTTCATAGATTGTACTATGAACATACCATGATCTCATTGCTTCATCTTCCTCCTCCAATCCCTACCATCCCTCATTGCTGGAACATGACAATCGAGGGAATGTGGGCTTGAAACAGTTCCAAATTATAACCTTACGTGGAAGTTTCACTAGTCACCTTCCACAGATCCTTAAACTTATCACTCACTTTGATAGCTTCAGTTTTGCTGAACAGTTCTTCTCTAAATGTGAATGCACAAGTACAAAGAAGGACGTAACAAACATACCTAGACTTTGACCCCCACAGTACAGCAGAATACGTCGGGCTCTCTCCTTTGCATCAGCAGGGAAGTGCGGACTTTCAAGCAGTTCTGGATAAGTACAAAGAGCAACAACCTGAATTGGGTAAGAAATAAAATCCAATTAAGTATTTAAAAGATTTTTTTCTATTATCTTTTCTTCTGTCATCAATATTAACAAGCAGCCTTCTGCAGCCATAACTTTGAGATTTTCAAAATATGAACATTCATGGCGTTTTGTGAACAATTAGGAAATGCTCCGTATTTCTTATTTGTTGCAAACAAAAAGTCCTTTTCAAATGCATAATTGTTATAAAAGGAGCTCAAATCAAAAGGTCTTAAAGGCTTTTTAAGAAACAGGAGGTCGCTTTAATCCATCAGATCCCGGCTTGGAAAGTGTCAAATATGTATTTTTCTGACATTTTATACTTTCAATTGCTCACTCTACTTGTTACATTTGATTCTGAATGGAATGATTTATTGTCACTTCCATTTTACAGTGATTAGTACAGTAAAATACAGTGAAAAGCTTCAACTGTTGCCACAATTCAGCGCCATTTTGAATAGTTTAAGAATAAAAAGGTATAACTGAAAAAGAGAGTCCATCTTAGTTCTACAACTTTCGTCAGGAGTCCCGAGCCGGCTGATCACCTCCACTGCCTTATTGTCGCCTGCGCCGGACCCACCAACATAGGAGTTGCCACTCTTCAGGTGCCACTTCTTCACTGCTAGGCCCACCTCGCTGATGCCCGGTCCCGTGCTGAACCCACACTCATCCTGCTAACTGGAGCCCAAGCTCAGCTGCCACTGCCACCTTGTCAATAACCAGAAGTTCCTGGCTCTGGGCCTACTGCAACCAGGAGCCCCTGGCTCCACTTTTGCCTCAACGACGCCATGTGTTCCTGCTCGGAGTATACCATGCTGCTGCAGCTGCCACCTTATGAATGCCAGGAGTCCCTGGTTCTGCTGCCAGGCCAAGCCACTGCTTCCACCTCACAAAAAGAGTCCCGCTCCAGCTGCCTCCTCAGAGATATCGTCTACTCCACCCACGGCCAACATGAAGAAGGAGAAGAAAATGAAAGAAGAAGAAAAGGGTAAGAAAGTAGGAAGGAAGCTGCTGATCTGGAATGGATGGGCTCAGGAACCCGAATGAGCCTACCTCGCCGAGGCCGCCATCTTTCAGAGCTTCAGGCTCATTCAGCTGCCAAATTATGAGTGCTAAGCTGGGGTAGATCTGTTTTTCACTAATTTACCCCACCTAAGATGGTGTTCTCTGAAGCAATTCAACCAATCTGAAGCGTTAAAGTATAACTTGAAACATGTATTATTGATATTTTCATATGTATCCTCTATTTTGTTAAAAATTGTGTCTTTGGCTACCTAAAAGGAAATAGCAGCCAAAAGAAATTTGGAAAGATAGGGAAAGATTTGATTTGGCTTAATAGTAAACAAGTCAAAAGAGAGACAGCTGTCTAGCTTAAATTTTTAAATCAGACAAAAATTGTTTCAAAGTAATTTTCTGGTTACGCTATATGCGGTGAGCCTTTATACAATGTACTAGCCTTTAGTTGACATATATTATAATTTGGTTTAAAGCATATATGTCTGAATCTTTTGTGCATTAGGAGGGGTTCGGGAAAATCACAGCAGCTGTAGGCCAATCAGATTTTGGACCTAGTCTTCAAAACATTTCGGGCAGAGTCCATGTGTCCACCGCCTTGTGTGTGAACATCACCTCTAAAAGTCTGAGCTTGAAATTTAAGGTTATGCCCCCTTACTTTGTATAACCTACCCTGAGAAAATAGTTTCCCGTTATTTAGTCTGACAAATCCTTCATTAATCACAAATATTTCGTGAGATTACCGATTAACTATCTGTACTTGATCAAGAATGAATGACTAATCTACATCATAGCTCTCAATTGAGTAAGAACTGTAAATACTCAAGTCAGGAGCATCTGCAGAGAGAAACATGGTTAACATTTTGGGTCAATGATGACTCTGTATCAGAACTCCGATGTCTCACAACTTAGTCCTTTTATCATGTACTCCCTCCAAAACCAAAATATCCTCCTGAGTGGGGGAACCAGAATGTAATGCTTTACTTTAAATCCAGTCTAGCCAGAACTGTACACAACTATAACGAAACTTCCAATCCTTTGAAATAAAGCCTATGATTCCAGTAGCCTTTAAACAACTTTATATACTTGGTCACTAGCTTTTAACAGACTTCAGTATGTACACCCTTAAAACTTAGCTCCTCCACTATTCCCAGCTTCTTATCATTTATCAATTTTTCACTATGTAGCGGAAAGTTGAGCCCCAGGATAGGACAGATCCCTTGGGGTGCCAACAGTTACGTTTGGCCAATTAGAACACACTCATTTTCTCTCTCTGTTAATTCCCAACTTAAGCATGAAAAGGATCCCAAATGAACACATTTAATTTAAGCTCATTTGTTTTAGTTATGCTTAACTGATCATATCTCTTTAGTAGGATGATATACAGCCAATGTCTTCCTAGGCCTGTGATAAATAACATTAAGCAACTACCTGCTAAAGGACACTAGACTGATCCGACAGTAGTTTGTAAAATACCTTACAACTCTTTGGCAACAGGAGGAAGGACTTTCACGTATTTACTAACGTAAAAGAAGGGCATGTTTGTTCTAACAAATAATGAAGAATAATTTTACACATTGAAAAAGTACATCATGGCTCAACATCACTTTTTGAGAAACCTGATCAGATGTTTCACCAGGTACTGATGAGATAATTAGAACAAACTTTCAATTCTTGGAGAAAAAGGATTATCCAAGTGAAAAAAAAAAACTGAACAAGTCTCCCAACCCCACTCTGCACAAAGTTAACAACATCCTTTTTGCTCCTTTGGCTACCAGTGTCCAAGATTCCAACTTGGCTGATGAACGCTTACATGTTATTAGTGCATAATTAACTGTTAAAAAGATTATATTAAAATATTGTTTACAACCCAGAAATAAATTCCAAATACAAATTTTTAAAAAAATTTAGGTGGCTGGAGCTATCCAAATTGCATAGTTATGCTAGGAAACAGTATGTGAACAGAGTTGAACCACTCAGCTTTCCATCACCCCACAGATTTAAGAGAAGGCATTCCAAATTAATAATACAAATGAAACCCAAACACATTGTGGAAACAGGAAACTTTCAAACTAATTAGGACCTAGCAGAGATTAGCCTGGTGTCTTTTTTTGATAAAAACAGAATTAAAATGAAAACCTTTCAGAAAACACTAACACTTATTTTACTCTCACACATACACACACCTGTCTCAGAAATGTGATTGGCTGCTGTCCCATTGCATGAGCATCTCCGATGTTAGCTTTGATTACTTCCGTGAAAGGCTTCTGGGCACCCTATGTACAAAACACATAGAACAATCACAATCAAGTGCAAAGTAAATATTTGCTTTAGAACATTTTGGAAAAGGAGACAGTTAAGGTTATCAGTTACATGTAATTATTACAGCACAAGTATTATAAGACTCAGTTTACAATCCATCACAGAAACACAGAAGACAAGTGCAGGAGTAGGGTCAGAGGTGATTCACTAAGCTGTTACGTGGGACGAAAAATGTCAGCTAAGAGGAGAAACTGGATAGGCTCAGTTTACCCTGGAGCAGAGGAGGCTGAGGGGTGTGTGTCAGGTACACAAAATTATGACAGGCATAGACAGGGTAGATCGTGAGAATCTCTACCCCGTCGACAGAAATGTCTAAGACCGAAAGGGTGTAAGTTTAAGGTGAGGAGAGTGTGGTTTAGAGTGGATCTGAGGAAAATTTCTTTCACCCAGAGGGTTGTAGGTACATGGAACATACTGCACGAGAGGGTGGTGGAGGCAAGTACTCTTAGAACATTTAAGCAGCAGCTGGATGAGCACTTAAAATGCCAGGTCATAGTATGCTATGGATCAAATGTAGGCGTGAGATTAGTATAGTTTGGTGTTTGGTCAGCTAGCATAGACAGTGGGCTGAAGGGTCTATTTGTATGCTGTATGACTGAGTAGGCCCATCAAGCCTGTTCCACCACTCAACATGATCATGGCTGCTCCTCTGCATCAATGCTATACCCTTCTCAAACCACTTCTGACCTTCTGCATCTAGAAAATTATTTATTTCATAAATATATTCAGTGACTTTGCCTTCTGTGGTAGAGAATTCCATAGGTTCTAAGCTTTTAACGACCCTCCTAATACATTCAGCTCACTTTTGAAAAATTTGATTCTCTTATGTAAACCAATCTAGTAGGTCCCAAGTTCATCGCGCTCTCAATCAGTGGGTTCCCAGACAGTTTGAATAAAGTGTTGCCATTAATAATTGAGATCAAGATTAGAAAATAAATTATAATTCGCTGCATTTCATGCAAACTCAAAACAAAACACTATAAAGAACTGAACAGAAATATTTAAGAGAAGTCTTGCATCCATGGCTCATCCGTCACCTCATACCTTTCAATGGTATCATGTCCAAAAACCGTACCCTGAAATATCTTTCATATTTATTGTGCTTCAGAAGTACCCCAAAAAAGGAGGGCAAAAATATTAATCCAACCTTTCAAGAGTATTCAGAGTATCCTCAAATAGAATCCATACTTGTATTATGCCAAGGAGCTGCTGATAGATATGCCATCTTATGCCTCAAATTTGAGCTCATCCAAAGCTCAGCTGCCTGTGAACTAATCAGTACCAAGTCCCTGTTCTCACCAATCTAGATTAACTTCAGTCCACTTGTGTCTGAACTCTGAAATTCTCTGTCAAGCCCAAATTCCTGCATGGTCTTGACTCTCATCTCCAGAACTCCTCCAGCGCTACAAAAAGTTTAGAACTCTGCATGTTCCCAGTGTGGTATCTTGTGCATCCCACATTCCATTTGTCTCAACAATGGCAGCTATGCCACAAGCTCTGCAGTTTCCTTCTTAAACTGTTTTTTCCTTTTACCTCTCTTGTGCATTTACGACCCTTCTAATTATTTTACCAAGCTTTTAATGACCCTCTTAATACATTTGGCTCACTTTAAAAATCTGATTCTCTTATGTAAACCAATCCAGTCAGTCCCATTTCCAAGTTCTTTCCCTGTAGCCCTGCAAATTTATTTCTCTCAAGTACTAAATTTCTTCTTGAAATTATTGAATGCTTTGTGCTTGTAGAGGGAAGTGGTTACTACTCTTCCTCAAATCCCTCTATGTTTTTTCTGGAGTCATCAGCGAACTGGGAACAGCTTTTCTTTGACTAAACATGGCATAATCGTATACATTTGTATCAAAGCTGCCCTCAATCTCCTATGCTTTTAGTACTGTAAAAAATTCTCATTAGTATTATTCAACTGCAGGAAATATTAGAAAGTAAATTCTAGATTTTGGAGTATCCTTAAGACATCTAATATTGCACACAAATGGTGTTGTAAATCACCTGATCCAGTCCAATCAAAATTCAAGTGCCAAAGGAAGAACATTGGGATTTTTTAAAACATAAACACCGATTTTGTACTTATAACTCGAAAGGAGAACGTGGTGCTCATAATGCACCACAGATATCACTACAGAAATCTTGTGCTGTCCTGAGTAATATAAATAAGTGGAAAGCCTTTTCTAATGTAATTAGTCTTAACTGAGATTTCAGTGTGAAAAATATTTCCGAAAACTCAAGTCAAAATCAGCTATCCATAAACCACATCTGTAATCTGTCAGATTATTTTCAACATGTGTGTCAAATATGGGAGCCATGAGGTACTTTTTGGTGCTTTGGATTGTGTGTTACATTGTTACCAGGGGAACCAAGCAGGGTTCAAGATACTATTTATCAACAATTAAAAAAAAAAGCACAAACTACCAATCACAAAAAAAACCATGAACTCTGTTTAGAATGGCCACTTGTATCTCAGTTCATTTTGAAAATTCATTACTGAAAATGTAAATAATACCATTGATTTGGAAGTAGACGAAAGCAATGTACAAAGTCAAAGGTTTGGTTATATATTTTCATTTGACAATGTTGTCACAAATTGACATTCTTTTCAAAACACACAAAACATCTTACTTTGAAACAAGCTACTAATTTCTATCACTTATTCCAGGTGATAAACAAACAAAAAAAAAATCATTCATTGTCAATGACTTTGCTGAATGCAAAGCTGGGTTTAAAGATAATACATGATTTCTAAATTCTGAAAACAAGTGAAATTTCAGATCAGCATTTACAAAATCAATGATGCGACTAACAATCTTGAGTTTGATTTTAATTTTGGAAGATAGAGACATTCTTTTTGCATGAATTTGCATTAGTATAGTGTCTAACACAATAAAAATCTCAGTGTTCCAATGGAGAGTGACAGAGCCAAGCAGTAGAGAATTTAAGGGCAGGTGGAGGTTCGTCAAAGAGAATTTTTTTTTTGATTTGCAGAAGCAATCAGCAAGGCGGGAAAAAGTTCCTGGAAGGAATTGCACATCATGAGATAAGGACAATTGGAAGTTTCACCAGTGAGGAAAGTCAGGGATGGGGCTGCCTGAATCAGAATATCACAGTACGGCATTGACAAGTTACAGGTGATGAAGCAGGGAGTGAAGATATAGGGCAGCTGTGAAATTCAGTACAAAATGGTACAAAGAAGGTACCAGAGATGAAATTATGAGTACCCTGGAGGAATCTATGCAAGACCAAGCGCAGCTACTATTAGAAACATGCTACACAGTTAAATTGTGACAATAAGTAAACAAGGGGATGTTGATTATTTCCAACTCCCATACTGCACACCTACTCAAGCTCCCAGGTTTTGGGAAAGAAAGGAATAAAAGGAAACAAGAAATGGAAAGGGGATTAATGATACCTTCATTCAATGAAGGTGATACGTGTTTTGGGAGAGAGACAGACAGAGAGAAGCAAGTCCACACCAGCCCTCCGAAGAGCATCCCAACTAGTCCCAGCCCCCTTTCCCTATCCCTGTAACCCTGCATTTCCCATAGCTAATCCACCTAGCCTACATATCCCTGGATGCTGTGGGCAATTTAGCATGGTCAAACCAGCTAACAAAGAACAGAAAAAATTACAGCACAGGAACAGGCCCTTCGGCCCTCCAAGCCTGTGCCGATCCAAATCCTCTATCTAAACCTGTCACCTATTTTCCAAGGATCCGTATCCCTCTGCTCCCTGCCCATTCATGTATCTGTCTAGATACATCTTAAATGACGCTATCGTGCCCGCCTCTACCACCTCCGCTGGAAATGCATTCCAGGCACCCACCACCCTCTGCGTAAAGAGCTTTCCACACATATCTCCCTTAAACTTTTCCCCTCTC
>NC_063346.1:34442943-34512444 GCF_021869965.1 Rhincodon typus | reverse complement strand
TCCGGAGGTTGGTGGGGTGGTACGTGAGGACGAGGGGGATTCTTTTTCGGTTCTTATTGCGTGGACGCGGTGTGAGGGATGAGGTGCACGAGATGTGGGAGACACGGTGAGGGTGTTAACTGAGTAGGGCCAGCACAATAGGCCGAATGGACTTCTCCCAAACTGTGTCATTCTGTAAAGTAAATGGCTCGGTACTGTTTCACTACCCCACCTGTTGCAGCTCCTTCTCGATCTCTCCCGCTTTAATGACGATAGGTCCCCGCACTGCGTACTCAGTGGCGCGGACCTGCGGGTTCATGTTAGCGATGCTGAGGACCCTGTCGCCATTCCTAGAGTGGTCCCGGAGAAGCGAGGCCGCCCCCTCCGTGATTAGGCTGGCAGCGGAGCCCTGGGCGCCGGCCAGACCCTCTCCACGGTCCGCGAACCACCAGCTCACCGGCAGCCTGGCCCAACACCGAGCGCTCCGGCCCGTCACCACTGCCCGCCTCGCCGGCGCAACCAGTGCGTACATTGCTGCGACTGCGGCCTCAGTCACTTCACTTCACTTCAGAACGGCTCCAGTGGAGCGGCATCGCCTTTCAAATCCACATCATTGTCAAATGTAGGTGCGTTTGTGTAGGGCACGCTGGGAATTGTAGTCCCAGAAAGGACACGTCACCTACGAAACTAGAACTCCCAGCAGGCCATCTGGCAATGACGCACGCGCACTCCCACCAACGAAGTCCAACGAATGCAGCCTCGAGCACTTAGTGGACCATTCAAAAATTCTTCATAATAACGTGACAAAGGCGCTGAGTTGAAGATTTTGTGTTAGAGCGATAGCGTCCAAACCTCTGAGCTGGGAGGTCAGGGTTCAACACCCGTCTGTGTTATTATCTTTTTTTCTTTATTCATTCATGGGATGAGGGCGTCGCTGGCCAGGCAACATTTAATGCCCATCCCAAATTGCCCAGAGGGCAGTTCAGAGTCGACCACGGTGGGTCTGAAGTCACATGTAAGCCAGACCAGGTAAGGATGGTAGTTCCTTCCCTAAAGGACATTAGTAAACCAGATGGGTTTTTCCTGACAATCAGCGATGGATTCACGGTCATTATTAGATTCTTAATTCCAGATTGTGGAATGATCATAGAATCCCTACAATGTGGAAACAGGCCATTCGGCCCAATGAGTTTACACCGTCCCTCCGAAGAGCATCCCACCCCAACTCAATCCCGTACCCCTGCATTTCCCCATGTCTAACCCACCTAACCTAAACATCCCTGGATACTACAGGCAATTTAGCATGCCAATCCACCTACTCTACACATATTTGGACTGTGGGAAGAAACCGGAGTACCTGGAGGAGACCCATGCAGACACGGGGAGAATGTGCAAACTCTACACGGTCAGTCACCCAAGAGTGGAATTGAACCTGGGTCCCTGGCACTGTATTTTATCGAATTCAAATTCCACCATCTGCCATGGCAGAATTCAAACCCATGTCCCCAGAACATTTCCTGAGTCTCTGGATTATCAATCCAGTGATAATACCACTAGGCCATTGCCTCCCCAATTATCTCCCAGAAGGGGAGAGAAACAGATTAACGATTGAGACATATGGTCCAACAGATCTTGAGTACTTTATAATGGGTGCCCGCTATGACCAATGTATCAATTTCTAAATATTATTTGGTTTGTTTCACTGGGCTTTGGACAGTTTGACTAGAAAGTGTGTGTAAAGTACTTGAGCAGGTCCCTTGTGGCACAGCTCTGAGCCAGAACATTGCCAGAACTTGTAGTGCCTCCACCTCTGAGCTAGGAGGCCCAAGTTCAAGTCCTATCTACTCCACAATCATGTTTCAACATGTCTGTCTGGTTGATTTTAACAATATTTATAAAATCATTGGCAATGTCCGAGGTGAATCATGAGCGTCTATCTCAATCCACAACAAAGTTATAATGTGTGTGAATTCATTCAAGGTGATGCAGAAAAGATTCAGGAGAATGCTTCCAGGAATGAGGAATATCAGTTAGGCTGACAGGTTTGCGAAGTTGGTTGACAGAAGTATTCAAAATCAGGAGGGTTCTTGGCCATGGCTCTTAAACAGAGGGAGAAACTGGTCTCCTCCGTGGTGGAAAGATTGTGCACCAGAGGGCATAGATTTAATATAATTGACAAAAAGGAAATAGTAACTTGAGGGAAACCTTTTCTCATGCCAAGAGTAGTTAGGAATTGGAAAGCACTGTGTGTATATTACCATCTTCTAATGGCATCAGAAAGTGTCTTCACCCACCCCAGGCCAGACAAGGTGGCTTCCAATGGTCTGGAATGGCAGTATAGGCCTGGTGCCTGGTGGGCCAGTCTCCCAGTGTGGCGGTCTCCTGATGGGGGATTCTTAGCCTGAATTGGCTTTCTTGTCCTGGCATGGAGGTCTGATACGGCGGCTTTCAGGTACTCCAGCAGCCCAGCATGAAGTCCTGCCCCGGAGATTTCATCTTCACATGGAGGTCTCGTCCTTGCTTCAGAGGCGGCTTCTGAGTCTTCTAAAAGCCCAGCTTGGAGATATAGTCCGGCGTGGCTGTCTTGACCCAGTGTTCCAGCATACCCCCAAATCCAGGAGTCATTAAGTGAACCGTGATGAACTTTTACTTTTTTCTCTTAATAACAACTTCTTCATTAATTCAGGTGCTATGGTGTGGTGACTTATAAAACGTGTCACTGTATTTTTTTTGTAAAAGTACACATGACATAAATTGCTATTCTATTCTATTCTATTCTATGCAGGACCAATTGAGACAGGCAAAAGCTACGTGGATCATTATCTCAAAAGGAAGAAGTTGCTGAGAATAGGCAGGGGGATGACATTAGGTGAATTGCTCCTTCAGAGATGGGCGTTTGAGTAGATTGTACCTGTAGTTGTTGGAATATAGATGAATGAGAAGCAATCTTATTGAAACATACAAGATTCTTAAGGTCTTGACAGTGTAGATTTGAAAAGGTTTCTCCTTGTGGGAGAGCCTAGGACCAGAAGGCATAATCTCAGAACAAGGAGTCACACATTTAAAACAGATGAGGGGGGATTTCTTCTTACAGAATAAATCTTTTGAATTCTTTACCTCAGTGGCCTGCTGAGCGTGTGTTGTTAAGAATATTCAAGGCCAAGATAGGCAGATTTTTAATCAGTAAAGGAATCAAGCATTATGGGGAAAGGCAATAAAGTGGTGCTGATGATGATCATATCAACCACAATCTTATTAAATAACAGAGCAGACTCAATGGGCTGAATGGCCTATTTCTATTCTGGTGTTTTATATCTTATGGTAAATGGTTTCCTCCTGTACTGTAATCATTCATGGTTTGATTATTCTAATTTATGCCTACAATACCATACAAATCAATGAAGTAATAGCTTTAGAAATAACAAAAATTATGATGAAACATTTCACTGAATATACTGACATTTGCAAATTGTTACTTTTAATCAGTTATCTATATAAAATAGAACAGTGATTATAGAAAAGCATAACACTACTGCAAAGTTCCAACACTTTCTGTTTCTTTTTCAGAACATTGTACATTCTGGCAATCAGTAAAAAACGAAGAAATACAGGAAATACTTAGCAGGTCACATAGTGTTTGTAGAGAGAAAAATAATATTAACAATTCAGGTTGACCTTTAATCAGAAACCAATTTTAAGCAAATACAGAAGCTGAGAAATGGGTTAATAACAAAAGGGAAGGTTTGTGATAGCTGGAAGGCAGGAGAGATTAAATGACAAAAGGAATAATGGTGCAAGGCGAAAGGAGGTGTAAATGGGATATATAAAGAATTAAAAATGGATCTGGAGGAGATGCAAACAGCAACAATAGAATCCTTATCAAGAAGTGCTGTATGACAAAGTGGGATGACCATAATTTAAAGTTGTTGATCTGACGTATGCAGAACAAAATGTGTCTATTTTTCTGCAAACTCATAATCTTAAATTGTTAATTTAAAAGTATGTAAAGTACCTAATCGAAAAGGAATTGTTGCTCCTTGAGTTTCCATTGATTTTCAATGGAACAATGCAGAAACTTGAGAAAGATGGGTTGGAGAAAAGGTTGGAGAATTAAGGTGACAGTCACCCAGAGGCTTAGAGATGAAACAAAGGTTCCACAAAGCAATTTCCTTGATTCCAAGATGGTTGCAGGGTGGCAGAGCTGCGTGCAGGCTCTTGCCTGGTGCTCATCTGCTTTCTTTCTTTTCTTTTTACTTCTGTTCTTTCTCTTTCTTTTTTTCTTTCATTTTTCTTTTCTTTGGTGGGTTAATTGGCGGCATCAGTGCGGCAGTGAGAGCGGGCCATGCGTGGATTGGCAGCAGCCTCCTGGCGGTCGGAAATGGATATGGCACTTCCTGGCAATTGGAGGTGGTGGCAGAAGCAGCCTGGACGTCCTCCCAGCGGAGACAGCAAAGCTCTTGCAGCCATCAGAGGCAGCGGTGGCAAGAGCAGCAGAGTCTTCGAGATGGCGGTGACAGCAAGACAATGTCTCGGAGGAGGGCGGCTGGAGTGGGACCTTGGTGCTGTGGTGGCCTGGCTTGGCCTGGCAGCAGAGCCAGGGACTCCTGGTTGTAGTTGGGCAAGAGTGGGGGCTCCTGGCATTGGAGGTGGTGGCTGCAGTGGCAACGGGGTGGTGTGCCCAGAGCAGGACTCCTGGCATCTTCGAGGCGGCAGCAGAGCTAGGGACTCCTGATTGAAGTCACAGTAGGTCGAGAGCGCAGACTCCTGGTTACCAGCGAAGCGATGGTGGCAGCTGGTAGCAGGGCGCGTGTGGGTCCACCATGGGACTCAGTGATACTGTCAGTGAGATAGGCCAAGTGGCAAAGAGCTGGCGCCTAAAGAGCGGAGACTCCTACGATGGTGGGTCCAGAGCCGACGGCGGTGGAGGAGGGGTGGTGGCGCAGGTGTCATGTCGCTGGTGGGCTGACTGAAGACTCGTGGTGGAGGCAGCAGAGCGAAGATAGACTCTCTGTTATATCTTTTTATCCTTAAACTATCCAAATGGCGCCAGATTGTGGCAACAGTTCAAGCTTTTCACTGTATTTTACTGTATTATTCACTGTAAAATGCAAGTGACAATAAATCATTCAAATTCAATAAGCTACATTGGCTCTCCATAATGCAGAGCAAACAGGGGAGAGGAAAACACAAGTTATATGATACAATGTTAAAGACACACAGAAACAATGAAACAAAAACAAAAATTGCTAGTGAAACTCAGTGGGTCTGGCAGCATTTGCGGGAAGAAAGCAGACTTAACATTTTAAACCTGGTGACTGTTAACCTGGGATTAAAAGAACATAAATGAGTGAAGATGGCAGGACAAGCTGTGAAGGCTGATTTTAAAAAAATCACATTGGATTTTTAGGTTTATTATTGGAAGCATTAAGCAAGAAATGAGGAAATTATGCAAAACAGGTTTGAGCATGCAGAGTTTGAATCTTGGCAATACATTTTTGGAAATATGCCAAGAGGGTGGAGGAGAGATTTACTGGTGTGGGGACTTCAGTTATGTGGAGAGATTAGAGTTGTTTTTGTTGGAATAAAGGGCCTGATCCTGTGCTAAACTGCACTATGTTCTATGTTAATAAGGAAGTTTAGCAGGTTTTTATATTATTGTTCAAAATTAGGAACAGGTTGTTCGGTAAATAAGAAGAATCTATTTTCACAGCCAGACTTAAACAAACTTAAGTTTCTGAAGAAGTCACACTGGACATGAAACATTAACTCTGTTTCTCTCTCTACAGATGCTGCCAGACTTGCTGAGTTTCTCCAGTATTCTAACAGGAGGCTGGAAAACCACAGCAAGCCAGGCAGCATCTGGAGGAGGAGAAGTCAACGTTTCGGGTATTACACTTGTTCAGGAGTCCTGGCTTGCTGTGTTTTTCCAGCTTCCTGTTTGTCTACCGTGGATTCCAGCATCTGCAGTTTTTTGTCTCTAACCTTCTCCAGTATTCTCTCTACTTGTAACAAATTTAAGCACCTGGATTTTTACTTTATATCACAACAGTCATTTCAAAGACAAAGCATTGAATAGCTGCTATATTATGAAACAGCTTATGATAGAAGTGTTTCTTTTTAGTTAGTGCCCTCTATTGTTCACTATCAACATAGCAACGAAAAAATAAGAATACAATAGAGTTTATAAAAACTATAGCGCATTTGTTGCTACCACAATTGCAAGGGTGACTCTCACTGCCCATACAGTAGCAGTACCTGAGACGTCACTACCAGCAGCGCTGCAGCAAGGTGGCTGCATCAAAGAATAGGAGCAATACCATCAGTGTTTATTAAATATTTTACATTAATTCAAATCTTGGCATTGCTATTTGCTCATTGCCCCACTCCAAGTACTATTTGCCCCGCATACAATCCCTCACTGCCTCCCCGCTCAGTGCCAGTTTCCAGCTCAAGGTGCATATTATGTCAGCAGCACCAACTTTCTCCGTCAGTGCAGTGGCAGAAGATACTCTGTTTCTTTTAAGTTAATTAATTGTCACATTTCAGAAGCTGATCAGTTTTGAATGGAACAAATTACTGGAAAAATTACTTTAAATGTATTTTTAAAGCATAGCATATTATTGCAAGAATGAAAAGGTTGTCTGATCTGGTTTTGTCACTGCCATCTTCTGAGACACCACGCTGATTGGGTAGTTTCGTTACCACCAGAACATAGACCACTGTCAAAGTACGCGAAGTTCCCCAATTTACTTGACTTCCAGACACAGATTAGTAGATAATGCAGACCAAGTTTCAGTACTGAACAAGAGTTACTATTCATTACAAGTAATTAGACTCTAACTATAGGTAAACAGTTATAAACTGCTGTCATATAATGCTATTAATTAAAACTCTAATCCCTTTATAAACTCCCCTTACACACATAAACACACACAAACAAATAGTAAAATAGGTTATGGACAGAGGGAAGAAGTGGAAAGACAGTTCAATAGTCTTTGTTCTCAGGTTCTGTTGTTGAGATGATCTTTATGACTGTTGTAAAAAATCTGAAAGAACTGTAGATCCTGGAAATCCGAAACAAAAACAGAAATTGCTGGACAAACTCAGAACTAGTTCTGAACAAGGGTCACTGGACTTGAAACATTAACTCTGCTTTCTCTCCAGAGATGCTGCCAGATCTGTTGAGTTTTTCCAGCAATTTCTGTTTTTGTGTATAGACCACCATCTTTTTCCAGATACTTCCACTGGTTGCTAAGAAACACAAGGTGGCTGGTTCTTATAAAAAGGCTCTGACTTATCAGTTAAAAGTTACAGCTTGCAACAGCTGTTGGAGGAAAGATAAACTGGTTCTTCAGTTTTACGGTGAGTTTAAAACGGCTGAACCACACTTCAGCTAGGGAAGAACTTTTTAAAAATTCATTCACAGGATCAAGGTGTCACTGGCTCAGCCAGTATCTATTGCCCATCCCTAACTGAGAGGGAAGAGTTAGCCACATTGCTGCGGGTCTGGAGTTACATGCAGGCCAGACCAATTAAGGATGGCACATAAACCACAAGAACTGCGGATGCTGTAAATCAGGAACAAAAACAAAGCAGCTGGAAAAGCTCAGCAGGTCTGGCAGCATCTGTGAAGGAAAAAACAGAGTTAACGTTTTGGGAAACTGTTTTTTCCTTCACAGATGCTGCCAAACCTGCTGAGCTTTTCATAAGAACATAAGAACTAGGAGCAGGAGTAGGCCATCTGGCCCCTCGAGCCTGCCCCGCCATTTAATAAGATCATGGCTGATCTTTTTGAGACTCAGCTCCACTTACCCGCCCACTTACCATAACCCTTAATTCCTTTACTGTTCAAAAATTTATCGAGCCTTGCCTTAAAAATAGTCAGCGAGGTAGCTTCAACCACTTCACTGGGCAGGGAATTCCACAGATTCACAACCCTTTGGGTGAAGAGGTTCCTCCTGACATCAATCCTACATCTGCTTCCCTTTATTTTGAGGCGATGCCCTCTAGTCCTAGTTTCACCTGCAAGCGGAAACAACCTCCCTGCCTCCACCTTATTTATTCCCTTCATAATCCTATATGTTTCTATAAGATCTCCCCTCATTCTTCTGAATTCCAATGAGTATAATCCCAGTCTACTCAGTCTGTCCTCATAATCCAACCCCCTCAACTCTGGAATCAACCGAATGAATCTCCTCTGCACCCCCTCCAGTACCAGTGTATCTCTTCTCAAGTAAGGAGACCAAAACTGCACACAGTACTCCAGGTGTGGCCTCACCAGGACCCTATACAGCTGCAGCATAGCCTCCCTGTTTTTAAACTCCATCCCTCGAGCAATGGCAGACAAAATTCCATTTGCCTTTTTAATTACCTGCTGCACCTGCAATCCTACTTTTAGCGATTCATGCACAAGGACACCCAAGTCCCTCTGCACAGCAGCGTGCTGCAATTTTTTTACCATTTAAAACATAGTCCATTTTGCTGTTATTCCTACCAAAATGGATGACCTCACACTTATCAACATTGTACTCCATCTGCCAGACCTTTGCCCACTTACTTAGACTATCTATATCCCTCTGCAGACTTTGCTCTACCACTCACCTTAGTGTCATCTGCAAATTTTGACACACCACACTTAGTCCCCAACTCCAAACCATCTGTGTAAATTGTAAACAATTGCGGTCCCAACACTGATCCCTGAGGCACACCACTAGTTACTGACCGCCAACCAGAAAAACACCCATTTACCCCTACTCTTTGCTTTCTACTGGTCAACCAATCCTCTATCCATGCCAATACATTACCTGTAATAGCATTCACCTTTGTCTTATGTAGCAGCCTTTGGTGTGGCACCTTGTCAAATGCCTTCTGGAAATCCAGATACACCACATCCACAGGTTCCCCATTGTCCACCATGCAAGTAATGTCCTCAAAGAATTCCACCAAATTAGTTAAACATGACCTACCCTTCATGAAGCCATGCTGGGTGTTCCCAATGGGACAATTTATATCCAAATGTCTTGCTATTTTCTTCCTTAATGATAGCAACTTCATTTTTGTTCCTAATTAAGGATGGCAGTTTCCTCTTGGAAAGGGCATTAGTGAACCAGATGGAATTTTCCTGACAATTCACATTATTAGACTGTTAATTCCAGATTTTTTTTTGCTTGAATTCAAATTCCACTGTTTGCTGTGGCAGGATTTGAACCCAGGTTCTCAGAACATTACCTGGATCTCTGGATTATTGGTCCAGCGATGATACCACTAGGCCACCATCTCCTCCCTCTCTTGTGCTGTCTTCTTAACTTAATAAGACCATAGAAATATAAAACAGGAATAGGCTATTCAGCTCATTGAGTCTGCTCCACCATTCAATAGGATCATGGCTGATCCCGACATTCCTAATGTCCACTTTCTAGCCCTTTCCCCAAAACCCTTAATTACCCTCATGATGATGAATCTGTCTACTTCCCTACTCTTACACTCTAACCCCCTTGAGCCAAAAAGGGCCAACATTCCATTCGCCTTTCTGATTACCTCCTGTACCTGAGGGCTAGCTCTCTGTGCTTTGTGCACAAGCACACTGCTCCCTCCCCACACCAAGTCCCTTTGTGTTGCAGCTTTCTGATTTTTCTCCATTTAAATAATACCCTGTTCTTTTGTTCTTCCTTCCAAAATGAAAATCTTCACATTTCCCCACATTATTCATCTTTTGCCAAATTTTTGCCCACTTACTTAACCTACACATATCTCTCTGTAAACTGTATCCCTCTCAACTTGCCTTTCCACCTATTTTTGTTTTGTCTGCAAATTTGGGTACATTTGCTTCTTTCTTCAAGCCATTAATACTTATTGTAAACAATTGCAGACCCAGCATTGATCACTGTGGAATCTCACTAGTTACAGGTTGCTAATCTGAAAAAGAACCCTCTATCCCCACTCACTGTTTCCTGCCCATGAGCCAGTTCGCTATCTATGCCACAATGTTATCTCCAACACCTTGGGCCCTTAGCTTATGAGCTAACGTTTTCTGAAGTACCTTGTGGAATCCCATTTTAGAAGTCCAAATACACCATATCCACTGGTCCCCCTCTATCCATTCTGGTTGAGATTTCTTTGAAAAACTACAATAAATTAGTCAAACATGATTTCCATTTTGTGAAGCCATGCTGACTCTGCTTGATTAGATTATGATTTTCAAAATGTTCCCAGTGGGACGATACTATGGCTTTAAGAGGTGCATTTTGTCCTGGTTTTGTTTTGAAGAGCAGCTTTAAGACAGAGGTGATGAGCTCTCTCTTTGAATCCAATAAAGTAAACAGCTTGTGAGGCCTTGGTGTTTTAACAATAGATGCAGCCTGAATGGGTGGGGTCAAGCTGACCAACAGCCAGGATTTTTAATTTTAGTTTTTCAATGGCATTTGCTGGGGTCCTGAAGCTGGGTTTGGAAGCTGCAGTACATCTCTACCTGTTACTCTCTCTCTGAGTTTTTTCTTGATGCTTTTCTCCCTGGACTGGAGAATTGCCTGTGAGACAATCTATTTGACTGAATTTGCCTTTGCCAAGGGTGTGTTTATGGGGTGTTACTATACTGGAACAGTTACTGTTTAGTCATTAAATAATCTATTATTCTGTTAACTTCTCCAGTAGAGTTAAGTTATTCCAATTTCTTCTTTCTTTTGTTATATATTAACTATAGTGTATGAATAAAATGTGTTTTGCTTCAAATCTGGTAGTTTGACCAATCAAATTGCATCAGGGACACAACACAATGCCTGGCAATTGCCTTTAAAATAAGCAAAAGTTAGGGTCTAGGTTATCTTCTTAATATATTTTGAGGGGGTTTGGTCTGGTCCATAACACCAACTTCAAGCTGTTCTGTTGCCCAAGAACCAATCACACAGTTGTTGGCATGCAAAAACGTCTCTATCATTGATAACTAGTCACAAGCCCATAGACCAATCAACTTAATGCCAATAAAAGCTGCATCTGTACACCCATCGTCTTCAAACTGTCTGCAAATCAAACTTCAATTACTGCTTGTTCAAACAACTGTAATGATGCTTGCCATGGTATCTGGTTACTTGCTTTTCAAAATTGCAGCCACTCTTTCAAACACTGGTTTTAAAACAGCTTTTCCTCATCTCAGTCCACAGTTTTTAAAAACACAAAATAAAATGACACAGTCCTTACATAACTGTATGACAGGATCCCCTATCTCCTTTTCTTGCAGGGCTCTCAGATATTATTTGTGAACCATTGCTTGTTGGAGTCATACAGCACAGAAACAGACCCTTTGGTCCAACTTGCCTGTGTGGACCAGACATCCCAATTTGACCTAGTCCCATTTGCCAGCATTTCACCCATATCCCTCTCAACCCCTCCTATTCATATAATCATCCAGCCTTTTAAATGTTGTAATTGTACCAGCCTCCACCATTTCCTCTGGCAGCTTGTTCCATACATGCACCACCCTCTGCGTGAAAAAGTTGTCCCTTGGATCATTTTTAAATCTTCCCCTTTCACCTTAAACCTATATCCTCCAGTTTTGGACTCCCCCATCCTATGAAAAGGACCTTGGCTATTCGTCCTATCCATGCTCCTCATGATTTTATAAACCTCGACAAGGTTGCCCCTCAACCTCTGACACTCCATGGAAAACACAGCCAGCCTGTTCAGCCTCTCCCTATAACTCAAACCCTCCAGTCCCAACAACATCCTTGTAAATATTTTCTACACCTCTCAAGTTTAACAACATCTTTCCTATAGAAGGGCGATCAGAATTATATGCACCTTTCTAAAAATGGCCTCACCAATGATGTCCCAATTCCTATACTCAATATTCTGACCAATGAAGGCAAGCATGCCAAATGCCTTCTTCACCACCCTGTCTATCTGCAACTCCACTTTCAAGGAACTATGCACCTGCACTCCTTGATCTCTTTGTACAGCAACACTCCCCAGGGCCCTACCATTAATTGTACATCCTGTTCTGTTTGCCGTACCAAAATGTAACACCTTACATTTATCTAAATTAAACACATTGCCCCATCTGATCAAGGTCTGATTGTACTCTACGATAATCTTCTTTGCTGTCAACTACATTACCTAGTTTGGTGTCATCTGCAGACTTACTAACCATACTGCCTATATTCACATCCAAATCATTTATATAAACAATGAAAAGCAGTGGACCCAGCAATGATCCATGTGGCTCACCACTGGTCACAGGCCTCCAGTCCAAAATGCAACCCTCCACCCACCACCACCACCCTCTGTCTCCTACCTTCAAGCCAATTTTGTATCCAATTGGATAGCTGCCCCAGATCCCATGTGATCTAATCTTAATAATCAGTCTACCATGCAGAACCCTGTCTAACGTTTTGCCGAAGTCCACATAAGACGTTGTGGTCAAAGGTTATTTTTGCGTACATTTCTCCATGAGGATCAGGTGGGCATGATACAGTCCAACTGTATATAGCATCCAAAGTTATGTAGCCACACCCATCCTACACTGGGTTTTTCAAGGACTGTCAATCTTACACATATACAAATCTGAGTGGAGGAAGAGGGGTTGGTTCCCGGAGAACGAGATGGTTTCGTTCCTACTGGTGAAGGCAGATCATGTCCAGAGCGGGTTTAGTGGAGTCGTTTTGGGTCCACAACAGGAGGGTCAGTTCCTGGAAGAGGTAAAAGGGAGTCAGCTTCTGGTGCGAAATGGGATGATGCCAGGAGGGATGAAGGATTGTCATGTCCAGAATGGGTAAAGGGGAGCGAGGTCATGTCAGGAGTGGGAGGAGGAGGAGGATCGGGCCTGGGCGGGGGGCGAAGAGAAGTCGGCTCCCAGAGGAAAAGTGGGGTTGGATGCAGAGCAGGTGGAGTGTTTGGGTCTGGAGTGAAAGGAAGAGGATCAGGCCTTGAGGGGAGAAGGGAATTGGCACGTGATGATGGGTCAGGTGTGAAATGGGTGGATGGGAGGGTCTGAAGTGGGTGAAGGGGTAGGTAGTTGGGTCCAAGACAGGTGAAGGGGGATAGATATATAAGCTGTTAGACCTGGCATGGGCTGAATGGGGTCAGGCTCTGGAGGGTGAAAGAGGATTAGGACAGGAGGGGGTGAATTGGAATCGGGTCACGTCAGGAATAGGTGAAAGGGGTGGTCAGGTCCTAAGAGATTGGAGGGGGTCAGGTTTAGAATGGGGGAAAGGGTATTGGGTCTCGAGTGGGGGATGAGTGTGGTGTAAGTGGCCCAGGGGAGATGGCAGCTGGGAATTATGAAGTAAGTAGAAGGAGAATTGAATCATTACTCAGGAGTTAGGCAATGTATTTAGCTTTTCCTGATAACTACATATTTTCATCTGTACCCTCTCAATTCTTTGATTTGAATGGAGACTTTCAGAGGATTCCAGGCCTTGGGGAATTGCCCATTCGAATCTTGAAGTTCCCGGGCAATTACCTCAAAGTTTGCTATGACAGGGATTCTGCAGGGTCCTACATGCAACCCCCATATATGTGGAAAAACAACTGACAGGCCATCGCAAAATTTGGGCATTTGTGTTTCTGTACCAAAGGTCTACTCAGAGTTTGGGGCAGCCTCACACAAAAGTGGCTGTCAGAATAAGAGCAATGTTGGGTTTTTTTACTTTTGTCTAGAGATTTGTACATTGTGTCCCATCCAGACAAAGCAAAAGAAAGTTTGGATGATCATTACAGTGCAGGAGTGAGGAAAGGGCCATGTACTGTAACACTGAGAATATTTCATATCTGATGACTAATTCTTACCTGCAATGGAAAGAGAACATTACTATATTCATGAGTGTAAAGAGGTACCATTCAGCTCATCTCTGGCAAAAGCAACTTTCTGAGAAAACAAACGTAGCCATAGTTAGCACCGTTAAAATTAGAATATGATGCACACTTACAAGATAGTTTTAATCAAACACACTTATTATCTTCAAGTAGTGATGTGACTGTCTGCACAGAAAAGTGTGTGCGCTGTTGTTCGGCTCTTAAAAGGTCCCAAAATTATTATGGCATTTATTCTGGGCAACTTTGCCCCAGAAAGAGGCATAGTCATGGAGTATGTAACAATAATCTTAATCTTTATTATACCAAAACAATTATCACAATACTTTGGAGTATCAGTCAACATACGTTTTATTTAGTTCTACCAGTACTTCCTTATAGCCCCTGCTGTTAGTAAAATGCATGATATGTGCCTTCGAACTCTGAACCATGTGCTCTTTCTAAGTGCTTCCTCGCGTGGAGGTTGTGAGGTTGATTGGCTTCAGTATTGCATATTGTCTGCTCAAGCCTCCATATTATCTAGCATGTGAGAAGACATTTCAGCAGGGCAGTTGGGATGAATAGATCTAACATCAATCTGTGAAACATCAGTATCATTCATGCCAGATTCTGTTATACTTTTGATGTGAGGGAAGCAGGCTTGAGCAGAAATGGTGGAAAATTGTTTGAACACTGAGAATCTCACTCCAATAACCTGTAACTGCTGGTTCTTTAATTGCATTATCTGGCTTGGTGTCAATATTTTACTTCTTAACGTTCCTGTGAAGCACCTTGGGAATTTTATTACATTATGGGAACTATATAAATGCAAGTTGCTGTTGTTCTAAGGATGGCACAACTACAGTATACTGCATCATGCCATCACAGATACAGCCATAGTGATAAAGTCAGTAAAAACAGAAAGAACTACAGATGCTGTAAATCAAGAACAAAAACAGAAGTTGCTGGAAAAGTTAGCAGGTCTGGCAGCATCTGTGAAGAAAAATCAGAAGTTAATGTTTTGGGTCCAGTGACCCTTCCTCATTTGCTGCCAGACCTGCTGAGCTTTTCCAGCAACTTCTGTGTGTGTGAGAGAATCAATTATTGTGTTGCAAGAAAGCAAACAAGCACAGGCAAATTCACAGTAATTATTCCAGAGCAATTGAAAGCTGTACAGGTTTCTGTATAAAATCAAGATAAATAATGAATAGGCACCCTCATCTGTAGTCACCTTTCCTGTCTTTTGCAGCTTGCATCATTTTCAGCCATTAAAACTGATGGCTGGAAAATTCAGCTGACCATGAGGACCTGATGGCATCAATACCTTAATGACTGATACATATTGTGGTGCCATGAAGCTCTGCTTCACAACTACAATATTGTAAAATTTATCTCAGATCCAATATAAAAACTGAAATGGGATTTTACCTCCAAAGAAACCTACCATCATAGAATGATTAATTTAGTCTCTCTATACTTTTGCAGAAATTGCATCTAATGTCTGCTGCATACTACCTATTGAAATTAAATTACTGTAACAGGATGCATATTATAGTATACCATTACAACAGAGTGTTTTAAAGCGCTTCAGAAATAATGAATTATTAATCTTAGTGTGCATTGACTGTTATGGAGACAAATCATATGTCAATATGTTCATAGTTACCATACTATTTTAGCAAAATATTGGGTCAAATTAGAATGATTGATATTAGAAACATGTATGTTTAAAATTACTTCAATATTACTCAAACAAATCATTCACTTGTTATTTTAAACAAATATTACATCATATGATTCCTACTATTGTTGCTTGGATACACCGAAAGTAAAATTATTAGCCCCCGAAATGGTGAAACATTGCTGATTGCCCCAATTATTCTGCAGGCTGAGCATGCACCACTTTGTCAACAGCATTATTAAAGATTCAAATACCCATCCTGGCTACTGTTCAATGAGCTGGGACACCCCTGCCAGACTGGGTCTGTACCCGAGGAAGTGAGCAAACCAAGAGGGAAAAACCGACTTGACCCTGCCCTCACAAATCTACCTACCACAAATGCCTTTGTCCATATAATATTGGTAGGAGTGACCACCACACAGTCCTTGCGGAAACATTATTTTTCCACGTGGAGGTTACCATTCATCATGTTGTGTAGCACTACCACTGTGATAAGTGGGATAGACTGAAAACAGATGTAGCAGCTCGAAATTGGTTATACGTTATTGCTATGGATTATATAGCAACAACAGAATTTTATTCAATCACAATCTGTAGTCTCTTGACTTGGCATGTTCCTCACTCAATCATTACCATCAAGCTGAAAGATCAAACATGGTTTGGCACACATAAAGCTAATGAAGCTACATCACAGGACTACATGCAAGCTTAACAGTAAAATAGTATCTGATATACAGAGCTAAACAATCCCGCAACGAATGGATCAGATCAAAACTCTGGTGCACTATCATATCTAATCATAAATGGTGGTGGACAATTAAAGAACTAAATGAGGGAAGAGGTTCCACAGAAATCCCCGTCCTCAGTGATGGGATAGCCCACCACACTGGTGCAATTGACAAAGCTGAAGCATTTGCAACCATGATTAGCCAGAAGTAACAAGTTGATGATGCATCTCACCCTCTTCATGAGGTCCTCATTATCACAGATGTCAATCTTCAGAAATTCGATTCACTCTGTATGATGTAAAGAAATGGCTCAACACACTGCATATAGCAAAGGTTATAATCCAAGAATAGTATTCTGGCTGTAGTATTAAAGAATTATGCTCCAAATCTAGCTACACTTTAACCAAGCTGATCTAGTATAGTCACTGCACTGCCATTAACTCAAGTGTGTCTTGAAAACTAAAAACAAGGGAAATCCAAGTGGGCCAATTACCATGCCTTTCAATCAGCATCACAATGACAGAAGATGTCATTCACAGTGCTATCAGGTAGGTGGCACATACTCAGCAATAAGCTGTTCAAGGATGATAATTTTGAGTCCAGCACTGTCAGTCAGCTCCAGACCCCATTTCACTCTTGGGCCAAATACTGACAAAAGATCTGAATTCAAAAGGTAAGGTGAAAGCAAATGCCCTTGATTTCAAGGTGGAACTTGAAAGAGAGCGGCATCAAGGGATCCTAGCATAACTGAATTTATTGGGAATTCTAGGAAAGCTCCCCATAGTGTGAAATAAAGCACAAAAGAAGCTAGTTGTGGTTTCTGGAGGTCAACTCTTTCTGGCCCATGACACCTTTGTAGGGGTTTCTCAGGTCAGCATTCTAGGCCCAACCATCTTTAGCTCCTTCACCAGTGACCTTCCCTCCATCATTACGTCAGAGGTGGGTTGCTGACTGATGGATGCACGGTGTCATTTGCAACTCCTTAGATACTGAAACAATTCAGATACAATAACACGGTGTTGCAATTAATTGCCACTGTCTTTTTTTGTCAATGAAACACTTGTTTAAAATGTAGGTGATCATCTGGGGACTTGTGTTGTTTTCATTTAGTGCATGCAGTTTTCAGTAATATAAACTTTCCATTCTTCACACAGAAAGTTAGACATGAGATAGTAGGAACTGCAGATGCTGGAGAATCTGAGATAACAAGGTGTAGAGCTGGATGAACACAGCAGGCCAAGCAGCATCAGTGGAGCAGGAAGGCTGACATTTCGGGCCTAGACCCTTCTTCAGAAATTCAGAAGTTATACATATTTTGCTTTTGTGTTGCTGTACCTCATCTAATGTTCATGTATATACTGGAGCAAGAATACTTCTGTTTAAACATGTTGAAAGCCAATACCTCATGCCCAAATTCTGCAAGACCTGGACAACATTCAGGCTTGATAAATAACAAATAACATTTGGATCATACAAATGCCAGATAATGGTTATTTTCAACAGGAGAAACTGTAACCATTTCCCCTTGCTGTTCAATATCACTGCTATTGCTGAATCCTCCAATATCAGTATCCTTGGAGTTATCACATAGCAGAAACTTAATCGGACCTGTCACATAGTTACTGTGGCTAAAACAGCAGGTGAAAGATTGGAAACTCACTTCCTTGTTCTCTAAAATATGTCCACCATCTACAAGGTCAAAGTCAGAAGTGCAAGGGATTACCTTTCATTTGGCTGGATGAATGCAATGGAGGTAACATGCAAGATTCTTCTCACCATCCAGGACGACTGAACTATTCACTTCCTCCATCACCACCACACAGTGGCATCCTGACAGAGCTTTATCAGAGCTCCTTTACTGTTGCTGGATTAAAATCTTATAATAACCCCATTCCTGAAAACATTATAGTTGTAACCTAAAGAAGGTTAATTCACAAGGAAAATTAGGGAGCAACAATATTGCTGTTGTTGCTCAGATCCCAGTAATGGATGAAGAATTTATAAAACTTATGAGTTGAAAGAATGCCAGTTTTTTCAGAAGCACCGCACACTTAATGTGAGAATTTTTGTTTTGCATTTTGTCCATTTATGTGGGTGAGTTAAGATGGGAAATTGATGAAATGTAGGCCTATTCCATTGGGTCTGTTGCCTTTGTGACATCTAGCAATCTTCCAGCATTATTAAATATAGAAGCAGTAAATCATGACATTTCTGTCATCATGAGTATAATATTACAAATATCCTATTTAGTAATCTGAATGAATGACCTGCTTTCCAACATTTAGACAGTAGTATTTTGTTATCGCTACTGTGTATACATTAACCTATAAGTGTTTTAGCAACACAAAAACAAAATATACATAACTGTCACAATTAGTAAAATGGAAAATCTATATACAGAAGACTGCAGGTAGTAAATGAAAACTGCACATATCCCCAGAGGACCATCTACATTTTTGGCAAGAGTGTAATGAACTGGGATGAAAATGACAATGGCAATTAATTGCAACACTGTGTTGCTGCTTACCGGTACCAGTGGTCACAACTATGAATGGATGATTTTCAAGCCTAGATAAAGATTACTATCAATTAATAATACTTCAAATATCAGGTTAAGGCATATTTTTAATACAAATCTTATTTAGTTAAAAATTGTGGAATATTTTGAGAATAGTGCAGCCACATAAATAACAATCATCCATTTTGGCAAAAAGTGCTGATTTTTCTTGTCCTTATCAAATGAAACCTAGCAAGATAGATTTTTTAAAAAAAAACACACTAATCATCCCGTTTTGAATTTATAAATGAATATACAGCATTCTGTATATTGCAGAATTTTGCCATCTTGCTCACTTGGGCAGTGACAATCAATTATATCTGTCCCGTACCTAACAAGTACAAGATAGATTTCCTGCCCTTCCAATTCTTTCCTTAAAAACGTGCAGGGCCCAAATATCCCTTCCAAGTGCAATAGCAATATACTTGTATTTCTTCCAAGTGTAGATACTGGCGTAATAGTAAACCCCCGGGTTTTCTGCTGCTATATTTTTGTAATGTAGGAGCTTCCTTCTGACAAATTTTCCATGCCTCTCTCCTTCATTTCTGCTATGACCATTTACACCTCCTCTCGACTATTGTTTGATTTTATATTTGTGTCATTAGCACCTCCTTTAGGCTTATAGCACAATCGCTTTTGTTATTTAATCACTCCTGCCGTCCACATTATCACATAGATCTTTCCCTTTTGTTTTATGTCGTCTTTAACCTGGTTTTGCATTTGCATAGCAACTTTACCAATCTCCAATCTGAAACATGAATGAAATAACCAGAACACTCTGGGAAAATTGAAGTTCCCTCTGTCGCCTGACCTGCTGAGTGTGTTTCCAGTACTTTCTCCTTTTAAATTCAGAATTCGAGCATCCCCCAAAATAGTTTGTGCACTTTTATTCTCCCGTCCGGTTTGCTAATTTTCAAACTCTGGCCGTCTGATGGAGGCTCCAAACCTGCATCCTTAAATTTGTTCTCTGCACAAGATGCCTGTTGCCAACATTTTCTCTGTCTTGCAGCTCTGAAACAACAAAAAAAGGCTAGCTGAAACCTGTCCACAGATGCTCCTTTGACCTGCTGAATATCGGCAGCATGCTGTGTTTTAGTTTCAATGTACTGGCAGTAAATGTACTTTGTTGATTTTTTGAAATCAGACCGATCAGTCACTAGGAGAACCACCTGAGCAAAGCAGTGTACAAGCTTCCGGATACAGAGCGCGCATGTATGTATATGCATGCATCCTTTATATTGGCGGGTGTGCGCGCACGCATCAGGCTTGGGGGAATGTGCTTTGCGGTAACGTTACGTGCTCTGGCCCGTGGTCGGGGGCGCGTCGGCGTTGCCGCGCAGGTCGCTCGCTCCCTTGCTCACTGAGTGTTGGGCTCGCGGGCGATGGCAGCCGGATACATTGTTACTCTGGAGTTGTAATGAAGTTCTACTGGAAGTTTTTATCCTGGACAGCCCTGGTGAATAAGAGCCTGCAACCGAAGCTCGAAAATGGCTGCAAATAAGGGGAAGAAAGTTACGAAAATGGCAACGAAAGCATGTCCGGAATGTGACCAACAGGTGGGATATCTCAGACGGGAAACATTTGTCTATATTTCACATTCAGTTCGCGTTTATCGGTGAGGATCGAGCCTTTCTTTGTGTGGTTTGATAGGCTGCATTATTGAGGTTGTCTTTTTGAAGCATCATTCACAAGCATTGGCCTAAGATTTTCGATTTTTATGCGTGACCTCGTTACTGACATGACTTTGTTTTAATTTCTTTAAAAAAACCCTACACCTTGGATTGCCATTGGACCTTCCAACAGGCTTTTGGCGTGGATAATATTGCATAATATCAGCTTTCACTACCCCCCCCCCCCCCACCGGCCGTCTTACAATATGGTCACGTATTCTATTTGAAGATGTAAGACAATAAAATGATGGCATTTGAGCTGGAAATGACTGTGGAAGACAGCCTTGAGCAAATGTCTTTCATCTGAAAGTGATTAGCATGCTTTGGCGTCAGCCGAATAACAGAATTGCAAAATTACATATTACTTCCACGTTGATAGCCGAGTTCTAAGTCTGCTATTCACACAGCCGTAAATAAACTTTGAATGGGGACATTAGACATTTTTCAGACTTTCTTGAACGTAGTATTTAATCTTTGTTGTCATGTGGCATATGCATTGCGGATAGTTTCTCATAAACATGAATGCGGCTAAAGTGCTGACGAGTTGCCAAAGGCTTAATCACAACGGAGACAGTCATGGGTTTATGCCGTGACTTTCAAAATACATTATTTTGAACGTTGATTGTAAATTGTGCGGCCGTTTAGTATTCAGATCTTGGGGACTTAAGCTTATTAACTCTGTCATTAATGCAGTTTGATTGTGTTGGCGCTTTACAGTAATTTCATGAGGGACGGGCGCCAGTTCTTAGAAACATTTGCGTAAGAGATGTCAGTCCGTCATCAAAAGGAAAATGCAAAAGACTGCATTCTTGGCAAACTGCCTTGCCCACTATGTAATCTTTCTAACATTAGAAATTTTGAATAATTTTTAATGAATTGGTGCTATATAATATTTCTAGAGAGTTATGTATCAAAAAGTACCAGAATTGAATGGTTTAGCGAATTGTGTGGATGCGATTGAAAAGAAAATTCTTAGCGACAAACCACTACACGTAAACGTATTCATATCCCCTGTGATTAAAATGTTTACAGTGATGGACTGCAGAAAATCGCCATTTAATTTCAACTGTTTAATTTTTCAGATTCCTGTTGCCTGTAAGTCATGCCCGTGTGGATTCATTTTTATTAGTAGAAGACTACTGAATGCTAAACTGTCTGAGAAATCACCACCACCTAATTTAGGTAAATCATGATTAAAACCCCATCAGTTTACAAAGCTAAATAACTGTATGGGGTAGGGAGCAAAGGAATGAGTAAGCAACGCAAATTTACATCAGTTCATGAATCACAAATTGGCTTCTGTTTCTGTTGCATTGTCATTTTGAAACATAATGGCACAGAAATTCTTTAGCAAAGGTTTGATCAAAGCATAATGTATCATTTTGCTGGTAAGGTGTAGCTGTAATTTTTAAGATTTCTGTCTCTGATCTGTGACCTAAATAGACACTTAAATTTACTTATTGTTTAATCAGATAATTTAACAAATTTTGTTAGAAACCAACTAAGTGTGCCTTGGAAGTGCCCAGCTAGTATATCATGGTTTTGTATGTCTGGTTATGATATTGTTATGATTGTTTGTTTGTTTGTTTGTTTATTATGATTGAATCTCCAGTAGTATTGCTTATCGCTACTTTATTATCTATTTCATAATGTATTGATAATATGTAATGAATATCATTGTAATGTTTTGTTTATAATGAAACTTGCGGTAACAAAGTATGATTTTTTTTTCAATTAAGTAGAAACTTGGTCATTCACTGCCTCCCTTTCAACAGCATTTGAACACAATGGGTCAGTTTACACAGGTACACTGAGAACACCTTTGTCTATTGTCCATGACCCCTTTCAACTGCTCTACTGTCTCTGTATTCAGACTACTTAATCATATGCAGTCCTGGATTAGACACAGTTTCCTCCAGTTAAGCACCTGAAAGATCAAAGCCATTGTCTTTAGCTTCTATCATAATCTCCAACTTTACCACATTTTATAGCCCACACTTCAGCAACCACCTTGGACTGTTTGCAAGCTTGCTTTTGCAGTTTAACCATGTGTTAGGCTGATTACCATGCTCTATCTCAACACCCCCAGTTTCAGACCACCTCCTATCTCTGATTTGCTATTGAAGTCCTTGCAATGTTTTTACACCTCTAGACTTAGCTATTCCATTTCCCTAATGGGGGCTCCGAGAATCATCGTCCATAAAAGACTGAAAACCCTGTCAGTCGTCTGTATTCTGTTTCATATCAAGTCTTCCTCATTCCTTAATTCCAAGCTTGCTAGTCTAATTGCTGTAAATCCCAATGCTAACAATTTTAAAATTCTCGTCCTGGTGTATAAACCTTTCATTGAATTCCTCATGAACGTTTTCAGTACCACAGTCATTTTAAGTATTTTGCATTCCTCCATCTCTTGCCTCCCGTGCATCCCATTCTTTTGCCCCACCATTGACAACCATGCCTTTCGATAGCTGGAGTGTTCTTTTCTGAATCTTTCCAGTACCCTTTAAGACTTCCTTCAAACTTAGATTTGACAGAGATTTTAGACGGTCATCTTAATATCTCCTACATTGGGTGGTTTTATGATTGCTGTTGTATGATTGATAAATATTCTGAATGGTTGATTCTTAAGTTAACATTAAAGATGCTTTCCAAAAGTGCAAGTTGTTTATCAAGGAATGTTTGAGTTTTTAAAGTGTTAGTTGGTTTCAGTTTCCAGTCAATGCATCCAACACTAAGATACCTCATTCTGTCCATTAATTGTATAATTTGTTTCTGTTTATTTAAAGGTTTGTTTGCAATATGATGTATGCTGTGTGCCTACAGGTTCTTAGAAATTGATAATGGATCTCAGTGTTGCTTGTCAATTTGATGATTTCTATTACAATAATATCATGCATTGTAGGGTTTGTTGTTCTGCTAAGGCGGAAGTGTTTTCAGTTACCTGTTTCTTTAAAGAACTAATTCTTTTAAGTCTAGCTCACTCAGAATGTTTGAATCATGTAACTTTGAAAAAATCTGAAAGCATTGGTAATCTTCCATTTCAGAAAGAGTGTACCACCATAAGAATAACCCTGTTTTTTTTCTCAAAAATGTTTTGCATCTCAGTAAGTGGTGCAACATCTTGTATTCACTGCTGTAGTTTGTCTCTGACTAATTCACCCACTTATGCATGTGTTTTCCTTGTCTGTCCTGTTACACATTCATTCTCCAACTCTTTTTGTTCTAGTCATGAATGGAAAGTAAGACAAGTGGTGAACAGGACTAATCAGCGACATTTCAGACTGTTCCAAATCACCTTGTTATGGTGCCTATTTTCAGCTCTACATCTATTGGCGCAGTACAGCACCAAATGTAAAAGTAAATTGGGAGGATCATAGTGGAAGGTTGATGGAGCACTGCGCTCCTTTAATCAGTGCAGCACAGTTGAAATAAACCTAAAAGTTTCAATAAGGACTGAAAGAACAGAGAATTACATTTGAGACCATAACACTAAAATGTCTTATGACCTAATCAGCATTTGTTAATCCTATTCACGGTGTTCCTAATCTTATGTCTCCCCTTTCTCGTTCCTTTTAATTCTTCTTTCATTCAACTACCTACACAACCAACTTTTGAAAATGTTGATAGAGTCTTGACTTTGATTACTAAAACTGGCAATGTGTTCCAGTTTCACAACCCTCTACAAAGGAAGCTTGTCCTTTTTTTGTCCTTCAACGTACACCTCTTTGCCAATGAGGTTTTGCTCTATTCATACCTGAGATTGGGGGTGGGAAGGTAATCTTATGAGCAATGTTGATTAGGCTAGGCTTATATCCATTGGAGTTTAGAAGAATAAGAGCTGATCTTATTGAAACAATATGGAAGGCTCTGAAAGGACTTGACAGGGTGAATGCTGGAAGGATGTTTTCCTTTTGTGGGAGAAACTAGCATAAGGAACATGTTTTAGTAACATAAAGTCTCCAGCTTAAGATGGAGATGAGAATTTTTCTTTTTATTGTGGTTTCCAAGTCTTTAGAATTCTGTCCTCTGGAGACCAATGGAGGCAGGGTCGTTGATCACTTGATTTAAGGTAGAGGTAGGTTCTTGATTAACAAGAAAGTTGTTTTTTAGGAGTGGGTGAGAACATTGCTAAGGCTGGAATCCAATTACACATGATTTTATTGAATGGTGGAGCAGCGTAGAAGGGCCAAATGATCTGTTTCAAATTCAAATATTGGTAGCCTTATTCTAGATCCCTCTACATTACTGCAAAAGACTTTTCTCAAATACCTTTTATCAAATTGAGCCTTAATCTCTTCTTCTAACAGAAATGGCTTTCATTTTTCAAACATTTTCTTCCATGTTTGTATTTCTTCATGCTAAAATTATCTTGGTGTACTTGTGCTGTCTCCTTTTTTCTTACCACAATATCCTCCTTATTCGTGCAGCATTTAGAGCTGTACATTCACATTTTATCTAGCTATAGCCCGTTAATTTGGAAATGCCTAGTTGCTGCTTCAGTGTCATAACCAGTATACTACTCCATGCTAGCAATGGAAAAGGTGAGTTTAATTATTTATGAGCTTTTCTTTCCATATTCTTTTTGATTCTTTGAAATTGTCCCTGTTTCACAATGCTTGAATCATTTTGCTAAGCTATAAGATACATGCGTTTACCATTTTTAATCTGGACTTCAGTATTGTGAAGGATAGAGGCCAGTACGGGGAATTTAACATTTGAGTCTGCAGATGACAAAGGCATGAATGAGGATTTCAGCTGTGGAATGGCTGAGATTGCACTAAACTATGTAATTGCAATCTCTTTGATTAGAAAGACCTAGAGGATGATGTAAGAGCTGATAATTTCCAAAATTTCTTTACTTGGATTAGAAGAAAGGAAACTTAATGTGATTAACTATGGGAACCTCTGCCCATTTTTAAAGATTCATTCACTGGATGTAGGTGTGGCTAGCTTTGCCAGCATTTATTATCCATGCCTAACTGCCCCACAGGACAGTTAAGAGTCAACCACATTGCTGTGGATCTGGAGTCACGTGTAGACGAGACCAGGTTTGGACAGTCTTCCCTAAAGGACATTAGTGAACCACATAGATTTTTCTGACAATTGATAATGATTTCATGGTCATCATCAGACTCTTCATTCAAGAATATAAAAAAAATTCAAATTTCTTCATCTGCCACAGAGGGATTTGAACTCAGGTCCTCAGAACATTACCTGGGTCTCTGAATTAATAGTTGAGCAATAATACTACTAGGTCATCATCTCCCCTTGCCTAGTGAAATGACATCAAGAAATCTTATTTTTTTTTAGTGAAAGTCCTCAGATGACTTCTGGCAAATAACCTGGGTTGTGGCATAATATAATGGAAGAAGGCAATAGTGTTTACTGATCCTTCTCCAGGTGATGTCCAAAAAATTATGCCTACTTGTCCAATTGCTTCAGATGTGACCTACTGACAAAAGTAATTATTATCTGTTACTTGTGTGGTAGAAAGTCACAGTCCATTGACTCAATGGAATTAATTACTATTAATAATTAGAAGGATAGATGCCTATGTCTGAACAAGTTTGATTGTGTGGTAGTATTTTGGTCTCAATCACAGTCTTGCTCCTCAAAATGGTCTTGGATGTTCCTTTTTAAAGTTCCATTAATCTCTCAACTTCTTTTATTTGAAGATAGGATAATGTTTAGTAAACTTTATTGCATGCAAACAGCAAGGAAGCTGTCACTTTGCGGTAAGGATTAGTTTCTTTTTGAGGCGAGATATGACATGTATCTTTTTGGTATTCTTGGCCACCTTGTAGATTATTAATTTAGAATAGAAATTTAACTACTTGAATGCAAGGCAGATACTTTTATGGTATGACGCTATGAATACTACTTTCTTTGGTAGCCTGCTTTATGCTACAAGTAACAATGAACAATGCAAAAAGTACCAATACCTTCATGTGTTCCTTCGGGTACTGTAAACCATGTGACATTTTTGTGCATTTTTTTACTTGGTTGGCCTGATTCACTTTGATTGCTAAATATGACTTGTTTATTATGTAGAAGCCTGTGTCATTACTAAATACTCATGGACAGTTTTTACCCGGAGCCCTTTTTAGGACCTTCACTGTGCACTTCCTTGTATGTTGTAATACTTTTAAATGGGGCTATTTTGTCCTGTTTTATATATCAGTTATGACCATTCATTTGCATACCTGGATAAATGTTGTAGTGTAATATGATCATAGACACCTTTCTGGGAAGTTAGAATGATTTTAGTTCAAGATTTGAGCTCTTAAAGTATAGCACTTGAGGAAAAACTAAGTGTTTTCAAGTGGTAAGGTTAGAGGATGCAATAATTAGACCAGGATGTGCAGATGTTTTTAAGTCACATTTTAAGGTTATACATAGAACCTTTATTCTGTTTGCATTACAAATATTTTGCGCCCACTTTATTCGGAAAAGGCTATGTAGCTTGAAATGTTGTAGTTTCAACCTCCTGCCAATGTTGGTGCTCTGTATTAAGGCAAGGTGGTGTTTACAGTGTGACAAGTTTAGCAAGACATACCCATTAGATGTGCAACCAAAAAGGCAGGAGATGTACATAACTGTAATTTTTGAGATGTACAGATTATTATATATAGTTTAAATTACTGCAGTAAAGCTGCTCTGGCAAATATATTATCCAAAAGTGCAGGGCAGGCAATGTTAATCAGTCATTTGAATTTGATTTATTTGGGAATGGGACAAAGTGTGCAGGGTTCAAATAATCATTTCTTCAGTCTTCTGTTTCCTTACTTCCTTTTTTATAGCCTATTTTAACAAGATTATGGTGAATGAGATTCTAATCTTGTATTTGAAATTTAAATTGAAATTCTAAACAGGAATGTGATTATCCTGTCGCAGGATGTGGTTGTCTCTGGTTGAGGCAACATTTCTTGTTAATTCTGGTTGCCCTTGAGAACATAGTATTGCGGTTGTCGCGGTGTAGGGACACCCATAGTGATATTATTTAGGGAGTTCTACAATTTTAAACTCCTGTGTAGTGAAGGCATGGTAACGTAGTTCCATGTTCGCATGCTGTGTGACTTGGAGAAGAACTTGCAGTGGTGGTGTTACAATGTATCTGCTATCATTGTCATTTTAGGTGGTAGAGGTTATGGGTTCGGAAATGCTTGGCCAATTTCTGCAGTGCATGTTGTAGATGATACACTGCTACTACTGTGCGTTAGTGATGGAGAGAGTACATATTGAAGGCAGTAGATGGGGTGCCAATCAAATGGGCTGCTTTGTCCTGTATGGTATTAAACATTTTTGGAGCTGCATTCATCCAGCCAAGTGGAAAGTAATAAATCACTTCCCTCAAAGATGGTAGTCAGGCGGTGAGTTGATGCAGGATTCATGGCCTCTGACCTGCGTTTGGTAGTCACAGTATATTTGTATGATTGTATTCACAGCCTGTTTCAAATAATTACTACTGTTGGATTTGCAAGCTGGAGGCAGAGTTGAATTCAACATATTAATAGGAATAAACAGGGTAGATAAAGATGAAATGTTTCAATTTGTTGGGGATTCTAGAACTAGGAGGCATAGTTTAAAATTAGGACCAGACCATTCAGGAGAGAAATTAGGAAACAATTCTGCACAAAAGGTGGTAGACATTTGGAACTCTTACACAAATTGCAATGGATGCTAGATCAGTTGTTTTTCTTTTAAAATCTGATAGAGATTTTTGTTAAGCAAAGTATTAAAAGATATGGGCCAAAGGAAGGTATGTGGAGTTAGATTACAGATCAGTCATGATCTTATTGAATGGCAGAACAGGCTCAAGGGGCTGAATGACCTTCTTCTGTTCCTACGTATGATTGATCCTAACTGGGCAGCTTTAGTTTTGGAAACGACTTGAATCTAATATGTGACTGTCGCTTTATGTGCCCCATTTTAGTGGAATGTAAGTATTAGGCTATTGTCAAACAACAGGTTTGGTAGGATTTAACAAACCTTTATTTTGTGATAGACAGCAAATCAGCAGCTAAAAGAAGGAGAACAGAGAGGGCTCGGCGAGAGAAGGCAAATTCTCCTCTAACTAAAGACCTGGAAAACAGGAAACGTTCCAGATCAGACAGCCAATCTGAGCAAATTCGGCGGCGACGAGGACGACCCAAGACCACCCCTAGCAAGAAACATGATGATGAGAAAGGTGAAAATACTTGTGATTCCGATGTTTGAATGGTGGGTTGGGGTGAGGATTGAGCTTTACCAATCAGTTCTAAATTTTTGGTGTGGAAAGCATCAGAATTTATAGTGGATATGCTATTATTGGTAGTTTGGGTGGGTGGCATAATTTTGCCCCTTATATGAATAGAATCTTTTTTTAAATGTATATTCTTCTTTCAGTCTTCTTCCTGTACTGAAATGATCAACTTATGTTGGCCCATGTATTGATGCGAATCAGTTGCGTTCTAGAACCTTCTTCATTAATGATTGGGTCTTAACAGTATCAGATGATAATTTTGAATGAAGAGGGTGAGGGACATCAGAGACAAATTGATCTGTCTTCAGATATTCACAGACACATTTTTCAGCAGGAGTCACTGGATAATAATCAAGAATGAGAACGTTGGCTGATTTTTTTTAAATATAGATTTTTTTGAGCATTTGTAGTTTCTTTTAGAATTAAAGGACAAGTACAGAAACTCATTTCTGCAGAAGAATCCTACTGGACTTGAAACGTTAACTATTTCACTCTCTACAGATCTGCTGAGTTTCCCCAGCATTCTGTTTTTAGCTAGTGTCTGCAATAGTTTGCTTTTAAGTGGCATGTGTTTTTGTTATGCTGATGATGACTGACTAGTTAGATTTTTTTAACTTTAGATCAATAATGTACTTGATTGTTGACACACATATGGCTTTTGAGAGCTGGGAGTCAACATTAAATATTTATTTATTTTAGAAACAAATAATCTGTATTGGTAGAACTGGATATAACAGTTTTCATGTCTGGAAAGATTGGAAAAACATGGGTTTTTGTTTATCAGATTTTTATTTCTAATCTGAGACTGCCTGGTATGTTTATGCCAAGATAAATGTTGAGTTGCACTTGTATCAGTGAAAACTGCTGAAATTTTGTTTTTATTTATTCATTTGGCATAGACATTGCTGGCTAAGCCACCATTTATTGTCCATCCCTAATTGCTCAGAGGGTAACTAATCACAATGGTGTGTGGCTGGAGTTACATATAGGCCAGAGCAGGTAAAGATGGCATAATTCCTTCCCTAAGGGATATTAGTGAATTACATGGATTTTTACAACAGTTGACAATGGTTAAATTTCACCAGCTGCCATGATGTTAATTTGAGCCCACTTTTTCAAAACTTTAGCGTGGCGCTCTGAATGACTTGTCCAATGACATTACTACTACACACTGCCTCCTCCAAAATTCATTGCCATTGTGTACAGGTTTTTTTAATGACTGTAATGCATTTCAGTTTTGATTTATTTAAGAGGTGTTTTTCACTTCCAACAAAAATGAAGATCAAGTGATTTGGCAATTCTGAAAACCACTCCCTGTCCTTTGTTTGATTTTTCTGTTTTTCCAAACTGTTTATAAAAACGAATGTGTGATAATTACACGTGGCTTCCTTTCTCTACTAATTAATGGGTTAGTAAAAGTTCAAACTTTGTGCCAACACTTTTCCTCTTGTGAAAGGTCTGCATCCATTCACCTTTCTTCTCTATTATTGTGGTGAAACAGTTGGTCTCTGCTTGGTGATGCCATGATGGTTTCTATGGAAAGTTACAGGGATCTATTTTTTTTTAAAAAAACAATTGCAAAACAAACTTGCAGTCAAAAGTACACACATCACATTACTATTAAACAATTTAAATGCATACCTCTGTGCCAAGCAGTAGTTGACAGAACTAGCCCACTCTTGCAATAGGGATGTCGTTGAAAAGCCATGTAAAAATATTGGATCTTTGGACGTTCTCTGAATAGTCACATACCATCAGTACCTCCTGTATCCTGTGGTAACATGATCCCATCTTTTCAAAAGAATTCACATTGTGCTCTGAGTAAATTAGCATTAATACCAGCCCTCAAAGGCACCTGCATGTGTGTATATTCGCACATGATAAAGTTTACACGTTTTTTGTTCACAAAAATGACCTCCTTTTAGACATGCAGATTGACCCAATAAAAATGATCATACTGAAATCTTAAGCAGTGAAAATGTTAATAAATCCTAAAGCAGCATTTGAAGTTTCTTTTGGTATTTTTAAAATGGCATTGAATGTTTTCTGTTTTTAAAAAAATTGGTTTACACACGAAGGAGTTTTGGTATTGCGGATGTGCAATAACATTTACAGAGATGCAATTAGGATGGAAAACATCTAGCATGCTGCAAAACATTAGTCATTTTTTAGTGCTGATTCTCGGGTACATTGAGGTAACTTTGCAGCTGAAGTATAACAAAAACATCATGGTCAAGCAAAACATGAGGCCCCAGTTGATACCGCTATTAATGTATGTGCACACTGTGGAATTGTATAATGCTGCATGTAGTATTACTTTTCCCAAAGCAGTGCCAAGAGAATGTATGATCCTAACCACATACTAGTACTAGGATTTTGTTTGCTGTTTATTTCCTTTTAATGAAACCAGAGAACGTTTTCTTTTCCAAAGTTACAGATGGGAAAAGAAAGAGCAGTTTTTTTTGGAAGTTTCCCACACTGATTGAATTCACAATTGGCCTTCTTTTCTCCCCCACGTAGCTGGTAGAAAACTTTTCTGGCAGTCTGGTTGTTAATAATGTGATTTTGTACCCGTTCTGGAAGGGTGGGGTTAGATGAAGAAGTTGATAAATTAGGATTTAGATTGTTAGAGAAACTGCATTCCTTTGGACTTGATCATGACTTATTTTAGTGTGTTATTTCTTTTACAGAAAGGCAAGAAAAGGAAGTTGATGTATATGCCAGTCTTTCAGATGAAAGAGCCTTTGTATTTTCAGTGGCATTGGCAGAAATAAACAGAAAAATAATCAATCAAAAATTAATTCTTTGACAAAGTGTGCTAAAGTGAAATACAACCACAACTCAGGACTCAACTTTTGCACGGTTGTTTCACCAATTCGAATCTTGTATTGTGACATTTCCCAGCATTATTGTGGATGCCTGAATCATGTAGTCAGATTCTGCTGAATTGATAGATGATCATTTCTTAAACAAAACTTCTTGATGTCTTGGATATGGACAGATGGTGACTTGAATTCCACAAAAGTGGAAGAAAACAATTCCTTTCCTAAATCTCAAGATACTTTGTAAAGAAATAATAATGCTGCATTGAACGGAGGTGTAGATCGTTGCATCAATCAAGAAAGAGGTGAAAGCCTTGCTTCCCCAATCAATTTCATCAACTGAACAAGTTAAGCCGGAAAAAGGAACCAAAGCTGTTCCCCTGGTGTATTTACAAGAGTGTAGAAATGGTTTATTCCTGATCCAAATGCAGATTTCTTTCTGTATTTTACTTTATTTATGACATTGATTTCTTACAGGTATTCTCTATTCTGGTCTGTGTAATTAGTCTAAACACTGCAAAAATGATCATAAAATACTACAATAAAAAAGCGTTAAGTTTCATATACCTTAATTTGTCTAATTCCAATTTTCAGTAGACATATATTTTGATTAATTTTGATTCTAATTTTACATCTCAGCATAAACCAAGTCCAGGAATGCTTTACATATGCTCTGACAATTTTTGAAAGCTTCACATTTAATTGGTTTTCCTATATAATAAATAGATTCATTTATGTATAATATAAGTGTATGTGAAATGATTAGCCTATTGGCACAAATATTGAAGTAAGAATCCCCATTACGGACTGAATTTTTTATTCATATGTTCAATCATATCTCCTTCGCAGAGATGTTTAAGTACTTATCTGGTTACCCTTGCACCCAAGATACGTGTATTTCTGGTGAGATAAGTAGTTAACGTGGTCATGCTGCTGTTGTATAGCGTTATTTGTGATAGAATTTAACCAGAAGACATACAAGAGATGGCACCATATGCTTCATGAATTGTTTAAGCATTGAATTTATCTGGCCCATGCATAATATTTATAGTTGAGTATATTAAATGATCTCTATTTTATTGAATTACTGTAAACTTTAATCAAATTGCATTTCAAAAATGTTTTTGTGACATTCCCATCTAAACTGTAGTCGGAGGAGAGGATTAGTTCTTTGCAAAGGAGAATATTTAAGATTAGAGATATAGTGGTTCAGTGGTCTTGCTGGGGGAAGAACAGGTATTTTGTCAAAACTTTACATCTTGCACTCATCAAGACCATTTGCATGAAATGCCAAAGAGAAAACAAAATTATTTCTTGTACGAGTAGCGTAGTTCTTCTTATGCTCGGAATTAGTTAACAAGTGTTATCCAATCGTGGAATCATAAGTAATGTTGGCCGCTGTGGTGAGTTTTGTGTGAGTTGGTTCATTGCAGTCAATACATTACTTACCAAGTCCTGAGTATGCACAAAAAATTATATTGATAGCCAGTTTAGGATTGTCACTTGGATTCAGTGTGGTGCATTTGTTTAGAAACTATATATACAGTTCCTGTCCTCTGCAAATGCAAGGAACATGTATACGTACTGCACCATTTCAGCTCCACAAACTAGTTGACAGTCATTCTCTGTTCATTCGCAGGGCTTTGCCTTGACTAATAAGTTAACCTGCCTGGTTTAAAAGTGTAAACCAAACTTGCAGTTAACTGTCATCATTAACTAACTGGTGCATTCTGCACGGCAACACCTCTACCAGTTGTAGTGCACTTGTCAACCAAACAGCACTCCCTCCTTGTATGCGGTGTGAATATTGTTTTCACTTCAGTATTTCTGAATTGTCCTGATAAATACAGGATGAAGGGTTTTGACAAAATGTTTTATTTACAGCAATGGGACAGATTTGTTTGTAGAAGTGTTGTGACTGGATATGACTGTTGATTATTATTTTCTGCACCTGTTCATCGTCCATCTTGGCTCAATGGTTGGACTCGCCTCCGAATTAGAGGGCCTGATTTGAGGTTTAAAGCAGGATTCTGGCTGGCAGAAAATGGAATGAATGCCACCCCTCCAACCCTTCACTGGCTTTGTGAGGCATAGGCTACTTAAATCTGAATCTCGGGCACTTGTCAGCAACAGATTCAAATGTGGGACATCATAACAAAGCCAAGTTTAACTGGTCTGTATACATAGGTACTGTAACTGGTTTTATTCCTCAAATCGTTACTTAATGAAAATCAATACTCCATTGTTGTGAACTGTTCCAGGCTTATTGGACTGAACGTCAGAGTTTTTAGGAAGAAAGTTCTTTGGCAAATAAATCCCATGTTCCACAGTGTATCAGAAACTTTTGTTTTACCCACAAATCTATACCGTGGAGAACTTCGGTAATTACATTCGTTTAACATAACTGGATGCTTTAAAAGCCCATGACATCATAGTCTCCTGATTAAAAGACTTTATTGTATTGTACATGGAGTTAACACTCGGGTACACTGTTAAAACTACTCTTCCAATTTAGAAGGTTGTGTTCCTTGAGTGCATTTGATGTAACCAGTGAGCTGAATTGATCATGCCCAAGGTTTACAAGCTGGTATCAAATGTTATGATGAAAATGATGTTGTGAACTACTTTTAAAAACTTAATTTTCAAAACACTTGGAGTGGTTCTCCTAACACACTGCATTCAAAACTGAACTCTCCAGAAACAAGTGCATGTGTCTTGTAGATTGGCGTGAACATTAATTTGTCCTACTGGCAACGTATTCCAGGAAAGTGAACACATGGGTCTTTTACTTCCTAATTGCTCTGCAGAAAGTATTCTGTATAATCTGAACTACTGGGCTTTTACAACACTTAGAACACTTTTGTAATGAATGAAATATTCCTGATTGTGTTATTCTGTTCTCCTGTTGAAGTGCCTTTTTGTTAATTATCATTTAAACATAGTGTTTGAAAAAGCTGTTTGAATAAAAGTTCAATTTAGTAGGGAGTTATGATACAGGGGATTAAAACTGTTTGAGATAGGCTATTGGTCTTTTCCTGTCTGATATTTCCGTATATTCATATTCCTGTTTAAAATAGTATACTGGTACACCATGCTCTAACTATGGTTTATCAAATGATTTCCATAGGTTTGGCATTAATTCTTTTGATTGTGCACTGTCTGTCCCTATTTAGTTATCTCACAACCTGCTCTCCCAGAACATATATACTACCACATGAGTAGTGAGATCGGAGACCAAAATGGGGTAAACTCATTTTGGAAGTGACTAGCTGGGATAACCGTGAACCACATTACCAATGCCTGTTGTTTCCAAATTTTGATCACCTCATTCATTTTTACTTTTGTTATTTTGTAAATCTCAGCTGCTTGTGATGAATTCCTGTCATCATTGGACATTTTGGAATATCCATATGCTGCATCATGAAAGATTCTTCAAGATTCTGGGACGTTTTTGAAAAAGGAATGTTCTAGAAAACTAAAAATAGAACACATGCTCAACCTCTATTGGACAGTTGTGCATAGTTCCTTTACAACAGGTTATAATAGATTCTAATTTAGCATTTTTGCCATTGCTGGTTGGATCTTTTATGCACATTTAACATTACCTTTTGTTAATAATTATATTCATTTAATTTATCAAGTGGAAATCATTTTAAACTAGAACAGTTTTTTAAGAATAAAAGCTAATGACGTGCGTATACTGAGTGACTGTGTTTCGTACCTCGAGGGAAAGGGAATTTTACATTAAAATTGTTGGCCTCAATACAGGGGCCTAATCCTTGCAAACAGATTAGAGGGTGAAAGTGCTGAAGGAGGCATTGTTTCTAGAGCTGCAATACTTTGTAGTCCTGGCCAACAAAGCACTGCAGTGTTTGTATTCAATTCACATGCTGGGGCTCCTCTTAGATTCACTGTAAATTCAATGAAAAATCCCTGTTGTGGTAAATTTGTCTACTTTAATGAACACAAAATTTAGCAGAAAAATTTAAAGAATATTATTTAAAAGGAATTTTGTCTTTTCTATTTGATGGCACTTAATGTGTTGTATCTCTGGTAGTTCTAACTGATTTTTGCTTCAGAATTATGTTGAATGGGCAATTGTGAAATTGTGTTAATTATATCTAAAGTAGCACAGATTGGAATGTATGTGCAGCATCTGGAAGAATGTATACTTGCAGCTGCCTTATTTTTTTGCTAGCTTTTTGACAAGCCAACAAATTATTAACACTTTTTTTAGTAAGGAAATTTTGGTCTTAATTAACAGAATATACTCCCTAGGATAAAACACTTATAATTGGCTCATTTGAGCTGTTTCACTAAATTAAGTGAGAATTACATAAGACTTCAATGCTCAATACCTTATAAAATAAGGATTTTAAAAAAAATAATTTTCTGAATTGCTAGTTATTTCCCTAAATTCCTGCTTGTTCTCTGCAGGATAGCATATGTTAGTGTTCAAATAGGGTAGTGATACCATGTAAAAGTAATTTAAGTTAGATCCCAGATTTAGTCTCTGGGATTTGCTATCTTGTCTGTACAGCTGGGTTACTCGTGGACAAACTCAAGTCCTCATAGGAGTTATAAAAGGGAGTTATTGCTCTCTCTGCACCAATTGTAAACTGAAACATTTTCAGCTAACCTTTATCCTCCCTTGTTTGACTTAATAACAAATTTTATATTTTGTCATTTTGGTTAAGAAATTCTAAACAGCAGTTACATAGAAAAGTATTGAATCTCTTTACCAAGCAGCACACCATCTTGACTTGGAACTTTTATTGCTTTTCCTTTTACTGTCATTTGAATTAAAATCCTGGAAACCCCTGATAGCACTAGGTGTACCTCCAACACCCAGACTGCTGAGGTTCAAAAAGGTTGCTCACCAACAGCTTCTCGAAGGCTGATTGGGATAGACATGAAACGTTAATCTAGTCAGTGATCCTGTCTTCCTGTGAACAAATAAAACTCTGAAGTGAAACTTTTTTTAAAAAAAAAGGACTAAAATTGACAACCGTGGTTACTAAGTGGAATGCAAATTCTAGTAGGAAGAAAATAGTAATTAAATTGGGATGACTAAATTTTGTAATTTACAGTCTAATCAATTTAAGATTAGTTTTGAGAATATCAGAGGTAGCAAAGATGTTTATTCAAGAAATTGATAATATATAGCTAGCAGTGATTAGCTGGTGACTGCGAAAAGCAGCCTATTATGGCACATAAAATAACATCTTTCAGTTCTCCAAAATAACAGAGTAGTAAATCCAAAACTGAAAATGATTAAAATTTGTACTGTCTCAGTTACAATTAGGAGTAAATTATTTAGTGTTACAAAAATTTAACTTTCTTCTAATTCATTCCATGAAATTAATACTTTCATAAAGATATATTAAGGTTATGAATTCTTGAAACAGAGTGCCTATCAATGTAATGTGTTTAATGGCTCCCACAATCTGAAGTAAAAAGCAAGTTCCAGCAGAGATTCCGGTAGCATGACTAGGGCAAACTATTTAGTACATTACACACAAATATACTTTTCAGAAATCCCTCCTTTTTCAAAACAGTTCAACAGACAAGATAGGTACCAGATATAGGCCCTGGGACTTGCTAACTTAAATTACTTTTACGTGGTATCACCACCCTGTTTGAACACTAACATACGTTATCCTGCAGAGAACAAGCAGGAATTTAGGGAAATAACTAGCAATTCAGAAAATGATTAAATCCTTATTTTAAAAGGTATTGAGTGTTGAACAAAAATCTATCACTTGCAGTTACAAATTTCCAGTTTGTGATCAATGAATAAAAAGTATCATTTATGAACAATCCTCTTTGATTTTCATCAGTGTCCATACGTGGATTTCATCCGTTATCCCTAAAGCATTCAGTTAATTTATTGATGTGAGTTGTTGATTTGTCTGGTATCTGTTTGTTCCAAGGTGATGTTCCTTCCCTGGGGACTGTCATTCCTATAGTGAGAACTTGATCAGAGCAAGAAGCTTATGTTTCAAATTCAGTATCTTAGCTGGGTTGATGACTTCAAGAGGATGTGAGCTGTTAGTTTTTTTAAATTTTGAATTAAAACTACCACTTGTTTTGTGTTCCAGTCGCTCTGCATTTTCCTTGGCAATCAGCTTGTTGTAGAGGTTCACACTCAGATGACAAATTAGGGAAGTCTTCTCTACATAGTTCACAAAACCAACAAATTGGTACACTGCTTTCACATCTATTGATTTGCTACATTTCTTCTAGAGCTATTGTCGGGATCTGGGTGATGTCCTTTTGCTGACCTATACACTTGCCCAGGCAACTTCAATTACGTCTTTTTCTTGCTTGACTTTGGTTTCATCTGACAAGTTCACTCTCGCAGTTGCACTAGATTCTGTCGATGGTTTGTGAGATTTCCTTCATGGTATCTCCACATCTATAGCCTAACAAATGATCTATGTTGCTTCCAGTCTGGGAAGATTGTTGTCTGTCTTGTGCTGTCACATTTGTACTTTTTCTGGACCCTTTGAAAGTACATTTGTATTTCCTGAATGAGGATGGCTCTCTTATGCCTAAGACTATCTTAATGCTGAGATAATCTTCCACTTATCCATGCTATCAGAATTAAGCTTAGATATATCGGTGACATATGTTGTTCAGTGCTTTTTTTTCCACCTAAGTTTGGACATTGAACAGATTCTGTTGTTAGGAATATTGATATAAGGTTCAAAGTACACTTGCAAAATCTCGCTTGTTTGGGTTCTCTACTTCTCAGTGAGATTTTGGGTGCAGTATCACCTGTAGCATGCTTTCAACCAGTTTTGATGACAGAGTTGTCAGTCTTTCTTGTTCAGTCCTTTTTTATTTAATTCTGTAGCTATTTCATAGTTTTGCCAGTGTCACTGAAACAAATTCCCATTATGTCTCGTATCTCCTTTTCAGTTGCACAACAGGAGGGAATATAAAATTCAGACATCTATTTCACCCACCATATCAAAGTTGCAAGCAGTTTTTAAAACAATTTTATGTTTTATAGTAGATGGTTCCTTTACAGTTTTAAACTCCATCCCAGCTTCCCAAATTTGACACCGTGTTTCAAATATTGTACTTGATGGCTGCCACAAACTAAAGTGAAAGCAAGTTACAGCAAAGATAGAGGCTTTACATCTGCAGTAATCTAGTCAGTACACTACACTATATTTAAAAAAAGGCATTCTTTCAAACACATTGATGCCAGGGAACCTGTTCTCTTCAATCTTTTCCAAAAATGCAGAGGCAGTCAAGATTCCTTGCTGTGCATATGCAAACTACACAATCCTGCTCTCCGTGAATATAATGTCACTTGAAAGATTTATTTGTGACTTGGAATCATAAAAGCTTTTAAAAATATTCATAAGACTACACCAGAAATAAAAAGGCATGCATTTATTCTGTCAAATCTCGACATCGTGTACTATATAAATTTGATGTATTTTAATTGGTATAGTTTGGTTAGTGAATGATAGATCAGTAATAGTTCACACTTTATTTGGTGAAACTGATTATTGGATGAATGTTTTCTGGAACACCAAAAGCACTCAACTGTTTTGTTTTTGAATGGAAACTTTTATGTTTACTTGTGAGTTGTGTATTTCGAGTTCCAGTATGTACCAAAGTTTATTACAATCAATGAAGTACTTCCACAATGCGGTGAGTTTGTAATTTAGGAAATGTAACTATGAATTTGCACATAGACAGCAGGGGTTCCTCCATCAATAACAAATTAAATGACCAGCTTAAATACTTTAGGTGCTTGGGGAGGCTGGGTGGTATTAATGTTGACCAGGACATCAGGAAAATCCCCAGTTCTTTTTTACGTAGTTCTGTGGCTTTTGTTTAGTGTTGCTTCTGAAGGATAATAGCATTTCCTCGGTGTGGCACAATAGGTCAGTCTAGATGATATCCCTGCGGCTTAAACCTACATCTTTCACCCTTTGTCACTAGATGGATGATTCTTCAGTTCAATGTTTCAGCTGAAAAATGACACCTCTTAAAAAGGTAACTAGAACTGAAACTCTCATCCTCGATTTCAGGTTAGTTCAAAGGAATTGCCACTTTGCTAAGAGTAAATAATTTTCTTGGGTAAGGAAAAGATGATTAAAGCATTGTTTACAATTCCTGTAGTAATATGGATCCATGGTATTGTTACAGCACAGAAACAGGCTATTTGGCCTGTCATATTTGTATCAGCTCTTTGCAAGAGCCATTCAACTTGTGCCATTCCCCTGCCTTTTTGCAAAGCCATTCAAATGTATCCTCTTCAGATAATGATCTAATCCTCAGGAAAGCCACAATTGAGTCTGCCTCCATCAGGCTCTCAGGCAGTCTATTCCAAGTTCTTCTAACCACTTGCTGCATTGGAAATTATGCCCTTATGTCGCCATTGGTTCAGTCACCTTAACTCAATATCCACTGGTTCTTGATCTTCCACAAATGGGAACTATTTCTCCATATCTCCTCCAACCAGGCTCCATATGACATTGAATAGCTCTATCAAATCTCCCATCAACATTCTGGGGAGAACACATTGAGCTTCCTCAATCTGTCCATGATAGGGAACATACCCCCAGCTCCAAGTACAACAGCACACCATGAGTGGCCATCTGCAGGACAATATTGTTAACTGACACTATCTAAATTGATTTGAGTATGTCCAAATGTACCTCAGATAAGACTTTAAAAGCTAATAGCAAAGGAAATCTTCTCAATATTTTTGCTGCATTTGAACTCCGGTCATGTGAGTGACATAAATGTTTAGCCACCTGCATCAACCAATTTCTATTTAACCTCCTGTTTTAACAATAAACAAGATTTTCCCTGGTCAAGAAGTATTAATCACTCACGTGTCCTTATTTTGGGAGAAGGTTTGTCTGTCGTTTCCTGTTAATGTGAGAAAAGCACCGTTGCTCACTTATTTACCCAATTCTGAGATTTTCTTGGTGAAATAGTCTTATCAATATCACCAGGGTTTATCAATTCCTGAAACAAACACACAGTGCTGGAGAAACTCAGCAGGTCTGGCAGCATTTGTAGAGAGAAAAACAGTTAACATTTGAGCCTTCCTGCTCCTCTGATGCTGCTTGGCCTGCTGTGTTCATCCAGCTCTACACTTTGTTATCCAACATTTTGAGCCAATGACTCTTTGTCAGATCCCAAATCTGCAGTTCTTTTGTTTTTACTTTACAATTCCTCTGTGAATTTCACTCCAATGAATCCATCAGCCAGATTTTATTGCTAAAATAACAGTCTAGCTAATGATACTGTTGTAGTTAAACACCATCTGATTCAGGGGCTGCAGGCAAGGGCCAAATGCATGTTTCCAGAAATTCAGAAGGTAATGCCCATGTTTTGCCACTTTACCTATAGTTTTGTGAAACTGTCTCATTGACAAGTAAAGTAATTGCATCTAGATGGTTGAGACAAGCTTAAAAAACCTTGTCACAGCAAGTTAAGACTTGTCATTTCAAGTCTAGGCATTATATTTTACCACTGAGTAAGAATTAATTACTAGCAATCAACTTGATTTTACTTTTGTCTCCCTTTTCTCTCAATCAAATCCCTCACTGTATTTCTGTTTCTGTACCTGATTTGCCATTGTCTCTTAATTTGTGCTTCTTTCCCAGTCCTTGCGCATTTATTTCACAATTTTTCAATCTGATTGGTTAGGGAGATACGTAGCTGCTCAGCTGCCTTATCTCATATGCTCAAGTCCCAGATGACTTGTGTCTCTCGCTGCAATGTTATCAGCTCACACTTTTAACAGCTTACTATGCAAAAGAATTTTAAAGCCTAACTCATGGCAGGCACTGTTAGGTGCCTTGTCATGTCAAAACTGGCCTATATATTTTTTTTGATGCAGCTAAACATTGTTCCCTCACCCACCTGGTGAGTTACAAAAGTCAGTTAAGTTGTGGGCAGATTCTGACTGGAGGCACACATTACTGGCCAGAAGGAAAATGAAATATATGTTTCTGTGTGCTGCCTGGTGGCATTTAGAGACCCAGCAATCTTTCAGAGTAGGAAGTTGTCTTCCAGGGAAGGAATAAAATGTTCTCCTTTTTATAGTTTAGGCAGGAGCTTGTGGTTGAAATAGTTTGTCAACGATCAAGTTTTAAAATACTTAGTACAGTACTTCTTAAACCAGCTTTTCCCCACCTTCCCCTTTTTTCAGATTGACACAACCCATTTCTTTCATATTGTTGAAAGTTGGGTGTACTGTAGTTTTGACAGTTTTGTGATGTTAATGGGTGGTAGTGAATTGGATGTTTGTCTTGCATCTCTCCTGATTTTATCTCTACTAACTCGATTCACCATCGCACAAAGTCAAAAGTAACCCCTGTTTCAAAATAAATTCTCTTCTTAGAGCTGTTGTGGCACAATGGTAGTGTCCCTATTTCTGAGCCAGAAGGCCCAGATTCAAGTCTCACCTGCTCTGGAGATGTGCAATAACATCTTTTGAACAGGTTGATGAGAAAATATCTAAATTGTGTTCTCAGTCAGCAAGGGAGTCTGATGAAGAGTCCTTATTTGATGATTCCTACCTGCAGGTGGTGATATATATAGCTTTTGCTGAAAATATCCTGGCATATATTGCAAGTCTATGAACTCAGCATTGTTTTTGTAAATGGTATTTTACACTGGAGCAGAAAAGGTGCCCTACTCATAAACTGATCTTTCTTCTTGATGTTGTAACAAGTTGTGCTTTGACATGCACAACAAATAAACATTTTAGGAACATCCTCGGCTAGAGACACCCCTTCTCACATCCCTGTCAATTTTTATATCAATTCTTGATTTGTATTTCTTGCATGTCTTAGGAGATGGGGGTGGTCAATAAGGCAAAGGTTATACTTGCCTTTATTGGTCAAGGCCTAGAGCGTAAGAGCAAAGAAGTTTCTAGAATTGTATAAAAGTACTAGTTGGACCATAGCACTGTCAAGTTCTGCTCATCAGCTTGCAAGAAGAATTTGATCATACTAGAAAGGTTGCAGTGAAGATTCATGTGGTTGTTGCTACAATTGGACAATTTTAACTGTGAGCCAAGGTTGGGTAGGCTGGTGTTTTGTTTAGAACACAGGAAGCTGGGGGAGGCGGGTAGAGGGGGCAGTGAGAGAGGTGGGAATCTAATTGCAGTGTGAAAAAAATGCTGGGAGGATCAGAATGATTTGTTTCCCCTTTAGCAGAGACCAATTACCAGCGGCCAATGGTTTGAAGTAACTGATAGAAGAAATAGTAGGGAATTGAAGAGATATCCTCTCATCTAGAGGATGAAGAAGATCTGGAACTCACTGCCTGAAAAGGTGGTAGTAACAGAAACTCTGATTGCATGTAAAGATAAAGCACTTAGGCTATGACACCTCAAATGGAAACCTACATAGCAATGGAACGTGGGTTTAGACATCATCGTTTCTTTTGGCCAGTTTTGATATGATGATGGGCTGACTAACCTCTTTTTGCACTAAAATCAATCCATGTTTTTCAGTAGTGATAACAATCTTTCTGTTTTGATAATATGTTTGGCAAATTCCTGCTTTATGAAAAAAAATTACTGGCTAGCTTGTCCTATTAATTATGTGGAGTTATAATATTCCATTTATCTAATTCCACTAATCGAACCAAAATTATTCAGTTCAGTGTTTCGTCCTAAATGGTCAAACATAATTAAAAGGTTGTTTGAGTGTCTTTGTGAAAGGGAGATAGAAAAGGAAATTGACTGTAAACTACATGCTCAAATTGACGCACAGTTTGTCTTTAACACAAATTAATCAAATCTATGACCGTGTAACAAGAGCATATCAATTTTATTATGAAATGTAAGCACAATTGTATGCTTTTCTCCCATTTCTCCCTAGTTTGGTTGCAAGCTGAAATGGTCATTAAATCTGGCAGAGTAATGGGACCTCAGGCCCAGGGAATAATCCTTTCACTTGAGCTGAGGCCATGTTTAGCAAAATGCCAGAATGATTGATATAGCACAACATTTGGATTAAAGTAATATAGGACTGGAAAATGGTATTGTTTATATTAAAGCATAGGCTTTAATCAGTCAAGTTTTGCAATGCATCTGAATTTAATGGAAAAAGAATGAGAGTAGAATAATGGCAGTAACACTTTAAGCAAAACAGCAACTTCACTTAGATATATTACTTTTTGTACTCTTAATTAATCCTGTTTTTTTTAATACATTAATATTATTAACTAGCCTCACAGTTGAACAAAACTTTTAGTGAAGAAAAAATATGAAAGGAAAACATCTAAAATGGAATTAAGATGGTAAGGGATGTGTATTTTGTAGAGCGACCAAAATAAATTAATTGTACTAAAAATAAGAGAGAATCTCACTCATTATACATGATTGTAGCAAAGAACTGATATAAAAATGTACATGTGAGACTGTGAAATGTACACTGTAAAGTCCTCTTTCTTCCTCCACTGGTTAGTAAATAAGGTCATTACTCCCTTCCCGAACACACAATATTCTTAAATAACTTGGTAAATGGAAACTGTGGTGCAGATAATTGCAGATTTGCATTGCCACAAAGAGAGAACTGTGTAAGAAAATGATACATCTTATAGAGGGAAATGTGGTTGTCCTATTTTCTTTCCCTCCCTCTCCTAAAAGTGTTTGAATCATCTAAAGCTGCAGTTTCATTGACCCCAGTTGCCCTTCCAGAACTGAACCAAAATCTGATAGTGACTGTCAACAGATTTTTCTATAATTTGGCGCATTTCTGTCAAACTCAACTTTTGCCCTTGATCAATGTTCTTATTTGAACACTTTCCAGCAAGATCCAGTTGCTAGTGATTGAAGACAAAACTCTGTCTAATTATTCCATCTATCCCCCACATCCCTCCCATCCCACTATACATCAAAGCCATTGAATCCAATTGTGCAATCTCCAAGTTACCCCATTAAAATCTGATAATTCTCAGTACAGAGGGCTGTGGACTTATATACCTGGCTTGGAGCCATACCAATACCGCTTACAAACTTAGCCAGCAGCGCAAACAATCTGTGCTTCCACTAAGATGGTAGCATGTGAACCAAGACCAGAAGTCTTTTCAACAAGTGATGAAAAAGATATGTTGAAATCTTTGGAACTTGGTTTGTTGGTATAAACATTTTTTTTCAGAAGCTGTACAATGGTATGGATACAAAATGTTTTCATAATTGTAACCATGACACCCAAGAATGAGGGGAGAGATCTGTCCTATGCTGCTACACCTTTAAGAAACTTGCTTCACACATCAGCTTACTATTATTGTTCAGTAGAGAAACAGCACATGTTACTCAATTGCTAGCCTCGAGGGCCACATTTAAAATCCAACAGCTGATATTTGCAGGATTTTGCACTGAAACATAGCACTCCTGTTCTTTATGCTGGAGTTATCACTACTTCCATCAACATGAGGTCACAAGAAACCTGGATAAGGAAAGCCAAATGGCCCATCCTAGCTCATTTATCCAGAAGAATCTTAACTCCACCAACTGTAACATCTAATTGTTTCCTAAATTATTGCAAAGATTTTGTAGCCATCACTCTATCTCAAATATTTGTCATTGCCTAGGTGAAGATAACATGTGGATTGATATTAGGCAGGTTGTCAGTTATGAGTTTGCTCAAAGCCCATTCTGCCCTCTCAGCTGGGTGTAAATAATCACTCAATCCTATTTAAAGAAGAGCGGGGAGTTCTCAGTGTTCTGGCCAACACAAAGTAGCTTCTGTGTTTCCCTGTGGGTTACAGCAGTGACGTGACTGCATTTAAAAAGTGTTTCCTAGGTTGTAAAGCACTTTGGGACATCCTGAAGTTGTGAAAGCGCTTTATCAATGCATGTTCTTTCTTTTCCTTTGAGCTTATATCCTCTGTTCAACTGAGTTAATTTAAATGAGCTATTTGGATTAAATCTTTTCAGAGAATTTCATTGTGGCAAGGGGCTCATGTGGAGCATTAACAGTGGGGTCGATCATTTGGGCAAAATGGCATGTCTGTCCTCAGTAGATTTATGAAACTCTAAATAACTTTTTCCATCTCAATGAATATCTGTTGATGACCATTGCTTAGATTTTTCTTTCCAAGGCTGAATGGTTCTAGTCTTTTCGGTATTTCCTCATTACTCAATCATTGACACTGGGGATTGGTTTTACGACTGTCCTCCGCATTGCCTCCAGTATTTGAATGTTTCCTTTGTTTCTCAGCATTTTTTAGGCTTCGAACTTCACTACGAATTATTTACTAATTGAAAGCATCATTACTTTAGTCGTATGAAAGTCACATTGAAACTACAGGTAAATATATTTTTATAATTTCATAATATATCTTTACAGTCCCTATACAAGCATTGAGATAAAGATGTACTCTGACATCATAAAATATATGAATGCTCATTCTACAAAATGTTTGAATATATATATGCACTTACACATTCAATGAAAATTGTCTCAATTGTGTACATTTGTAAAGCAAACTAATGTTAATGTACACTTCTATAAACTATATGGATGAATTTCATTAAGTCTGAATATATATATATGAATAATTTACAAGTAACTACAAATGTGTGCTTTCACGCTATTCTTTTGAATACTAACTTTCGTAAAAATAATAAAAAAAGTGTCATAAAATGTAACTGAAAGTAAACTTAAAACATTCATGAATTTTTGCATTCATAAACTGAATGTAGCAATACACTTTATTTAAAAAGTAATGCATTACTTTTTAAATAAACAAATGAAGTGCAATGTACGAATAGGTGCAAGTACAGTTCATCAAGTGAAAGAAATTTAAAAGAATATAGAGTTAAATGAAAAAGCAAATGGTCAAATATGCAAACTCCTGGAAACAATTTATGATCTCTAAAGACATAATGTAATTTTATGTAGGTTATATTTAAAATGACAAGTCAAAATACAGAAGGGAGATAGACGGCTCTGTGATGTGGTGCAATGAAAACAATCTGTCTCTCAACGTTGGCAAAACTAAAGAACTGATCACTGGGTTCAGAAAGAAAGGAGGAGAACACGCTCCCATCTACATCAATGGAACTGAGGTTGAGAGAGTGAAGAGCATCAAGTTCCTAGAGTGACGATAACCAACAACCTGTCCTGGACTTCTTATGTAGATGCGACAGTCAAGAAGGTACAACAACGCCTCTTATTCCTCAGGTGGTTGAGGAAATTTGGCATGTCCATAAGGTCCCTCACCAACTTCTACAGATGCACCATTGAAAGCATACTGTCTGGGTGCATAACAGCCTGGTATGGCAACTGCTCTGCCCAAGGCCATAAGAAACTACAGAAGGCAGTATGCACAGCCCAGACCATCATGGAAGCCAACCTTCCATCCATGGACTCTATTTACACGGCTCACAGCCGCAGAAAGATGGCCAACATCATCAAAGACCCATCGTACCCTGGTAATGATCTCATACAACCTCTTCCGCCAGACAGAAGATACAGAAGGCTGAACATACACACAAGCAGGTTCAGGAACAGCTTCTTTCTGGCCATTATCAGACTGTGTAATAGACTCTAGCCTCAAATACTGTAACCTGCAAGCCTCTTAAGTCTTTTTGATCTGTGCATCCTTTACGAGCGGTATAGGCAGATCACAGCGAGCAAACAAAGTTTTTCATTGTATTTTGGTACATAAATCAATCAATATCACACAAACAGGCCTTTTGGTCCAACTGGCTGATGTTGGTCCTTATGCTTGACTCGTGCCTCCTCCCATCTGAATCTGACACTGTAAACATCCGTGTCTTTTTTCCCTTGTAGACATTTTAATCAGCTTGTTCAAAGATGTTATCACACACTTCTGGTGTAGGTGGCATGTAAACCTAGGCCTCCTGGCTCAGAGACAGAGACACTACCACTGTATCACAAGAGCCCTCAAAGATAGTAAGTTGCCCTCCCTCTGTTCCACATGGTGCTCCTACAGTTTTACTACAGCATAAAATTCATTACATTTCCAGTGTCCTTCAGTTCTGATGAAGTCATATTGGACTTGAAATATTAACTAACTGCTTCTTCCTACACAGATGCTGCCAAACCTGCTGAGTTTCTCCAGCACTTCCTATTTGTATTACAAAATGAAACAGATTTATTCTGGTATACAAAAACAGAAGTTGTGGGAAGGTGTTCTGAGGAAGGGTCACTGGACCCGAAACCTTAACTCTGATTTCTCTTCACCGATGCTGCCAGACCTGCTGAGCTTTTCCAGCAATTTTTGTTTTTGTTTCTGATTTTTAAAGCATCTGTAGTTCTTTTAGTTATTTATTTATTCTGGTATATACTTATATACAAATAGCCACAAGAGGGTGCTATTGTAATCTTTCAGCCTTACTACCATGTCTCTGCCAAACTCTCCAAGTCTCTGACTCCCATTTCTTGTGCATCCAGAATTCCTTTTGTATTATATGGCAGCCATGGTTTGAGTGGCATCAGTTCCTGGAATTTTCTCCTAACCTCTTCTGCCTTTCCATTTACCATCTCCTGAAAGACTGTTTGGTTAAACCTTTGGTTACCTCACATTATCTTTCCTTTTATGACACTATGCTTTTATATCCATACAGTAAGTTATCACTTAAAGTTATGATTGCATTCCCGAAAATCATGCCTATAAGTGAAACATTTATTCCCATAGGAATTCATGCTAAACCTGCACTTGGGTTGTGTAGGGTCTTCCTTATCAGATAAAAAAAAAAGTCGGCATGAAAAAGTTAAATCCTAGGGTATTTTACATTGTTACTAATCCCACATTGGCGAATGAATAAATCTTTAAAATTAAAACACATTTAAAAACACAAATTAAAGACATATCTTTCCGATTACAATACTACACCTCCTGTTCATTGCCAATTCTGCTTCCTGAATTTCTCGCTATCTGATTGCTGCAATCCTTCCCTTCCCTGACCCTCTGACCTGCAGCTTTCACAAAGAGAGATGGAAGCAGGGGCAGAGCAACACCTTGGCCTCCACTTTCAGGGGAGAGGCAACAAGTCACTGGAAGAGACCGTGTCTTAGAAGGTTGGGCAAGGGGAGCAGCATCAAGTTGGAGTGTTAGCGAGCTGGGTATGCCATTCTAAAATGGTGCCAATCACATGCATGTGGATTTTAAATGAATCTCATGATGCTCAATAAGATGACAAGCACCACTCACTGACCAATGTTAAAGTGAAACAATATGAAATAGAGCTATTTTAAATGGGGGCTTATTTTATGTGCATTATATGCATTGTAGAAGAACTATTTGCATCAAAGGAAATATATGAATGCGTGTGTTTCATAGATATAAGGGCTATCTACTGCTTCAAACTGCTTGTTATTTTGTTTCTTTATTTTCAGACTACTAGGTGGTGCAAATTGTAATGACAAATTTAGGCAAAAGTCATAAACATCATATTCCTAATTCAAGAAAGAGAGAGTCATTTTAATGGAAATTTTATTCAATTTAAATATCTTTGATTCATATGGGGATTAAGAAGTGTTTTAGTTACCAAGTTACTAGAAATTTCATGACCTTGTATCAGTTTAATTTCTTCTGTCTCAATTTCATTAATTGAAATCTGTTCAAATTGTCAGAATTGTGGTGAAGGCCTGATTCAATATGAATATAACAGAATATTATAGTGGATTGAAATAATACTGGGTCACAAATGAGTGACTGAGGATTTGGAGGAAAATTCTTAGAAAAAGCAGGTTTGAATATTTGCAAGAAACATTGCTGACTTAAATTATAGATTAAAAAAGTTCTCAAATGTCATAAGTCAAAGGAAACGCTGTCATTGCATTTTTCAGAAGGCAATACTAATTTATTTATGTATGCTAGAGTGTAGATTTTACAGGAGGCATGTTAACATCATGTGAAAAAATGAAGGCTCTGACATCAACCACTTACTATTAAATTATCGTAGAGAATGATGAGAGTTCTCTCGTATTTTGTGCCAATGTTTGCTGTCTAATCCTAGAGCAATATACTCTGACGTAAAATCATATTTGTTTAAATCAGAAAATTGCATTTGGAATGTGGTTAATTGACTATTTCTACAAAAGGATCAATCACAAGTAAACCAATTGTATAGTTTAGGTAAAACCCTCAAACTAGACCTTCTACTCAGTGGAGAAATTAATTTTAAATATTTCATTGACACTGAATAACAACTTCAACATGTTGTAGAAGAAACTTGATGAGCAATTTCATTTTTTGCATAAATAGCATAAGGCCTGTATTCCATCTGATTGTGAGTACAGTAAAGCTAGCTTTATGATCAAGAAAACATACAAAGTTACTTATCCACTGATTGTTTGTTTGCCTTCAGTTTGATGTTAAACAGCATACTATGTAATGCCGCCATGACAAAATGTTGGATAATTACCAATGTGCTTTAACCTACACTGTGTATCTCAGCAGTACTGTGTGTAAGGTCATGTTTTAAGTACATTTTCCACTCTGTCTATTTTAAGAATCTGTGTTGGAAAATGAAGCAAAATACCAACGGTGATGTGCGCCCTCTTAGATTAAAATCCAGTAGGTTCCAACAGGTACCAATATAAAGCGTGGTTTAAAGAACATTCAGAAATAAGAAGCTAGTGTAGTTCCTTATTGAACATATACAAAAACCAAACACTGTATTTTCCCTAAGATGACAATCTCTACCAAATACAGATCGTACAGAAAGGGGTTCAGATAACGCACAATATGTCAACTAGAGGTTTGATTATAAATATTAATTGTTGGCAATGTGTGACCATATAATGAAACTTGTTTACATAGAAAAATTATTATAAAGCAGAACATGGAGCAAATAACTTTTTTTTTCACATTGGTATTAATAATCTATCCCGTAAATATTTATGGTGAACCTTCAAGATAATGTGAGGTTGGTTTTTGTTACAGGAGCATGAACCTAACTAAATGTTCATTCAGGTAGTCCAGAGCTCATGTGAATCATTGCAACTGCCATTTTGCTGAAATCACCTCTTTTAAGAAAATGCAGGGATAGAAATCTGACCTTTCTGATTGTTTTTGGCACCACTAGCTCCTTGTTACTTTTGAGTAAAGTTTTTATATTCTTTGCAGTACTGTAACACTCTGTGTTTACACTTACTTATCTGCTGGTCACTAAATACAGCTCCCTGGTGTGTTATGACTACAAAACTGATGCTAGATCACCTAAGAACTAGGAGCAGGAGTAGGCCATCCGGCCCCTCGAGCCTGCCCTGCCATTTAATAAGATCATGGCTGATCTTTTTAAGACTCAGCTCCACTTACCCGCCCACTCACCATAACCCTTAATTCCTTTACTGTTCAAAAATTTATCTCGCCTTGCCTTAAAAACATTCAGCAAGGTAGCTTCAACCACTTCACTAGGCAGGGAATTCCACAGATTCACAACCCGAAGGGTGAAGAAGTTCTTCCTGACCTCTCCTACATCTGCTTACCTTTATTTTGAGGTAATGCCCTCTAGTCCTAGTTTCACCTGCTAGCGGAAACAACCTCCCTGCCTCCACTTTATCTATTCCCTTCATAATCCTATATGTTTCTATAAGATCTCCCCTCATTCTTCTGAATTCCAATGAGTATAATCCCAGTCTACTCAGTCTGTCCTCATAATCCAACCCCCTCAACTCTGGAATCAACCGAGTGAATCTCCTCTGCACCCCCTCCAGTGCTAGTATATCTCTTCTCAAGTAAGGAGACCAAAACTGCACACAGTACTCCAGGTGTGGCCTCACCAGGACCCTATACAGCTGCAGCATAGCCTCCCTGTTTTTAAACTCCATCCCTCGAGCAATGACAGACAAAATTCCATTTGCCTTTTTAATTACCTGCTGCACCTGCAATCCTACTTTTAGCGATTCATGCACAAGGACACCCAAGTCCCTTTGCACAGCAGCGTGCTGCAATTTTTTACCATTTAAAACATAGTCCATTTTGCTGTTATTCCTACCAAAATGGATGACCTCACACTTATCAACAATGTACTTCATCTGCCAGACCTTTGCCCACTCACTTAGACTATCTATATCCCTCTGCAGACTTTGTGTCTTCTGCACACTTTGCTCTACAACTCACCCTAGTGTCATCTGCAAATTTTGACACACCACACTTAGTCCCCAACTCCAAACCATCTATGTAAATTGTAAACAATTGCGGTCCCAACACTGATCCCTGAGGCACACCACTAGCCACTGACCGCCAACCAGAAAAACACCCATTTACTCCTACTCTTTGCTTTCTACTGGTCAACCAGTATGGACATATCAATCTTTTAAGTTCCAACATGTGCTTTTTATACAGTGAAAATGACCATGGATGTAAATCCAATGGCCACCTGCAGAGAAATTTCAGAATATTTCTATAAGTACCAAAGAAGCTTCAAAGGGACAACTGCACTACAAGTTGAACTATACTCTCCTCCATGAGTATCTCAGACTGTGAACATTTTGGGAGAAAAGACAGCAGTTTGAGCAAGAGACCTACTTGCATTTTCCCCTTTTAAGAATACATAGGAAGAAGAGTAAAAGGCAAGCTTCAAACTTGGTCAGTATGTGTTAGTAGGTGTTTTAGTGTTCTGTGAAGGTCACAGTTTTGAGAACAACAATTGAACTCGCCAGATAAAGTAAAGGAGAATAAAATTTTCTCTCTCTAAGAGTTGCCAGCCATCCACTGCTGAAAGGAACCAAGACAGAAAAATTTCAATTGCCTATTCAACTGCTAACATCAACATTACAGATAATGGTCGCAATATTCTTCCACCTGCTTTTCACAAATGACTTAGTGACTGAACTGCATATTTTATCTTTTTCATGGATTCACTTTTTTCATTTCTTCTGAACTGTGTCTGTTGTGCTATTATTTCTTCTTGTCTTTCGTTACTCAATAACTTATTTTTTTGTTAACTCAGGAAAGTCTGGTTAAGTTGGTTCCTTTTAAGAATAAATTATCTTTTTCTGCCAGAAAGTTATCCGCAAGGGATAGATCTTTTCTAACTTCACTTTGCTGTGTCCAAACAAGGTAGTGTGGGTGGATAAAGAAGGGGAGCCAATTCATCTGTCCTCTCTAACGAGGCTGACAATTTGAAGTATCTGTCTGGAACTGTAATAATGACTCAGGAACCTTGCTTGTGATCCTATCACAGCAAATGTAATGTCTTTCTCCTGATCCATTATGGGCTTCTATCTATCTGTCCTCCTGGCTCTACTCTTCTGATGTCAGACAAATATCACCAGAAACACCAACAAAGAACATCATCAACATTTGACAAACAACACATGTATAAACAAGTAGAATGACAGGATGTGCTTTTTATGCAATGTTAGTGTATTTATAAGTTTGGTCCCAACCTTTATTGAGTACAAGCAAGTTAATCGGAAAAACATTACTTGATAAGGACTGTTACAATTTTAATAAAGACCCATGGTGAAAAATGAAACCGAATTGCATAAGGGTGGGGAAAGAAATGAATGAATCAAAAGTAAATTTGCATTCAGAGCAGGAATCAACTAGAATAACAGCATTAGAATCATAGAATAGAATTTAGCAGCACCTCTCATTACCCCCCGCAAACCCCAGCCACCAATCCATGATTAGTTTGACAGGGAGGACTGTTTAATTGGACAGGAAGGAGATACATGGAGACCCGCCTCTGTTCCAATTAAGTTTATGTCAAATTGGCCTGTGGACAGCCTTCCTGCCATGCTGCCAATTGGGGCTTTTAAATGGGTAATGAATGTTCACTTAAGGGCCTCATCCTTCTGCAACTTGTATTGACTTATCAACCCATCAGCAGTGGGCAGGGGACTTGCTGTGCAGTTGTTTGCAAGCTCCTGGACATGAGGTGAGACAGGGCAGTTGTTTGTTCATAGACACCCAGTGCTTGATTTAAGGACTTGATATCAGGAGGAGGGAGATCTGCTGCGAGCATCCTCCTGCCATCAATGTCAGCCCCTCAACTCCGACCCTCATCTCAGTATCAAATTCTCACCATCACTGACCCGTGGCTTGGAATCTGTGATTATCCTGGGTCTCAGATGGATGCTGTACCATCAGTAGACACTGCCTTTTGGTGGTGCTGTCATTCAGTAGCGCTGCCAGCCTCTAGTTGGCAGATGGAATTTCTGTCCACAAGGTCATTGATCCTCAGAAGTCCCGCTGCTGTCTACTTAAGTGCTTGCAGCAGGTAAATGTTTGGGCTTAAGAAAAGGTAACAGGGGCTTTCACTAACACTCCAGCTAGTGGAGGGGCCCCATAGCTGTGCAACTTCATTTTTCACAAATGCCTATTTGTTTGATATTATTAATCATCTCCAGTGCCGTTACTTTTGTATGTAGAGAGTTCCAGATCACTGCCACTCACTACATAAAAAAATGATCTTTCTCACATTCTCCTTGCAAACCTTAGACCAATCCTAGTCCTTGGACCATCAGTTCATGGGAACTAGCTTTTCTTTGTCTAATGTATTTGAACCTATTATAATCCATCACATTTCAAATCAATCTAATTTCCTCCAAGGAGAACAAACTCAGCTTCTCCAACTTAACCTTGTAGTGAAAATCCCTCATTCCTAGAATCGTTTTGTTAAATCTCCTTTGCACCCTCTGAAGGAACCTTACTATCTTCTTGAAGTGTAGTGATTAGAATTTGATGCAATACTCCAGTTTTGGCCTAACCAGAGCTTTATTAAGGTTTGGAATAACTTCCTTACTTTTGCACTGCATATCTCAATTCATGAAATCTAAGATGATGAGGCATCTACAAACTTGTGAGATAGATGATTTGAAAGATACACAAGTCTCTGAAGAAAATTATCCTCTTCTTCCTAAACCATTAACTTCTTATGCTGAGGTTGTCAGCTGGGTTCTAGATTCCCCAGAAAAGGTAGTGTCTACCTTATCAAGCCCCTTCAGAAAATTGTGCATTTATTTTGGGGAAAGCATTGGTATAGTATGACTGGACTAACAATTCAGACCCCCAGACCAAAGTTCCAGGGACATAGGTTCGATTCTCACCATCGTTGATGATGAAATTTTAATTTAAAGCCTGGAATCATTGCATCCTTGGGGTTACCATTGACCAAAAACTGAACTGGGCCAGCCATATACATACTGTGTCTATGAGAAAGTCAGAGACTGGAAACACCAAAGCCTATCCGACATCTACAAAACACAAGTCAAGAATATGACGTAAAACTCTCCAATGACCTAGATGAGTGCACATCCAATAATATTCAAGAAATTCAATCTTATTCAATTAAAGAAGCTTGCTTGATCAGCCAAAAATCTGATTAGTGAAGATGATTTTGAGCAATCCGGAGGTTAGTTTGTTGACACAGAATACCCAGTCTCTGACCTGATGTCATTTGTTTTGATATTTACATGACAGATGCAGTCCACAATGATGTCCAGAATGTTTATGTTGGAAGATATTGTGAATGCCACGTCCTAGGTGGTTATGCTCTTGTTGCAGAATATGAATGTTACTTTACACTTATCAGCTCATGCCTGGATTTTGCTCATATTCTGTTTCATGCATGAAGTCTGTTTCATTTTCTGAAGAATTATGAATGAGAAAATTATGGGAAGGCCTTTGATGAAGGTGCAAAAATGGTGGTGTTCAGGAATTTGCCTGGAGAACTCCTGTAGTAAAATCCAGAGGCAGAGCTGATGCACCTTTGGCAACCACTATCACTTTCCTTCGTGCCAGCACTGATTTCAGTGACTGGACAGCTTGCCCTCTGATTCCTACCATAATTTTATGAGGGTTCCTTGGTTCATTTTCCTCCTAGCTCCTTTAAAGGTCATCAAAATGACCTGCTTCTTAGGTGTGGAAGGTTAGGCAGAATCCTCCTTAAAGCCTGCATGAAAAATTTCTCCAAGAGGTCCTTTAAGAGACGTTAGGCCTCCCATTAACATATGCAAAGAGTCCAGTGTCTATTATTGGCAGCTACCAGAGCTATCTAAAGAATGGTGCTGACAAATTTAACAGATAACTAAATGCAAACTTAAATTGAACATGTACTATCACACTTTGCCATTGCTTCATCTATTTTGTGCCTATAGAATGGCTGCAATGATATGCTGTCTTCCCTCACTATTCCCACCAAATTCTATTTCAGTTTAGACACAGCAGACTCTAACAGCGATTAGAATTGGTGCTAGGTGATTTGTTCATTTTTCAGATCATTGGACTGAATGACCTATTCCAGTGCTCTAGATTCTATATAGTTCAATGTAATTTATTATCTGTTGGAAGATATATTAAACGGATTCTAAGTTCCAATAGAAGAAACTACTTTTTTTAATGTGTGACATTATATTATTAATTTGCAGTACATTCTCACATCACAGAACATGTCATAGTGTTCTTGCACTGTGCCTATTCTTGACATTAAACAGTATGCTCTTGAGTTTAATTATTTTGCTGTAGCTATAATTATCATTGAAGATAATAGTCTAGAGGGCATCAGATGGTTTTCTTGTGCCCAGTATTTTCAACTTTATTTCTATGTCAAAGCAGCACCTGCTTCATTTCTTTCTGAGTAATAGTCACAACTTTAATAGACTATGGACTACACAATCTCCCTTGTGTCATTTTCTTTATACTTGTATTTGTGTGGGACAATTGTAGTGTCATTGTCACTGATGTATCTTGTATATTTTTCTACTTATAATCTCCCATTGTGTTCTGTTGCTTTGACAGCAATTTAAGCTCCTGGGAAGGCAGATCGTTTTGTATTGCCTTTTAAGGTTGCTTTAAGATTGGCCAACAAACTGTTTTATTTAGTGCAATGTTAGTATTCTTTGTTTTGGAAAAAAGGATTTTCACCATAACTATCAAAAAGGATTCACTTGAAGTGCTTGTACAATAGATATTTATCTATGGAGTTTCTCTTGCCTTCATGCAATTATGGAAGGGTATGGAGGTCCACAAGGTTGAGCTGAGAGAATTCTATCTGTACCAACAGGGAGTTACATGGAGACTGAGCATTATACAATGGAATTTTGGTTCAAGTATATGGGTCTGCAGTGTCAATTCAAATTTAAGGCTTTTGGTAAAATAGAACTCAAGACACCTTTTCTTTGCGGATTTTAGTTCATTGATTACATAGTCACAGAGATCTGCCCACCCTAGTACTTTCATTCCTCTATTAAAGTTACTCGGTCTCTTAATTAATTGATCAACCTCATTCTGCAGTTTAACTCTTACTGTACTGACACTATGAGCTACCTGGTCATGATATTTCCTGCATCAGAAAACTTGATACTTAGGCTGGTGCTTTCAGGATTAATGAGAAGGCTGACCCATAGAACATGCATGTTATACAACCACGTGTTCATTTTGCTAACAATCAAATGTGTACTATAACAATGGTATCACCTCCTCTGTATTGGATTTCTTTCTTTTTCAGTTTTGCCTTGCTTCCAATCTTTTTGTTCTCTTGGATTTGAAAAATCTGACAAAAAGCTAAAGTAAATTTTGTTACTTTATGAAGGCTGAAGCAATTTCGTGCCCTGTGCAGTTTCTTGCTTTTAATGTCCCTTACATTTAAGAAGCTGCCAAACTTTAAGCAATCTGCTTTCACCTAACTCCCTGTATTGGTTAGTAAACCTATTGTTGTGGTACTGGAATTGTAAACAATGGGCCATGAACTCATAATCCCAGCATCATATATTGTGACAAATCTAATAAATTGTGAATTTCTGTGATAGTACTAACATCTTTGAGCAATTGTTAGATACCTACTCTGGTTGTGAATGAAGGTAAGATTCACTGGTGTCCCACAGTTTCCTCTGCTCTTACTTACATCTCCAAGTAACTGGTAATGTATACCAACATGTACCATAGTAACTCATATCAGCTGACTAACTAAACTAAGTGAGGACATCATTTGCTTCATCTAGTGTAGATAATGGATGTCATATCTCTAAGTGCATAAAGTCTGGAAGAATCAGATGATCCGAGCAAAAGGATAAATATTCTTATAGTGGTCACCAGCATGACACATCCATCCAGGACACTGTTCTGATGAAGCAGATTGTGGTCAGTCACCTTGTAAAAGATTGTGATCTTACCGAGTATCACCAAACATAGCTACAAGAATGCTACTGCAATACAGCATGTGACCACCCATGAGCATATCAACATACAAATGGGCGTATAAATTGGGAGCAGAAGTGGCCCATTCAGTCCATCAGGCCTGACCTACCAGTTAATAAGATCATGACTGATCAGATTGTGTTAATAGTTCTACTACCTTTACCCACTGGCAAGGTAAACATACCCAGCCAAATTTACCGTCACCTGAAAAGTACAACCAAGAGAAATTTCAGATCTTTAAAGGAATTAGAGGAGGTGATGACCTAGTGGTATTATTATGAGACTATTAATACAGAGACATAGGCAATATTCTTTTTCTGATGAAGGGTCTAGGCCCGAAACGTCAGCCTCTCTGCTCCTATGATGCTGCTTGGCCTGCTGTGTTCATCCAGCCCTGCACCTTGTTGTCTCGGATTCTCCAGCATCTGCAGTTCCTACTATCTCTGATTCAATTTTAACCCCACTGCGAAGCATCTTCTAAGGATGCCTAGCCTGAAGAAGTTACCCTCCTCCCTCCGGACAAACCTCAAGGGATCTCTCTCCCACTGCAACTCTCTCGTAATCTCTTCGGCCCTGAAACTGCTCGATCACGTCCTGAAGCAAACCAGGCACTACAGCCACATCACCTTCCTTAGCACCTGCCTACGGCACCAGATCATCCCCAATGGACTACAATCCACATTCAAGCCTTCCCAATTTGGCCCCAACCGTGACAATATCTACACTCATGGTATTGAGATCCTTGAGAAGCATTTCTCCCTGCGACTCCTGAAACACACACTTGCAGCAATGCGCCGGCATCTCCAGGCACTACAATCAAGCCTACCCCAGCTCAGAGCCTCCCTCTCCCAGACCTGCAAAGGACCTCTCCTGTTTTTTATTCTTCGTAGGATCCACAACCTGAACTCACAATTCTACTCAGCTTTATTGGACACTAAAAACCGTAAGTACAGTAAACTTACTGGTGCCTACCACCCAAAACGGGCTTCCTCCACCCCCCAAATCCCCAGCCGTACCCAGGACCATCCCCACAATGTGCCCGCCGCCATTGGCCATGAGGCCACTATCGGAGAACCCTCAGTGCTTTTTCTGATGAAGGGTCTAGGCCCGAAACGTCAGCCTCTCTGCTCCTATGATGCTGCTTGGCCTGCTGTGTTCATCCAGCCCTGCACCTTGTTGTCTCGGATTCTCCTGCATCTGCAGTTCCTACTATCTCTGATTCAATATTCTGAGGATATAGGTTCAAATCCCACCATGCCAAATGGTAGAATTTTAATTCAATAAAAATCTGAGGTTGAGGGTCTAATAGTGACCATTGCCAATTGTTAGAAAAAAACAATCTGGTTCACTAGTGTCCTTTAAGGAAGGAAATCTGCCATCGTTACCCTTCAGGCCTACATGTGATTCCAGACTCCCAGCAATATAGTTGACTCTCAGTTGCCCTCAGGGGCAATTAGGGATGGAAAATAAATACTGGCTGAGTGAACAACATCCATATCCTGTGAATGAATAAAAAAAATCCTTAGTTAGCTTTACTAACTGTAGACTGGGCTTTGCAATGAAATGTCTTTCCCTGTAGGGAAACCAACAAAATTATCTCAGGATAGAATATATCTACAGGTTTTTATAACAGAAATGTTTATTTAAAGCTTACCAATATCAACGCTTTGGATCCTAACCCATGAATTCGAAGATATTGTAATCTAGATGTAGACTTGTGATGATATAAGTATGAAACTGCATTTTTTGTTATAATTGCTTGTGAATGTTTATTGTAAGAATCAATTCTAGATTACATTTATAGAATGAATACTGTATGATAGAATCTGTAACACTTAAAGACAACCACTTCACTTGTACAGATAATGGCCTCTCTAAGAAAAGTAAATATTCTGTGCTGTAGTCCCTTAATACTGAATGGTAGTTCCATAGTCAATCAACATGGATACCCGCATGGGCCCAAGTGTAGGTTACGTGGAACAATCTGTCTTCCGTAGCTACACTGGCCCTAAACCCCACCTCTTCCTCCGTTACATTGATGACTGTATCGGCGCCGCCTCGTGCTCCCACGAGGAGCTCGAACAGTTCATTCACTTCACCAACACCTTCCACCCCAACCTTAAGTTCACTTGGACCATCTCTGATACCTCTCTCTCCTTCCTGGACCTCTCTGTTTCCATCTCTGGCAACCACCTGGAAACTGATATCCATTTCAAGCCCACCGACTCCCACAGCTACCTAGAATACACCTCCTCCCACCCACCTTCCTGCAAAAATGCCATCCCCTATTCCCAATTCCTTTGCCTCCGCCGCATCTGCTCCCATTCCACTCCCGAACATCTCGGATGTCCTCGTTTTTCAAGGACCGCAACTTCCTCCACTCAGTGGTCGAGAATGCCCTCGACTGTGTCTCCCGCATTTTCCGCAACTCATCCCTCACACTCCCTCCCCGCAATAACAACCAAAACAGAATCCCCCTTGTCCTCACGTACCACGCCACCAACCTCGGGATCCAACGCATCATCCTCCGACACTTCCGCCATCTGCAATCCGACCCCACCACCAAAGACATTTCTTCCTCCCCACCCTTATCTGCTTTCCGGAGGGACCAGTCTCTCCGTGACCCCCTTGTCTGCTCCACACTCCCCTCCAGCCCCACCACACCCGGCACTTTTCCCTGCAACCGCAGGAAGTCCTACACTTGCCCCTACACCTCCCTCCTCACTCCCATCCCAGGTCCCAAGAAGACTTTCCACATCAAGCAGATGTTCACCTGCACATCTGCTAATGTGGTATACTGTATCTGCTGTTCCCGTTGTGGCCTCCTCTACATCGGGGAAACCAAGCGGAGGCTTGGGGACTGCTTTGCGGAACACCTACGCTTGGGTCGCACTAAACAACTCCACCTCCCAGTCGCGAACCATTTCAACTCCCCCTCCCATTCCTCAGACGACATGTCCATCCTGGGCCTCCTGCAGTGCCACAGCGATGCTACCCGAAGGTTGCAGGAACAGCACCTCATATTTCGCGTAGGAACCCTGCAGCCCAATGGTATCAATGTGGACTTCACAAGCTTCAAAATCTCCCCTCCCCCTACCGCATCCCAAAACCAGCCCAGCTCGTCCCCGCCTCCCTAAACTGTCCTTCCTCCCACCTATCCTCTCCTCCCACCTCAAGCCCCACCCCCATCTCCTACCTACTAGCCTCATCCCGCCCCCTTGACCTGTCTGTCCTCCCTGGACTAACCTATCCCATCCCTAACTCCCCACCTACACTCACCTTTACTGGCTCCATCCCTGCCTCTTTGACCTGCCTGTCTCCTTTCCACCTATCTTCTCCTCTATCCATCTTCTATCCGCCTCCCCCTCTCTCCTTACTTATTTCAGAACTCTCTTCCCCTATCCCATTTCTGAAGAAGGGTCTAGGCCCAAAACGTCAGCCTTCCTGCTCCTCTGATGCTGCTTGGCCTGCTGTGTTCATCCAGCTCTGCACCTTGTTATCTCTATTGTTATAAGTGACCCTATTTTAGATTTGTACAAATTTGTTAAATATGGTCAAATATTTGGTGCGTCTTTGTTTCAAATTTCAAGGTAAGCATGGCCATTATGTATCCCAAGATGGCTGGTGTGTGTGTGCGTGCGTGCGTGTGTGTGTTTTGTCCATATTCACTGATTAAGACTTAAAGTTGGTCCTCTGGTGCAAAGAAAGAGGCTACCATTGCCAATTTTATATCCATAAAAACAGTTCTTTTAATAAATATTTTTATCACACTGTTAAAACAGTTTCCTAATGAATGCTTGCCATTCACTGCCGAATTGTCTTTTCTTTTAACTTACAGGTGTTTGGCTATTTTCCATGAGTGAAAGGCCTTCAAGTTCCACATTTCCTTATAGCGTTTTCTCACTAGCTGTTGGCACTTATTCAAATGCTGCATAGTATATTTATTTTCCTGAATTCACACTAATTTAAAGAACATCTTAATTTTCTAATTAAATTAATCACTTCCTTTACACTTGTGGTCTCGACTCTACCTTTCTCTCCATTCATATTCCCTCTGCCTCTCATGTCAATCAAGAATCCATCTAACAAGCCCTTGCAAATTTACAATAGCTGTGTCTCCACTGCACTGTGGGAAAGAGAATTTCACATTCTTATGACCGTCTGAGAGGAAGAAAAGATCCTCATCTCCATCTTAAATGAAAGACACTTTATTTTAAAACTTTATCCCCTAGTTTTATTCTCCCCTACAAGAGAAATCATCTTCCAGGTATCTACTTTTTTGTATCCCCTCACTATGTCTAAATAAAGTTCATTCTCATTTTTCCAAACTCCTAGTCTGTCCTATGTTTCTGCATTATTCCATTATTCCCTTCAATCCAGGAATCAGTTGAGCGAACGCTTGCTGGAATGTTCCTAATGCAATTATAAATTTTCTTGTATAAAGATGCTAAAACCATAAACAGTATTCCAGATGTGGTTTGACCAATGCCATTTACAATCATAACACAACTTCCTTACTTTTATAGAGATAACAAAGTGTAGAGCTGGATGAACACAGCAGGCCAAGCAGCATCAGAGGAGCAGGAAGGCTGACGTTTCGGGCCTAGACCCTTCTTCAGAAAATTTCTGAATTTTCAGATTTCTGAAATTTCAGATTTTCTGAAGAAGGGTCTAGGTCCGAAACGTCAGCCTTCCTGCTCCTCTGATGCTGCTTGGCCTGCTGTGTTCATCCAGCTCTACACCCCTTCCTTACTTTTATACTGCATTCCCTATGAAATAAGCAACAACATTCCTTTGCCTTTCTAATCACTTTCTGTACCTCCATATTAACCTTTTTGTAATTCATGTGCCAAGACAAACATTTATTGCATATCACCAGCTGGACAGCCTGGTCTCTGGTTATCTGTGGAACATGCTGCTCAAAGGAATTTTCCTGATAAACATTCCCTGAACTCACCTTCAGGCAATCTTTGCCAATGTTAATCATTTAATCTGTCTTTAGCTTAAATTCACCCATCATTATTGCTATACCTTTCTTATGAATTCCCATTATTTCTTTCTGAATGCCCAATACCAGTGTACAGTTACCATTAGAGGTCTACAAACTACTTACAAATGACTTCTTATCTTTGCTTTTTTTTGACTTCTGAAGAAGTCATACTGGACTCAAAATGTTAACTTTGTTTCACTCTCCAGATGCCTCCAGACCTACAGAGTTGTTCTAGCACTTTCAGCTTTTATTTCCTATTTCCAGCATCTGCAGTATTTTACTTTTAATTGAACACACCCCTCTAGGATTTTGTTCTTGGGTACAAAAAATTATTTCTATCCCTCTAACTGTAGTGTCACCTGCTATCACCATGTTGCCTTGTAGAATATTATGTAAAGGCGCTTTGATCAGTTTATTCAGGTGCTCTTACTGTATGAAACAAAGAATGGCAGTTCAAACTTAGTTTTACTAAAACACTTGCGGTCATAACCTCCTCTTCTTTACCATGTGCCAAATCAGATTACCATAACATACGGGGTGTGACTGCTTTCTAGAACAATGTGTCCAGGTAGTATTTCCCCTCCCTGATGCAGCACAGCGTTTGCAATTTGGTCTCCAGTTCAGCAATTCTAAAACAAATTCCTTGTATCACAAGCACTTACTACAGACATGTTTGCTGATCATCCATCCAGTCCACATAAGGTGCAACATATCACCCACCCAGTCACCTTTATTTTCTTTTAATTAGCTATTTAATTATTTGTTTTTGTAATTAAATTGTAATCAATGCTTCAAGTCTTGCTTGTGCTTATACTCGTATTATTTCAATTAATATTGTTCTTAGTACATTTGAAATTCCTGCATTTAGGTAAAATAAATAGAAATACTAAAGAAGCAATTCTTCACTGTGATGCCACGTCTGTTGATGTTGATTCCGAATGTGGGTTTTGAACTTATAGGCTTCATGGTTCCTGGTGTTTACTCTTGTCTAGGTCTTGCTGTTTTCTGACTCGCACTATCCACAAAGTCTCGTTGTTTATAATTCCACTTTCCTTGAAGCCTGACTCTTAAACTCCTATCTGGCCCCACTCTTCTCACAGTTCCTCTGTCTTCTGATCACACCCTCCTTGTTGTCTTCTACTTTCTGCCTCTGCTCAGTGTGAAACCTCACCGTTTTCTGGCATTGATCTTGAAATCAACCTGTCTTCTGGCTTTGATTTCCTTGAATTCTTGTTTTTTTTTTTGGTCGACTCCGTTTAAAATCTCATTGTTTCCTACCCTGTCTCTGGTGTCTAGCTGTGTGCAGGCTGTAAGCACTCTCCTCATGGACTCATTGTTTTTTGGCACTGCTGTACTTGATGTCCCACTCTTTTCTCCCTCTACGCATTCTTCAAAGTCTGCCCTGCTTTGCTTGGAATCTTGATGTTTTACTGCACCTCTGTCATTGAAATCTTGCTGTTTCCTTGCCAGTCTCCCTGCCTATTTTGCATCTGATCGTTGATGAGTTGTAGGAGCTTGAAGAAGGATACCAAAATATACCACTAGCAGCCTAGTGACTGGTGTTGGGAATGAACAGACTTATTATAGAGCCAGTGTACTTTAAACTTCACTTTTGCTAATGCATTTGAAGTTTTCCACATGTAACAGGGAGCAAATAATAATTACTTTGTTTGCATTTATTTCAATACCTTAACATTTTGTAATTGAAGCAAAGTTCAGGTTGAATTTGATTACATACAAATGGTTTGGCGTACAGTCAATTATTTTCCTTCTCTGTAAAATGCAGTCAGACCTGCTTTGGAGGCTGCAACTCTAAATGCCAGGCATGTTCCTACATGAATGGCAGATAGTTAGTCATAGCCAGATATTTTGTAGTTGTGTGTCTGCTTAATCTTGTCAATTCATGCCTCCAAAAATGAATAGTATCAGTTTTAACTGCTACCAGATCTTACTGACTGTGATCAAGCCTGATCTGGCACCTGTTTTTCGTTGAGGATTCCTGACTGCAGTGATTTGGTTGACGCATTGATTGTTCTATATATATATAAAAAACAGTATTAAATTACATAGATCTTCTGGTTTCTATTTTCTCCCAGTTCTGAAATGTACACTACGTGCAATGAAAATGTTTGGTTTCTCACTGTTCCATGACCTATATGCCTTCAAGGACACTGAAGCCTAGATATTAACAGGCAGGAAATGAGGGAAAATCTGAAAGCAGTCAAAGATCCTGGTTAGGACGCGGAAGTAGGCTTCCACTGATCTTAATGGAAGGACATTACTTTGTTTTCCACCAAATTGACAGGCTGGTTGGTGGCTAGCAGACACAGCTGTGGCAGAAGGCAGCGGTTGGGGACTGATGGGACTGCCCTGACAACTGGGAAATGGGTGTAATGTTGCTGCTGGGTGCTTGAGGGGTGGGTATTAAATCAGCTGTGGTTGTCTGAATGGAGTAAGAGAACAAACTTATCGTGCTGGGTTCTCTAATCACAGCAGAGAGAGATAGATAGGGAGGAATCAGCAGAGGTGTCAGGAGAGGTATAGATGAATTTGAAGGGATGGCTGAGTAGTTTCTCATTTACTGTTGGGGACGGGAGGGAATGGGGGCATTGATAACCAAGTTCAAGTCTTGGTGTTGCATGGGACTTGAAACTAATGTCCAACATTGAAAAGTGATATATTCTCTTGAATCAGACATTTGGACATGTTGGTCCATCACGTATATAACACAGTGTGGAGCTAGAGGAACATTTTTTTCTGAATAAGGGTACTGACCCGAAACGTCAGCTTTCCTGCTCCTCTGATGCTGCCTGGCCTGCTGTGCTCCTCCAGCTCTACACCGTCTTAGCTCTGACTCCAGCATCTGCAGTTCTTACTATCTCTCTTGGTCTATCACATCCTGAGATGCAACTTGAATTGAGATCTTATGGTTCAGAGATATGAGCATTAACATTGTATTACAAGGATGTCTTGATATGTTTTAAATTTAAACAATTTGGCACAATTTAATGCCTTCCCTTGTGATGGGTTTGGTGGTGTCGGGTGGGGTCGTTAATGGTGGGCGAGGGTGTTGGCTGGGACCTCATGACCTCCTTGTTTCTTCCAGGTAAAAGCTTCCTGTCACAATGATGTAGGCAAATAATGCATATCTAAGGGTCTGATCCCATTGTTGCTGGTAAGGCGGGGGCTTGCCACACAGGATGCCTGAACGAAAAACAAATCCTGTTGGCTTATTCAAAGAGTTCATGATCGAGGAATGGGGAAGGGGAAGCGAGGGACATGCTGAGAACTTTCCCTACCCTTGCTGTAAATTCTGTTCCTCTCCTTCAACTTCCACCCTGTGATTCCCATTCCCATCATTACTTTGTGACACTGATCCCTTGGAGATCCTGGCCTCACATGGGTTCATCACCATCAGCAGACACCATCTTTCTGGTGATGTGCCCCTCTTGTTGTTTGGCAGCTCTCAGTGAATAGGACCCTCAACCTGGACACCATAAAAGGCTTTGATGCCTAGTTAAGTGCCTGCTTGGTACTTTATGCATTGGGGCTTCACAAAAAGAAGAGGTCTGAGGACATTTCAATCATAGAGAGTGAGGCAGTAGCATCTTCAGTTGAGTGAAAAAGCCATCTCAGAAGCACTACTAAGGTTCCACCATGGTTGACGAGGCCTTCAACTGTGTCTGCCAAATTCCTGCACTTCTGCTGTACCCTTTTCTCATACCTCCCAGAACTTCAATACAGTTCCCTATGTCTTCACCTTTCACGCAACTAACTCCCATCTTCAACAAATTAATTTTTGCTATTTGTGTCATCTTCGTTGTGATATTGCCACCAAACACATCTTGTGTCCCCTGCCAGCACCTTTTCAGCATTTGGAAGGGACTGTTGCCTCTGTGATCTCCTGATCCACTCCTCAGTCACCCCGTTTACTCTGTTCCCTTTCCTATGGCACCTTTCAAAGCATGACATCACTGGAGACATAAGACCTGTCCTTTTATCTCCTTTTCCTCACCATCCAAGGGCCCAAACACTCCTTCCAGGTGAAGCACTGGTGTATGTGTACTTTCAATTCACTCTTCTGTACTCACTGCGCACAATGTACACTCCATTACATTGGGGAGCTTGAATGCAGATTGGGTGACTGCTTTACAGAACATTTTCATTTGTTCCACGAGCATGACCCTGAGCTTCTGGTGCCTTTTCACGGAGATGTTTCTGTCCTCAGTGTACGCCATTGTCTAACATAAGTTTCAGAAACAGGATCTCAATTTTCCAGAGATAGTAGGAACTGCAGATGCTGGAGAATCTGAGATAACAAGGTGTAGAGCTGGTTGAACACAGCAGGCCAAGTGCATCAGAGGATGAAGAATTTCTGAAGAACGGTCTAGGCCCGAAACGTCAGCCTTCCTGCTCCTCTGATGCTGCTTGGCCTGCTGTGTTCATCCAGCTCTACACCTTGTTATCTCAATTTTCCAACTTTTTCTGCTTTTATTACAAGTAAAAGGAAACTCCTGAGCAGGGAGATATTTGCAATTGTAGAAAAGGGGGAGCCCATGCTGGCTGTGCTACATGATTCTTGTGGAAGTCAGGAGAGCACACCTTCTTTGCCACACAAACAGAACTTTAGCTCTGAGCTATTCTGGTGTCATCCTTTGTTATGAGAGGTTGTACTAAACAAAGAATTCACTCACTAAATTCACATAGGCATCTCAAATAGATGACTAATTTGCATAGATTAATGAAGTTCTCTATTGATTCAGGCAAACACTTCTGCTGCCCCTCAGAAGGCTGGATGTATTGTTGCGGGGCAACAGCCTATAGATTCATCACCTTGATTTTAACTTGGCTTTCACTCCTTTTGAATTGTTTCCTCGGCTGTTAAATGAAGCCAGGAAGAAAATAATGGATGCTGTAAGGATACTTTTCCAATCCTCAATAGACACAGGTGAGGTGCCAAATAACGAGAGATGTGTGAACATTGTACCACTATTGAAAAAGTGTATGAGGAATAGGTCAGATAACAATAATCAGTCTGATCTCAGTGGTGGGCACATTACTGGAATCAAATATTGAGAGACAGGATTAACTGTTACTTAGGAAAGCATGGAATAAGCAGAGACAACAAGGTGCGGGGCTGGACGAACACAGCAGGCCAAGCAGCATCACACGAGCAGAGAGGCTGATGTTTCGGGCCTAGACCCTTCATCAGAAAAGGGGGAGGGGAATGGGGTTCCGAAATAAATAGGGAGAGAGTGGGAGGCGGATAGAAGATGGATAGAGGAGAGGATAGGTGGAGAGGAAACAAACAGGTCGAAGAGGCGGGGATGGAGCCAGTAAAGGTGAGTGTAGGTAGGGAGTTAGGAAGGGGATAGGTCAGTCCAGGGAGAACGGACAGGTCAAGGGGGCGGGATGAGGTTGGTCGGTAGGAGATGGAGGTGCGGCTTGAGGTGGGAGGAGGGGATAGGTGGGAGGAAGAACAGGTTAGGGAGGCGGGGACGAGCTGGACTGGTTTTGGGATGCGGTAGGGGGAGGGGAGATTTTGAAACTTGTGAAATCCACATTGATACCATTGGGCTGCAGGGTTCCCAAGCGGAATACGAGTTGCTGTTCCTGCAACCTTCAGGTGGCATCATTGTGGCACTGCAGGAGGCCCAGGATGGACATGTCGTCTGAGGAATGGGAGGGGGAGTTGAAATGGTTCGCGACTGGGAGGTGCAGTTGTTTATTGCGAACCATACGTGGAACAATCCCTCTTCTGTATCTACACCGGCCCTAAACCCCACCTCTTCCTCCGTTACATTGATGACTGTATCGGCGCCGCCTCGTGCTCCCACGAGGAGCTCGAACAGTTCATCCACTTCACTAACACCTTCCACCCCAACCTTAAGTTTACCTGGACCATCTCTAACACCTCTCTCCCCTTCCTGGACCTCTCTGTCTCCATATCGGGCAACCACCTAGAAACAGATATTCATTTCAAGCCCACCGACTCCCACAGCTACCTAGAATACTCCTCCTCCCACCCACCTTCCTGCAAAAATGCTATCCCCTATTCTCAATTCCTTCGCCTCCACCGCATCTGCTCCCAGGATGAGGCATTCCACTCCCGTACATCTCAGTTGTCCTTGTTTTTCAAGGACCGTAACTTCCCCCTCTCGGTGGTCGAGAACGCCCTCAACCGTGTCTCCCACATCTCCCGCACCTCATCCCTCACACCCCGTCCACGCAATAAGAACCAAAAAAGAATCCCCCTCGTCCTCACGTACCACCCCACCAACCTCCGGATCCAACGCATCATCCTCCGACACTTCCGCCATCTGCAATCCGACCCCACCACCAAAGACATCTTTCCCTCCCCACCCTTATCTGCTTTCCGGAGGGACAACTCTCTCCGTGACTCCCTTGTCCGCTCCACACTCCCCTCCAGCCCCACCACACCCGGCACTTTTCCCTGCAACTGCAGGAAGTGCTACACCTGCCCCCATACCTCCTCCCTCACCCCCATCCCAGGCCCCAAGAAGACTTTCCACATCAAGCAGATGTTCACCTGCACATCTGCCAATGTGGTATACTGCATCCGCTGTACCCGGTGTGGCTTCCTCTACATCGGGGAAACCAAGCGGAGACTCGGGGACCGCTTTGCAGAACACCTACGCTCGGTTCGCAATAAACAACTGCACCTCCCAGTCGCGAACCATTTCAACTCCCCCTCCCATTCCTCAGACGACATGTCCATCCTGGGCCTCCTGCAGTGCCACAACGATGCCACCCGAAGGTTGCAGGAACAGCAACTCATATTCCGCTTGGGAACCCTGCAGCCCAATGGTATCAATGTGGATTTCACAAGCTTCAAAATCTCCCCTCCCCCTACCGCATCCCAAAACCAGCCCAGCTCGTCCCCACCTCCCTAACCTGTTCTTCCTCCC
>NC_063346.1:34432725-34442843 GCF_021869965.1 Rhincodon typus | reverse complement strand
TCCTACCGACCAACCTCATCCCGCCCCCTTGACCTGTCCGTTCTCCCTGGACTGACCTATCCCCTTCCTAACTCCCTACCTACACTCACCTTTACTGGCTCCATCCCCGCCTCTTCGACCTGTTTGTTTCCTCTCCACCTATCCTCTCCTCTATCCATCTTCTATCCGCCTCCCACTCTCTCCCTATTTATTTCAGAACCCCCTTCCCCTCCCCCTTTTCTGATGAAGGGTCTAGGCCCGAAACGTCAGCCTCTCTGCTCCTATGATGCTGCTTGGCCTGCTGTGTTCATCCAGCCTTGCACCTTGTTGTCTCAGTTAACACCGACTTCCTTTTCTCAGCCTCGAAGAAGTGTGCATCTACAAATATATGTATACAGTTGCCTTTTTGGATGCATTTCTCCCAGTTTATTTTCTCCGACCTCACTTTGTTTTTTATTCAGGGCATCTTGGGCCTCAGGCCGAACACCTACCAGTGCCTATATAACTTTGGTTAATTGGGACTGACCAACTACCCCAGTCCCTTCAAGACCAACATTGTCACTACTCCCATTCTCTTCTAGACCAACATCGGAGCCAAACATGTACCTCAAGTTGCCCAGAAACGGGGCAGCAATCTGACCAAGTAAGGGATAGAAGCAGGGTAAACCATTTGCCCCCTTTAAGCCTGCTCCACTACGTTGTGATTGATCTGGTGTGGCTTTAACTCCATTGTTGTAAATTCTCCACAGTCCTCGTATCCCTTGACAATGGGGAAAAAAAAAAATTATCCTATCCAATCCAGCCTTGAATATATTCAGAGATTCAGCCTTTGCTGTTTTGGGTGAGATTTCTGTAAACCAACGACCCTTAGAAGAAATCATTCCTCCTCTCCCATCTTCACCAAAAGCCTTCTTTTGAAACTGTGACCTCTTGTTCTAGATTGCTCAATGCAGGCCCTATGCTAGGGTAAATAACGCATATGTTAAAATATTCTTTAAGAGTCCCTAAAACGATTCCACACACAAATTAGAGATAGTAGGAACTGCCGATGCTGGAGTCTGCGATGACAAAGTGTAGACCCTTCTTCAGAAATGACCCAAAACGTCAGCTTTCCTGCTCCTCTGATCCTGCCTGGCCTGCTGTGTTCATCCAGCTCAACACCTTGTTATCCCACACACAAATTAAATCTGGCCCCAAACACAACAGTCAAAATTTAAACATTAGAACCAGCTGTGACTTAGTGGTTAATAATCTTACCTTAGAATCATAATCTAAAGTTCTACACTAAATATCAGATCACAGAGACATTGAAATTTATATTTAATTTGTGAGTTTTGCTTTGTGGGATGTTTTTCTGTTCAATGAGAATGTTAACTCTGAAATTTTGTTCCTGTGGAACGATAGTATATATTATGGCTTATTTGAACATTAAAAACTCGGATGTACTGAGTTTACCTAAGCCTGTCATAAAATGTCTATGTCTGTATTTTATGAATTCAGTTCCAAAATAATCCACAGATATTTCTGTTTTAGCTGTGATAGACACAAGTGTTTGACTTCTGATGTTAAGTCACCCTAATGATGGTAAATAACACATTGAAGAGAGAGAAACAGAGGAAGAAAAGGGCTGATGATCATTTACCAAGCATTATGGACCTTGTAAACAGCTATTGTATTTCTAAGTCTTCAATTTTAGCAAACTGATTTTCATGTGCTGTCTTCACGGTTGTGACTGTAGATTGTAGAAGAAGCATTAGTGTATTAGGGAGTCTTAATCACAAGTTTCAGATAAATTAAGTTGTTAACAAATTATAAAACCAGTGTTTTCTCAAGCTCCCCAAACAGCCCCTATCTGACATCTCTGCAGATGGAGTGCAGAACAGCATGTCAGGAGCAGCACCAGAAATACCGAAAAAATGAGGTGTAAACCTAGAGAAGCTGCAACTAGATATAAACAGCAAATGATGAACAAAGCTAAGTGATCCCACAGCCCACAGATCCGATCTAAGCTCTGCAGTCCTGCCGCATCCAGTCATGAACAGTAGTGGACAATTAAACAATTCACTGATGGAGGAGGTACAAAAAATAACACACACTCACCACATCTGTCCAAAAGACAGATCAGAAGCGTTTGCACCAATCTTCAGCCAGATCTGCCAAATGGATGATCTACCATGGCGTTTTCTGTAGATTCTCTGCATCATAGATGCCAATCTTAAGCCGCTTTGTTTCATTGCATGTCACATGAGGAAACAGCTGAAGGCACAGGTTATTACAGGCCATGAGCCCTGACAACATTCTAGCAATAGTACTGAAAATCTCCAAGCCACTAATCATTCTAATTTGGAAATGCATTGTTATTCCTTCATTGTCATTGGATCAAATTCATTGAAGGTCCCTCCCTAACAGCACTGTAGATGTGTCTACACCAAGTAAGTTGCAATGATTCCAGAAGGCAGCTCACCATCACTACCACCTCAATGACAGTTGGGGATGGTTAGATAAAGACTGGCACAGCCAGTGAACCCTGCATCCCTGAATAAAGTTTTTTAAAAAAATGTATATAAGAAAAAACCAAATACGGCAAAGACCTGCAGATGCTGGCAATCTAACACAAACAAAAAACAGAAATATTGGTAAAACTCAGCAGGTTTGGCACCATTTGTGGAGAGAAGAGAAAGCAGTTAATGTTTCAAGGCCAGTGACCCTTCTTGAAAACTAGAAGCAGCTAGGAAAGTGTGGTATTTATGCTGATGATGGATGCGGGTGAGGGATGGTAGTGAGTGGGTAGCTGAGATTCTGCCTATCTGCTCACTGTGACCCCCTCCACTGCCAACCAACCCATCCCCATTATCAGCATAAATACCACCTGTTTCTACTTCTGAAGAAGGTCACTGGCTTTGAAACACCTAACTCTGTTTTCTTTCCACAGATGCTGCCAGACCTCCTGAGATCTCCAAAGAAGGTATATCACTGAGACTCGACCACTCTGGAGAATTTTGGACAAATAATTCTGACTTATGACTAAAACATTTCAACTTCTGAAAAGCTATTTTGGGTTAATTCCAAATATATTTTGTGAGTGGTGTGTCAGAACTATAAAACTAATCAAACATTTGTGTCAACAACGAGACATATAGCAATTCTTTTGACCGTAAGAAGCCACAAAGTGACATTACTGCAAAGGAGGAGTGGTCACTACAAAATTACAGATGAATGTTTGTTACGCTACACATGTTTAAATTAGATCAAGTATTTAGTTTTTATTTTAGTTGTAAGATTGAGTTAATTTAATTAAAGCTTACATATTTAGTCAACGTTACGTATAATATGAATGTAGAATGAGTGTTGTAATTGCCGCATATGGAAATTTCTGGGGTACACTATAATTCCAGACAATTGCATTTGCTGCATCTTGAAGAACCTAAGCTTGAGTTGTTGAGCTGAAGACTGAGGTCCATACATTGCAGTATATTAGGCAGAAGGAGAGTTACCCGGTAGCACTTTGATCCAAGATGCAGACGTAATCCTCAGTGATGCAGAACAGGATGGTGCATTGAATCAGTGAGCCAAGGGAACCCTCGGGGCAAGTCTTCAGAAGCTGCTGCCATTGGCCTTATTCTACAAGTGCAAGGTTTGTTCTAAAATCTGCAGGTTGGAGAGAAAATTGTCCATGCTACAAGACACTGTTCAACCTCCAAGCAAAAAAGAACATAGTGAAAAGGAATATGTTAGCAGAAGGATAGATACAGTTTTGGAGTCGTACTGAGGATTCTGATGGTTGTGTTATCTTCCTGTGACTTAAAGGGATCTTCCCTTCCCCTGCACCCCCACCCCATTGTTGAATAAAGGTAGAATTGAAGGAGGAAGATCTAATTGTTGTGTGTTTATGAACAATGTAGGTAGAAGTAAGAATGAAGTTACCTTGCAAGATCTTGAGCTAAAATCAAAATTAAATTGCAGACCATTACAGTAATAATCTCTGGATGCTTACCTGAGCCACAACTAAATTGATATTAGCACAATTTAAATAAATGGCAGTTGCATTGGATACAGGGGTGTCAATTCGTAGGCACCTCCACTAGGGGATTGAGAACCAGTTTTGCCATTGTGACAGACCTCGCTTGACATGAGCTGAGATTGCTGGCCTGGTGCATTGAATAACCAGGGTATTAGGAGCTGAACTGATTTGGAATGGAGTAAATTCTAAGCCAGTAACAGGCTGTAGAACAGAGTTGCAATTTTGGGTCAAAATGAGACTAACAAAAGTATACAGAGCTCAGTAAAGGAAATAGGTAGGGTGAAATCAGGGGGAAAAATCATTTAAAAAAACTAAGGGTGCTATATCTGAAGCTGGGAAATATTCAAGACAAATTAGTTAAATTAATATACAAGTAGAAATTAAATGTTTGCTCTGATAGCCAGTACAAGGATTTAGTTGTAAAATGACCAAGGTTAGGAATGAAATATTCCAAGATGTCTGACCTTTAGAAAAGATTGGCAAAGTTAAAAAGGAGGAGGAGTTGCAACACAAGAGACATGGAAACTAGGAACAGGAGTAGGCCCTTCAGCCATCTGAGCCTGCTTCACATTTAATATAATCATGGCTGATCCTTTATCTCAGTGCTTTTTTCCAGCTTACTCCCCGATGGGTTGCCATGATAGCAAAGGATGGAATAGACCCGATAGTGAGAAAGCATCTGAAAATCAAGTTATAGCGTTAGTTTGGCTGGACCTAAGAAACCAAAGAGCAAAAAAAATGGTACATGTTTTTATATTCCATAGCAATAGTTAACATCGTCCAAAAAATGTATAAGACATCATATTAAAAGGATGCCATAAGCTTGGAAAACCTTAATCTACAACTGGACTGGGAAATCAGAATTTGCAGCAATTGTGCAGGATGATGAGTTTATGAAAAGTATTCAAATGGCCTGTTGCTTAGTTTGTTCTTTTTAAAAATTATTTTGGATCTGGTGCTATAGCATGAGAAAACATTAGCTTGAATAGCCAATTCATTATGGGATGTCCAGGGAAGGAAGTTCATAATATGTTAGGATGAATAATTTTAGTTGTGCCCAAAATTAAACTTTTTATGTAAAACTACATAAGAGTGATGGGAGAGTTGCCAAAGACGGGCTAAGAAATTAAATTAAATAATGATATTGTAGTAGTTAGGCAATGGTCGGCATTTTAAGACTTAATAATTCACCATAAGGATACCTTGCCTTAAGCAATAAAAATCGCAGGAAACACAGTCCACTAATGGTTTGCAAGAAAAACTAAAAGTTTTAGATTAGAAGAAGAGGCTCAGCATGTCACTGGAAAACAGTATTAAATCATAGAGTCTTACAGTATAGGAACAAGCCCTTTGGCGCACTATGTCTATGCTGATGAACAAACATTAAGCTATACTAATCCTATTTACCTGCACTTGGTCTACAACCTACTATGCCCTGGCATTTTAAGTGGTGGTCCAGATGCTGCTTAAATGTTGAAAGTACATGCCTCCACTGTGCTCTCTGGCAGCATGCTCCATATTTCTACAACCCTCTGGGTGAAACATGTTTTCTTCCGATTCCCTCTAACCCACTTAGCCCTCACCTTAAACCTATGCCCTTAGACATGTCTGCCATAGGGACGAGACGCTCACGATCTACCCTATCTATGTCTTTCAGAATTTTATGTACCTCAGTCCGATTGCCACCTCAGTGTCTTCTGCTCCAGGCGAAACGAGCCCAGTCTCTCCTCATAACTCAGACTTTCTTGAGAATTGGGAGAGTTTTAAAGTTTGGAGGAGGAGAAACAAGAAGTTGATAAACAAAGGGAAAATAGGGACAAAATTAACTGTTAGAGACAAAAATAAATTGGGAGTTTCCATAAGTGAAAAGAGATTAACTAGAGTAAATGTGGGTTACCTGGAAGACATGGGAGACATGATGATGGGGGAATAAGGACTGGCAGATACAGTGAGTATTTTGTATCCGTCTACACTTTTTAGAAGACAAAGAATTGCAGATGTGAGAACTGTAGACCTTGTGGAAATTGGGAACTTAAAGAAATTAGTACTGGTAAAGAAATAGGAGTAGAGAAATTAATGGACTAAAAGCCAACAAATCTCCGATTCGATGGTCTACACCCTAGGGTTTTAAATTATGGCATCAGAAATAGCAAATACGTTGTTTTGATCTTTTAGAATTCTCTGTTACTATTAATTGAGATCAGGCACATATTGCTTTATTTCTTTGGCAGTTAGCTATCAGGAGGTTTGAGAACAACCTCCATAGATTGGAAGATAGTGTTTGCAACGCCAGTTTTAAAGAGAGGAGGGGAAAGAGAAAACTGAGCACCATCGGCTAATTGTATCCTGTGAAATGAGGAGTAATAGGGGAAATGCTCAAATCTCTTATTTGGGATGTAATTTCAGGATACTTATAAGTAATGTTGTTAAGATGAATAAAATGAATTAATGAATGTCAGACAATCTGCCTTTCATTGCTGTTATAGAGATTCTAAGTACTAGGTAAATATGGGAAAATCTAGATTTTCAAACATTATTGATTAAATGACAGAAGGTTTTTGTGCAACATTAAGGCCCATAGGAATGGGAGTAATTTATTAGCATGGATTGAGTGAGTATAAAAGAGATTTGAAATAAATACGTCATTTCTCGGGTCAGCAGACTGCTCATGAAGTGCCACAAGTGTCATTTTTTGGTCTCGCCACATACCATTTGTATTCGTCACTTAGATGAGGGCACCAAATGCAGTGGATCCAAGTATTTCTCTACCTAACTATGTAATGTCAATAAAAACTGAGCGTAGTCTGCAAAAGGGTGCACACACGTTACGTGACTGAGAAAGAACATAACATGGAATATAATGTGGAGAAATTTGAAGCTTTTCACTTTGTTAGAAAAAATTGTGTGAAGCTGGGGAATTTTGATATTCAAGAGATCTTAGAAATGTTTACTTGAAAATGCTGTTGTGCGCATTGTGATTTTTAAAATTGTGCTGTCACTCAATTTTCTGCCTAGTCATAAGCACATCATCACCAACCAAGGTCAGTACTGTGCCTTTCTGACAACCATGGGCCACATAAATGTGCAACTTCATGACAACTTTGGATTTGGGTATCTTTTGGTTCAAAGATAACGTGCAGGTACTGTAATCAGAATTAGCAAGTTAGGATAGCAAGTATCGGTGGAGGAACGGAGTGGAGGAGAGATGGGTGTCTGAGGCTAGGATTGAGGTAGTGGAGAAGGCCTGGCTACGGGAAGAGTTGTTAGTGGAAGAAGGTGGTGGCAGACGAAGGCCAAGGGGGAGAGGTAGTAGGAGGGAGTGAGGTTTTGGTCAACAGTTCGGAGGTGGAGGAGAAGGTTGGTTCCCACAGTGGGGTCAGGAGTATAACCAGTCAAGGTCTGGGGAGATGTAGTTTGGGGTGTGTGAAGTAAGAATGAGGTCCATGTAACAGTTAATCAGGAGTTAGATTGTGAGTTTTAACAGTCTAACATTTCCTGAATAACTATTTTACTTAATTTCATTAGAACCCTCCAGAACCTCTGATTTAAACAGAGACTGTAGGAAGCTTCCAAGCATAGAGGAATTGCCCAACGGGATCCTCAATTTCCCAGGCATTTCCTTCAGAATATGCTACAGTGGAGATTCTGCATGTGCAACTGCTGTTGATGCTACAATAATGTTTGTCTGACCAACAGAAAATCCAGGCCCAGGAGTTCAGCCCTTTCCACCGCTTTCTGAGCAGGTCCAAAGAAAAGTGTGGCTTCTTCCTCTTTATTGGAAGGGAGTGTTTACTCTGGATAATAGGGTATGGTGCTTTGTACACTGATTTTTATCTCAATAGAAAAAAATTCTGGATTTTCTAGATCCAGCATGTATTGGATTTATAAATGTTTAACTTGATAATTGTATCCCTCTCCAAATTGTGCTGTGAAGACCTTTAATTTTTTTAAATATTCACAGGATGTAGGCATCACTGGCTAGGCCAGCATTCATTCATTGCCCATCCCTAATTGCCCAATTGTGTTAACATTAATTTATTTTGTAATATGATTCTAGTGGGAGCAAATGTTTTCCATTTTAATGTGCTTTGCTTCAAAAATCAGTTCTCTTGAAATAGGATAGTGTCATTTAGTGAAGCTTTTTAAAAAAAAAAAAAAAAATCTAGTATAGTATATGAATGGTAAATTTGATAGTTACCAGAAACAGTATTACGAAAGATTGAGCAGGTTTCGTGATATTTAAGTACACACCTAGTTTTAATCTTCCCATTTATTAATGAGGCCCACTTTGCAATGTAGATTTGTTTTGTCGTTAACAAGGCTTTTCAAGTTTCAATATAGTTTCCATTGTAAGATTGTCTTACTGTTTATATCGTTTCAAGAACTTGTGTAAGAAAGGAATCATGTAGCTTCAGAAATGTTTGGATCATACTGAGTAACTTTGCACTTGAATATAAAATGAGATTTGAGTAATTTTTTCATTGGATTTCCAGTCAGAAGAAAATTGTACTGAATCAGTCAGTCTTATTTCTATAGTGAACACTTCAAAGGATGAGTTATACTTTTTAAGTTTTAGCATTTCCTACGTATGTTTTCTCCAGCATTTCCTGAGTGTCAGTTTGTATCTCACAATGGCTAAGTTTTCTGAATCCCTTGGCAGTTGTTTTGAAAGTCACATTTTACAATTGTTGCTACCCATGAAATATTCCCAGATTGCTTAGAATATCTGTACTAGGTGCAAAGACCGTTTGATGTGGTCTAGAAGACTGAAACGCTTGACCTTCGCTGGCCAGAAGCAAACTGATAGCTGTTTGAGAAAGCACTGTCTTTAGAGACATGTTGAAAATCTGTTTAGATACACTACATCTTGGTCACCGCACGATAGCAGGTCTGAGAGTAAATTTCCTGGAAGAATGTGCCCAATAAATCAATTTTGGTTTTTAGTTTGAAGATACTCCTCTTGTCATAGATGCTCATTGTTGCTGGATGTTGCCTTAATTCCTGAGTTTTTCTATTTATTTCTCATCAGAGTTTACTTTCTTTTCTGCTCTTTTCCTCAGTCATGCTGCTCATTGCTCTGCCATTGCTTAATACTGATTGCTGTTCCTGATGCCCCTAAGCTGCCAGTTTCTTGTTCTGAGAATGTCCTATCCTCAACTGACCAGGCTCCTCTTTGGAATTATGGGGATGATCACATTGACCTACAGCTTTGCTGTATCAAATCCATGTGTTTGAACTCTGATTTTGGTTAGTGAAGCCCAAATAATATCTGGCCAGTCTGCACATTTCAACATTTACCCATTTCTTTCCAACCCCTTCTCCAACATCTTCCTGTCAACAAACTGTACTGGACCACTGCAGTACTGGACCACTGCAGTACTGCATTGGGTGTCAAACCTGTGCAGTTAGTAACTCGGAGGCAGTAGGAACTGCAGATGCTGGAGAATCCGAGACAACAAGGTGCAGGGCTGGATGAACACAGCAGGCCAAGCAGCATCATAGGAGCAGAAAGGCTGACGTTTCGGGCCTAGACCCTTCATCAGAAGCTTTTCTGCTCCTATGATGCTGCTTGGCCTGCTGTGTTCATCCAGCCCTGCACCTTGTTGTCTCAGTTAGTAACTCAGTCTTTCACAGTGCTGCCAATCTCTATTTTTCTGATCAGAAAATAATTTCTGTCCAGAGTCCTGGGCATTTTCCACTAAATTCTGGCACTTTCGATTTTTCTGCTCTAATACTGTCTTTCATTTATATGCTGTTACTCTTCTATTTCCTTCCACTTTCTAATACAGGTTTCTTCCTCTTTTCATTGCTTTGACCCAGTTTATTGTCTATGCTATTTCAGCCTCAAATCCCTCATGGACTTGTTTATCATTCTCCTCTGAACATTGATTCCAGCCTCAAGGGAATTGTGTATGGATTTTGCACATTCTCCCTGTGTCTGGGTGGGTTTCCTCCTGGTGCTCCAGTTTCCCCTCTTAGTCCGAAGCTGTGCAGGTTTGCAGATGACACTAAGATTGGTGGAGATAGTGAAGGGGACTGTCGGAGAATGCAGCAGAATATAGATAGATTGGAGAGTTGGGCGGAGAAGTGGCAGATGGAGTTCAATCCAGGCAACTGC
>NC_063346.1:34418826-34432225 GCF_021869965.1 Rhincodon typus | reverse complement strand
ATCATTGTCATCTATTATGTTGAGGATCATTGGGCACATTTTTCTAAAATGTCTATTTTTAGGTACTTTAATGGTCTTCAGAAACTCTGGTATATTTTAAAGTATTTTTAATCAACTTGCTCAGGGATGTTATGACACATCTCTTAGAGCAAGTGGAACATGAACCTGGGCCTCCTGGCTCAGAAGTAGGGTTGCACAACTGGGCTACAAGAGTGCTCTCTGTTATGTTACCTAATGAACAATTAATGACAAGGGGGAGGTGATGGCCTAGTGGTATAATCGCTGGACTGTTAACGCAGAGATCCAGATAATGTTCTGGAGACCCAGGTTCGAATCCCACCACAGCAGGTTGTAGAATTTGAACTCAATAAATATCCGGAATTAAGAATCTAATGATGACCGTGAATCCATTGTCAATTGTTGGAAAAACCCATCTGGTTCACTAATGTCCTTTAGGGAAGGAAACTGCCATCTTTACCTGATCTGGCCTACATATGACCCCAGACCCACAGCAATGTGATTGACTCTGAACTGCCCTCTGGGCAATTCGGGACAGGCAATAAATGCTGCCTGGCCAGTGATGCCCTCATCCTGTGAATGAATAAAGAAAAAAAAAAAATCTGATATGCATTAATTGCTTGCTCTTACAAATTAATCTAGATCAAGTAATAGGACAGAGATTCCTGATCCTTTCCATACTAACTTCAGGCACAGTGTTCAGTCTATGCAGGACTGAGGGTTTTGTACTTAAATGCAAGCAGTATATGAAACAAGGTAAGTGAGCTTTCAATGCAAATTGAAATTAGCATGTGCAATATTGTAGGTATCGTAGAAACATGGTTGCAAGGGGATTAGGGCTTGAAAGTAAATATCCAAGGATACACGTCCTAGCGAAAGGACACGCAGATGGGTAAAGAGGGTGGGTGTGCATTGGTAGTAAGAAATTAAATTAAATGGATAGTAAGTGATAGACAGTTAGAAGGCATAGAATCTGTTTGGGTATAGTTGAGGAACTGCAAAGTAACAAAAGACCCTAGTGGGAGTGCAGACCTCCTGGCAGTAGTTAGGATGTGGGGAATAAAGTCAGGAAATAGAAAAAGCATGTAAGAAAGGCACTATTGCAATAATCATGGGAGACTTAAATATGCAGGTGGACTGAGAAAATCAGCTTAGTAGCAAATCTCAAAAGGAATTTGTGTAATGTCTACAAGATGGCTTTTGGAACCACTTATGGTAGAGCCCGTTGGGGAACTGAAAATTCTGGATGTGTAATGAGGCAGACTTGATTAGGGAGCTTAAGGTGATGGAACCCTTAGGGGCAGTGACCATAATCTGATAGAATTCACTCTGCGGTTTGAGAGGAAGAAGCTGGAATCGGATGTAACGGTACAGCAGTTGAGCAAAGATAACTACAAAGACATGAGGGAAGAGCTGGCCAGAGTTGATTGGAAGGACAACGCAACAGGGAAGATGATGGAACTGCAATGGCAGGAGTTTCTTGGGGTAATTCAGGATGCACGCCAGAAATGAAGAATAAACCTACTAAGGGGAGGATGAGGCAACCGTGCCCGACGAGAGAAGTCTGGGTCATAGAAGCAAGAGAGAATGCATACATTGTGGTGAAGATGAGTGGGAAGTGTTTTAAAAACCTGCAGAAGATAACTCAAAGTTTTAATGGGGGAGAAGCTGAAATGAGGGTAAGCTAGCTAGTATAAATGATTATTGTAAGAGTTTTTTTTAAGATATCTAAAAGCTGAGAGAGGCAGGAGTGGACATTTCACCACTAGAAAATGAGGGTGGAGAAACAGTAATGAGAAGCAAAGAAATGGCAGTGGAACTGAATAGGTACTTTGTATCACTCTTCATGGTGAAAGACACCAAACTTTGAGAGTCAGGAGATAGAGGTGAGTGTAGAGGCCATCACTAAGAAGAATATACTGGGAAGGTGAAAGGTCTGAATGTGGATAAATTATCCAGACTAGATGTACTACAAGCCAGAGTTTTGAAAGAGAATACTGAGGAGATTGTAGAGGCTTTGATCTTTCAGGAATCACTAAAATCAGGGAGAGTGCTAGAGGACTGGAAAATGACTAATGAACACCACTATTCAAGAAGTGGCGGGAGGCAGAAGACATGAAACTATAGGCTGGCTAGCCAGACCTTGCTCGTTGTTAAGAGCTTGGAGTCCAGTATGAAGGCCGAGATTGCAGAGCACTTGAAAGTTCGTGGTAAGATAGTGCTGAGTCAGCGTGGCTTTGCGAAGGGAAGTCATGCTTGAAATATCTTAGAATTTTTTGAGGTGGTAATAAGCAAATTTAAACAAAGGAGAGCCAGTGGGTGTAATGTATTTGACTTCCAGACAAATGTATCTGACACAATGTCACACAGGAGGCTGCTGAATAAGATAAGAGCCTATGTTAGGGGTAAGATACTGGCATGGATAGAGAATTGGCTGATGGGCAGAAAGCGGAGAGTAGGCATAAAGGGGTCTTTTTCTGTACAGCAGCTGGTGACTAATTCCACAGGGTTCAGTGTTGGAACCACAACTATTCACGTTAACAATGTAGACAAAGAGCAAAAATGCCCTCTGTTCCTGTTTGCAGATGACACAAGTGGCAGGGCAGGTAGTGTTGAAGAAGTGGGGAGGATGCAGGAGGACTTGGACAGGCTAGGTGAGTGGACAAAGAAATGGCAGATGGAATACAACATGGGAAAGTGTTCATGCATTTTGTTGGGAAGAATAAAGGCATTGACTTTTTTCTAAATGGTAAAAGGCTTTGGAAATCTGCAGTACGAAGGGACTTGGGAGCCCTTGTTCGGGACTCTCTCAATGTTAATATGCTGTTCAGTTGGCAGTTGAGAAGACCGATACAATGGCAGCATTCATTTCAAGAGGCCTAGAATGCAAGAACAGAGATGTACTAATGCAGCTGTATAATGTTCCGGTCAGACCAAGTTTGAAATATTGTGAGCAGTTCTGGGGGCTGTATCAAAGGAAGAACGTGTAGGTGTTGGAACGGGTCCAGAGGAAGTTTACAAGAAGGATCCCGGGGATGACGGGCTTGTTATACGAGGAGGGTTTCAGGATTCTGAATCTGTATTCAGTGGAGTTTAGAAGGATGAGGGTGGATCTGATGAAACTTGCAGAATAGTGAGAGGCCTGGACCGAGCGGGTGCAGATGATGCTTCCACTAGTAGGAGACTAGCACCCAAGGGCACAGCCTCAGGGTGAAGGGAGGACCCTTTAGAACTGAGATGAGGTTGGTGAATCTGTGGAACTTATTGCAGTGGAAGGCTGTGGAGGCCAAGTCACGGACCTACTTTTGTTAAAAAAAGGGATAGGTCCTTAATTAGTAAAGCGATCAAGGATTTGGGGGGAGAAAGTCTGGAGAATGGCAAGGGGAGGTTGAGAAACGCATCAGCTATCGTTGAATGATGGAACAGACTCAGCTGAATAGCCTAATTCTGCTGCTAGATCAGAAGTCGGATGACACCAGGTTATAGTCCAACGGATTTATTTCAAATCACAAGCTTTTGGAATGGAGCTCCTTCAGGTGATGTGTGAGAGGAGCGCGCACACAGAATTTATAGGCAGTGAGATCAAAAGATCATACAAATAGTGCGAATGGAGTATTGAATAATACGTCTCTGCAGGTGATCTAAAGTGCCAGACAGTGAGTGTAAAATGAGAACAGCTGAATAGCAAGCGAAGGGATGACCTATAATCCGACTAAATGAGGTAGAAAGATAATTACAAAAATATAAAGTGGTGCTGGAAACAAACCAAATGACTCGAACAACATGATAAGTATAAAAGGTGCATGCCGAAAGGTCTAACCAAAGTAATAAGTAATTCTAAACTGTACAAACCAATTAAAGTAGAGAGCTTATAACAATTTTTCAAGGTGATGATGTTAATACAGGACAGGAAGGAAGATTTTTACAGATACAGAAGTGTGGTGGGGTCACATGTAGCACTGCATGTTCCCAAGATCCCACTTGAGGCTGTCTTCATGGGTACAGAATTTGGCTCAGTTTCTGCTCGGCAATTCCGTATTGTTGTGTATCTCAAAGGCTGCCTTGGAGGACACTTGCCTGAATATCGGAGGCTGAATGTCCTTGACTGCTGAAGTGTTCCCCGATTTGGGAGGGAACATTGCTGTCTGGCAATTGTTGTGTGGTGTCCGTTCTTCTGTTGTCATAGCATCTGAACGGTCTTGCTGATGTACCATGCCTTGGGGGCATCCTTGCCTGCAGTGTATGAGAGGCCGCATTGGCCAAGTCACGTGAGTATCTGCTGTGTACGTGGTGGGTGGTGTTCCCACGTGTAATGTTAGTATCCATGTTGATGATCTGGCATGTCTTGCAGAGGTTGTGTGGTGTTGTGGCCAATGTTGTCCTGAAGGCTGAGTAGTTTGTTGCGACCGATGGTCTGTTTAAGGTTTAGTGGTTATTTGAAGGTGTGAAGTGGTGGCGTAAGGATGATCTTGGTGAGATGCTCGTCGTCATTGACATGTTGAAGGCTGTGAAGAACATGGCACAATCTCTCCACTCCAGGGAAGTACTGGACAACACAGGGTACTCTATCGGTCATATCCTATGTCTGTCATCTGAGGAGGTCATTACGGTTTGTCGCTGTGGCACGTCAAACCTGGCAACTTTTGAGCTGACCATATCCTGTTCTTATGAGGGCGTCCTTCAAAATATTTACGTATCCGTCGTTTTCCTCCTCTTCTGTGCAGTTCCTGTGTATGCACAGGGATAGTCCATAGAAGATGGTTTCTTTATGTTTAGGGTGGAAGCTAGAGAAGTTATCACCTTGGATCAATATCCCCTTTGACAGCCATGTTGGTAATGAGAACAGTTTCTCCCTATCTATTCTGTCTGTTAGCTCATCCCTTAAATCTGTCAACTCTTTTTTTTCTCTGCAGAGAAACTACAAAAGATTCCCTAAACTATCCACATAATTGAAGTCCTTCATCTTTGGAACCGTTCTGATAAATCTTTCCTTAACACTCTAATAATAGCATCCTATCTTTGTTGAAATGTGGTACCCAGAATGGATTTGAGACCAAGCTACTGTTTACTAAAACTGAAGCAGCTTTTATAGAAGACCTATTGGCTCAAAAGAAAATATTTATAGATCCTTCACTGATAATTCAGCAAAATATATCCTGGTGTTGGATAATGTTATACTGGAAGCTCCAGATCAATATCCATTTGTACAAGTGAAAATATTCCAAGAAAAATAATTGAACTGGGTGCTGCAGTGTCCTACAGTTAATGCAATTGTTGACGTGAATAGGAGCCAAATTTTTGTCATTACTTCAAACATTTCTTTTTAATATCTTTTATTCAGCCCAGTGATGTTTTAATTCTGGGAAGGAGCTTTGAAATTTGTTTTTCCCAAGGATGATCTCCATAGAACAAAAAACAAGTGTAGACCACCTGTGTCCTGACACTGTTCCACCATTCAATGTGCTCACTCAATAATTTGTATTCCTGATAATCTGTCATCCTTGAGGTAATCAAAGAATCTATCTACCTCTGCCTTTAAAAATAATTAAAAGTTCTGCACCCACTGCCTTTTGAGGAAGGGTATTCCAAAGACATCCAAATCTGCATGGAAAAACAAATCCTCATCTGTCTTAAATGGCCTCCTTTTTTTTTATATTTTTCTGACTGTGACCCCTTGTTCTGGATTATCCCATAAGAGGAAACACCCTTTCCACATACACACGGTCAAGTCCCTTAAGGTCTTGTACGTTTTAATTAAGTCACCTTTGTCCAATGTAAACTCCAGAGGATACAAGCCTAGCCTGTCTAGCTTTCCCTCAAAGGCAATCTGCTCAATGCAGGTCAGTCTAGTGAACCACCTTTGAACTGCTTCCAAAGTATTAACATCATTCCGTGTGTACGGCGACCAGTACTGTGTGTGCGGTATTCCACATGCACTGTATAACTGAAGCATAACCTCCCTGCTCTTACATTCAAAACCTTTCTTAATAAAATGTAACATTCTGTTAGTTTTCCTGATTACTTGCTGTACCTGCATGCTAACTTTCTGCAATTCAGGCATGAAGACTCCCAGACATCTCTGAGCATTGTAACCCCTCGTCATTTGGGTGGCATTGTGGCGTAGTGGTTAGCACTACTGCCTCACCACACCATGGACCCAGGTTCAGTTCCGGCCTCCGGTGACTGTTAAATTCCACATGGATATTCTCTCCGTGTCTGCATGGGTTTGCTCTGGGTTCCTCCCACAGTCAAAAGATGTGCAGGTTAGATGGATTGCCCATGCTAAGTTGCCCATCGTGTCCAGGGATGTGCAGGCTAGGTGGATTAGGGGCAGTGTGGACTTGATGGGCTGAATTGCCTGCTTCCTAACTGTAGGGATTGTATGATTTTAGATCATGTTTCTTTTTTAATGTTTATTGAAATGGACAATTTCATATTTCCCATATTCTACTCTGCCAGATCTTTGCCCCCTCACTTATCTATATCCCTTTGCGCCCTCTGTAGCTAACTTCTGTACCTATGCTTGTCATCAAATTTAACTGCCGTACTTTTGTCCCTGAATTCAAATTACATGTACAAAATTGTCAAGTTGAGACTGCATTGCCAACTCGTGTAGCACACCTCTTGTGACATCTTCATGTGGTATCTTGGTGATTTTGGCAGTTACATTTAGAAGATATTGACTTGTTAAGAAAATTGAATATTTTCATAATTTGACGGAATGAATTTTTTCTCCAGAAAAAAGAGGAATTCCAGTTTCAGTTCAACTGAATCCTCAATTCCATTTGTCCTTTTATTGCTAGGCTGTCAAATTAAGTTTAAAAACCAAAGGAACTACGGATGCTGTAAATCAGGAAAAAAAACAAAATTGCTGGAAAAGCCCAGCAGGTCTGGCAGCATCTGTGAAAGAAAAAATCGGACCCGAAACGTTAACTCTGTTTTTTCCTTCACGGATCCTGTCAGATTTGCTGGGCTTTTCCAGCAACTTTGTTTTTGTGTCAAGTTAAATTGATGTTCTGTTACTTCTGTTACTGGACAAACACTGGTATGACTATACCTAATAGAATTAGTGTGGCTACTGATAATAAAATTGGAGAAGAGCAAGCTATTTCCTGCCAGAATATTTCGCATTGACTAAATCTTTACTCTCTATGTCTTGGGCAAACTATTAGTTACCTGTGATGCTATACTTCCTGGCTCTCTCTTGAAGGCATTTGGTGTGCCATGGTGACAAATGTTTATTGATATCTTGAATTTTATATAATTACATAAGCAGTATCATGCATGAATGAAGTTTGTATTTCTTTGTCTAGGATCCCAAATCAGGTTCAGGAACTTGATAAAATCTGAACTGAGGCCACCAAAAGGCTGTGAATACGAAGTCAGTTGAAATTGATCTAATGGAGTTCTGGAACAGACTGAAGAACTAGGGTCTGTTCCACAATTCAGTTAAATCGGTTTTGATGTTTAAGCCTTTCAATGGCCTGAGTTCCAGACTTTCTCTTTCTTTAAATTGAAAAGATAAGCTCCTTTTAGCTGAGGAAATAATTTCTCTCTGTATCTGCCCATCAAATCTCTGTTATTTTAAACAGGTTAATTAGATAAGTTCTGAAGAAGGGTCACTGGATCTGAAATGTTAACTCTGCTTTCTCTCCACAGGTGCTGCCAGACCTCTTGAGTTTTTCCTGCAATTTCTGTTAGATAACCATTCAGCCTGCTAGAACTCTATATAACCTCCCTGATAATTTCTTCCTTTTAAGATCACACATCATTTTGGTTAACTAAGTTGTATTCCTGACACCTGATGCCCAAAATGGAATACGGTGCTCCTGATCAGGTCTAACTTGGTTTTTCTCACCTTTTCTGAATTCCATTCCCCTTGAGATAAAAGTGACCATCCTTAAGTATATGTATTGCTTTTTGGTATCTACTTTTTGCTTGGTGATTATAAATATGAGCCGTTTTATTTCTTAGCTCTTTATTGACTTCAAATCTCTTGCTATAAAGAAAATAGTTCCAATTTATTTTTCCCGAATCTGTGCTTTAAAAGGTCATAGAATTCTTTTTCCCAATTTATCATCTTCTGCAATCATCCCTATTTTGTTTCTACAGGTACACTATCAAAACAAGTTGTCTTAAAACCGGAGTTGTCTAAAAACCAGAGATAGTAAGAACTGCCAATGCTGGAGTCAGACAGTACAGTGTGGAGCTGAAGGAATACAGTGGGGCAGGAAAGTTGACATTTTGGGCTGGGGCCCTTCTTCAGAGAGGGTTTTTCAGAAAGATTTCTGAAGAAGGGTCCTGACTCGAAACATCAGCTTTCCTGCTCCTCTAACGCTGCCTGACCTGCAGTGTTCCTCCAGCTCCATACTGTATTGTCTAAAAACCATACATTTTAGAATCTGCCACACAATTTTTAAAAGAATGGCTGAATTAAACTTTAACACAAACCTGGACAATGCGGCTAATGCTTTGTTATTTGTGTTCCCTCACTCCAAGTGACCACTTGAAACCCCCACCTTGAGGCTGCCAGCTTAGAGAATGTAAGATCCACTAACTTTGTCACCACTATAGTACGTACTTCTATGTTCCTATGTTCTACCAGTATTTTCAACTTTACCTTCACTTGTGAAAATGGATAGTACATACAAATTTAACTAGTTTGGCATTGTTCTGTTGTCCACTGTAGTGTCTCGTATCTCTCAAATGTGTGCACATTGATTATGGAAACAAGCATCTGAATAAATTCAGTAAAAGCTTTTGAAGTAGGCTTGGCTATCCTTTGTAAGTTGTTTTTTCAATATTTCTTTCTGCATCCTTCACTTAAGGGTGATAAGTTCATTTAAGTCCTCAGACCAGTTGTTCTTGCCCTTTTGTGAGTTGGCTGAGCAATGGGTATAGGTGCTATGGTCAGATTATAATCCATGGCCAGTGACTGAACCAGTGAATTTTCCGTTGGGGGCATTGGTGCTAAAACATTTTACTTCAAACGTACTTGGTTTTATCACATTAGGGTTTTAAGTATAGGTTTTTTTGAGTGAACTAATCTGACTGGTGATATGAGGAAAAGTTCAAACCGAGGGTTGTTGGATATGTGGTATATTTCATAAATACGTAATATGGTCGAATAAAGTTAGTTAAGAGGACTCTTACAATTATCATGCACAGCATTATTTTAGGATTAAAAGATTTGTATGTGCTTTTAATTGAAGCATTGTTGGTTATAGAGGTTGACATTGTATTTAAACTTACTGAAATTATTGAATATGTTGTAAAGAATTCTATTAATTTAACCAGCATATGTGGATACTTTGACGTTAATGTGTCTTCAAACACGTTTTTAAATTGTTCCTTTGAATTCAAAACAAGTAATGGCTATAGCATGTCCAGATATTTAGGCTTCTTCATTATTATAACATAAATTTGAATAAAAATTAATCATTCTTTGCTCAATTTCTGATGACTAATTTTATATTTTGTACTTCAGGACAAGAATAAATTGATGGATGCATTAAAACATGCTTCGAATATGCTTGGTGAATTACGAACTTCGATGCTGTCACCAAAGAGTTACTATGAGCTCTGTATCCTTTTAGTACTATATAGAAATCTAGTAATATTTTGCACACAACTTGTATTTATATTGTGTTTTGATGTAATAAGACATTATTAGCAACATCACAGGAACATTAGGATACAAAATTAGACACTAAGCCAGATAAAACACATTAAGGCCAATGGCCAACAGCTTGATCAGAGGTAGGTTTTAAGTGTCTTGAAGAAATAAATAGAGTTACTCGTTTATGAAGGTAGTCTATAGCTTGGATTCTAGACAACTAAACACGACTATCAGTAGTGGGACAGTTAAAATTACATGTTCAAGAAGTCAAAATTAGATGACTACAAGTAACTGAACTGTAACACAGGAAAGGTTGTAAAGATGGAAAGGGCAAGATATATGATTATGAAAATAGGGATCAGAATGTTGAAATCTACATGTCCCATGACTTGTAGACAACATATGGTGAGGAGGTGGAGGTAACCTGCTGAGAATAAGGACAGAGGCAACTGTTTTGGCTAACCAAGTTTGTGGGGGGCAGAACATAGGAGAGCATTTGAGAAGTCATATCGAAGTGCCAAATGCATAAGAGATTTTCAGCAGTAAATGAACTGAAGTGGAGGGTAATGTGGCCATGTTGCAGAGGTGGAAATAAACTATCTTAACTAGGGTATGTGTTTAAAAGCTCATTTCAGCGTCAAATAAGATGTCACGGTTTCAAGTCATTTGGTTTAATATCAAAACACTTGCCAGATTGTGGCAGAGTTTGAAGTGCGTTCTGTTAAATTAGCAAGAGGAGTCAAACAGGATGAATATGACCTAAGAGCTGTGCTGGGGTGGCTTCAGGGTAAGGGTTGATTTGACAGATGGGTGAGTGAGGGAAGTGTCACAGGTGGTTGACTTGGATGGTTTTGATCTCTGACAAAGAAGTACAAAAAACTCGTATTTGTTTGGGTGAGAGCTTTAAGAAGGTGCTTGTTGGGGGTTATCTTTACATTTTAGAATGATGTAGGGATGGTGAGAAGAGAGGACTTGATGGTCTTCTGTGGCCTTGTCATTCACTCCGATCTGGCTAACCCAATTGTCCGCCATTTTCTTTCAAGATTTTGTCCCTCAGATTGACAGTGAAAAAGAGCTACACAAGGGTGATGACCATGGCGAGTATGTATTGGTGTCAAGGGCATCAAAGATCGCGATTATGCCGTAGTTTAATAAATCAGTAATTGCAGAATTGTGAAGAATGGAAACAGTTGGAATTTTGAAAGTGAATTAGGAAAGTTTTTCTACAGGGATAATGACCTGGTTATTTTTGGAGCTTGGAAGGGTGTATGTAGATGGAAAGGGATGCAAGGAAGAGATCTGTGGTTGTTCAAAATATTTGTTTGTTAAAATGTGTAATTGTAGAACAAGGCTGTTCTTAAAGATAGTTGAGATTATATGATGACTGCAGCAAAACCAATGCTTGGTACTGATGTAAAATTGAGCCTGAGATTTTGTATGGCTGGAAACTTAAACATTGGATTTGCTGTGTTTCAGTCATAATTAGTTAAGGAATATGATATGTGCTACTTTATCAGGGATAATGACTTATGGTGAGCAAATAAGTCAAATTACACTTTTTTTCAAACTCTCTTGCAGGAATGTTAATTTTGCGTGTAATGCATATCGCTATATTTGCATGGAAAAATAAATCTGAACTCTGTTAAACTTTTATTGTGAATTGATGAAAAGATACAAATTGAAAAGTTTTGACAATGTATGCATTAGTGCAATTTGCAAGATAAACCAATTGAAGCATAAAACAACGCTCAAACTATTGAAGAGGAGAACGTTGATTTGTTGACAAGTGGAAACACAAATGAAGTAATATGGGATATGACTTTCAGTGCTGGTGTAAATCTACGTTTATAGGCTATACATCTCCAGCTGGCAAGTTGTATCAAAAAGCATATCACTTCAGTTGTTTGTAACAAGCGAGGTACTTGAGCGTATACAACCAGCCCAGACTTACAAAACTCGTGTCCAAAAGCTGATTTGATCCTGCGATTACCAACATTTGCTACATAATCCTGAATGTGTGAAGAATTGCGCTGACAATGATTTTGAGGAATTGTTGGGCTCACAGCGTAGCTTACTGAATGTAATGGTCAGTGGGTACATGCAGAGGGTGCGCTACATACATAACTAAAGGGTTTATGTTGGATATTCACCAACAGGTTGTTTTAAATATACATCCAGTGACAACCAAACATGATACATGTGACTGGTGTCTGAAGAGAGCATATAAACTAGCATCCGTTTGAGCTACTTTGTTCAATTTAATTGCATATGGGACTCTGTTTTGCTTCCTGTCTTCCCTTGATGTGAACCTTTTCAGCAATTGGAAACTACAATGATGGCTTCAGAGTGAGTGTGCTTTGTGCTGTAGCATATTGTATTGAAATTTTGGTTCATTCTTTTGGGACCCAAGAATAGAGTTGCTCGTCTTGGCCTCTGCTCCCCAGAGAGAAGAGAATTTTGGAGCACTGCTCTAAGATCACGGATCATTTTTTTAACAAAAACTCCCATGGAACAGTTGTTGAACAGATATGGTGGACAGGTATTTTACTAGTCTGAACAAGAAATGGTAAACTAGCAAAGAGAAGATGATGAAGTGAGTGATACTTTTCTTGATGGACAAAGCTGAGTTGCCATGAGAGTTGTATTTGATCTTCAATTCGTTTACTTAAACCCCCTTAACACACAAATGTTGCACAGTAATATGCAGTTTATTATCTCTGAAATTTGAAATAGGGATACCTGATGATCTTTAGAGATTGCTTAGCATGAGGATGGTGTTTACACAGATTTTTAGCCTGCTCCACACTCAAATGCCCACATTTTCATGGTTGATAGTGTTTTGGTTTGTTTTAATTATTGCATTAGTTTGAACAGCACACTTTTGCATGTTTTCAGTACAGTCATTTGAGCACTGTACTTCTTTGTCTTGAAACATCTGTTTTCATGTTCTTTATGTATAAGCTTTGAGTGGAGGGTAGCCCTTAACTTAAGGATAGACATGGCCATTTCAGATGAATTGCATTATTTGGAAGTTTATCTGACTGATGAGTTTGCCAAAGGAAGAAAGGTGGCTGACCTGTATGAACTTGTTCAGTATGCAGGCAATATAATTCCAAGACTGTAAGTACTCTTCATTCTACAGATAATGGACAAGTGGATTATATACTTCAAATGCAGCAAAATTTGTCAGTTTGCAATCTTAAAACTGCATTATGTTGGCAGCTGCTTCTAAACTGATCTCTTCGTTTATATGTTAAATTCTACACTTACTTGAAATCACAATACAGATGCCAAACTTTTATTAATTGGTTCTGTTTTGCTGGTGTGACAAACTGATACAATTTGAAATGCAGGATTGACTCTTGGGAACTTGGAGTAATGTTCTACTTTTAATATTTGACAGTCAGTGGAAGAGCAGAGCTCTGTACTTGAGTGACAGGATCTGATGAACTAAGTTAACTGTATTAACCTCTGCTTTTGCAAGATGCACTGCATTGTTTTTTGCCTTCAGTAGTGAAGTTTTGGTAGCCAATCTCTTAGTCTGGATTAAGTTGCTTCTGGTGACAAAATTAATCAAATATAGGGCCGCTGGCAATCCTTGATTAAAAATGTTCAGTTTACATTGGTTGCTTTTTAACGTTTATATATGTACTGTGCAATTTAGATCACTTTTGAATTTCTTTTAAGAAGTGCTGTTATGAATTTTCACAAACAGAAATTGCTGGTGAAACTCAGCAGGTTTGGCAGCATCTGTGGGAAGAA
>NC_063346.1:34392920-34418326 GCF_021869965.1 Rhincodon typus | reverse complement strand
ATGTCTCCCTTTTCAGCCATATTCAATCCTATGTGATCAAGAAACTAATGTGAAACAGCATGAATGCTTGTAGTAGCAGCAAATTACTGCAGATGCTGGAATCTGCATTCAAAACAACAAATGCTGGAGATCACATCTGGTCAGGTTGCTTTACCCACTGTCATCTCCAGCATTTGTTGTTTTGCATGCTTGTGGGGTGCTTTGTCAAGTCAAACTTTCTTTGTGTAATACAGGAAATGATATGCAACTTTTAGCATGTTTTGTTTCTCACCATTATCTTGAAATACAGTTTCTATTCAAATACATATGAATGTAAAGGATTAAAAGTTGGGCTATTCTGATTTTTGGAGGTAGTGCCCAGGTCCTTTCAGATCCTTTGTCAGCATGAACATAAGATTTTCAGTTGACATTGATGGAAAAGTACACTTTACAGAAGGGGGGATAATTTTGAACATATATTGCATTGGAATCACCAGTTGCACCCAAATCAGGATATCTTGAACAAAGATCCTTATTTCACTTCAGCCTAGGTTCTGAACTGTAGAAAATAGGTCCAAGAAAATATTTTACAAATTCAAGACCCATTCAATAGCCATATCCAAATATAACATGTACCTATACAGCACTGGTAATGTGGTGAGTTGTCCCAAGACGTTTCATTGATGCAATTTTGAACAATATTAGTTATTTGGTCATAAAAGGGAGTATTAGGAGATACTCAACGAGATCAGCTTTAATGAACATCTTAAATAGTTGGCTGCAACAGATACACAGGCTGCTGTGCCAGTGCTTTTGGATCTGTATCATGATAGGAAGACAAAACAGAAACTGCAGAAAGCCTTAAAAAGTCTGTGCCATTTTCTCTGCCAACTTGGAGCCAAATTGCTGTATGGCCCTTAACAGTGACAGCAAGCTGCCTAGCAGGCTGGCCAATGTACTCTGCATCCTGATGGGCTTTCCTATTAGCTCAATCCTATATGTCACCCCATCAAGATACTCAATGCAGCAGAATTTGTCTGCAATTTTATCCACGCTGGCAAAACAAATCATCCTTTGCCCCTGGCCTGGCTACTGTCCATTCAAACCTGCATGACTCAATAAATGCTATTCCCAACTCAATGCTAACTTCCAAGCTAATATCTAGTGACAAAAACAGGAACTCAGAAGGAAGTGTTGGTCTGTGCAAAGTGGGGTTGGGAAGCAAGAGGTCCATGGTCACACCATCCGCAGCTTAATCATCAGAGCAGATAACAGGATGAAGCTGAGATGGAAACTAGAAAGATACATAAGTCAGAAGCATACCATTATCATCAATATTCTTAGGTATAGACTAGATGTCAGCAACCACTTTGCAACTAGCTGAATAATATGAATAGACGTCTCCTCTATAGGGAGATCCAGGCTTCCTGGAGCCCAGCCAGATCTGTTCTTTTCCCTTTCAATGTGTCTCAGTATGTCCTATAAGGTAAGGGATGGAAAGTCTATGACTGTGTTACTTTATAAATACCTATTTCCTCTCCTCCAACAATTCTACAATCTTTTTCAATCCATTGCATTGTTAATATTTTTCTTCAACTCAGTCTAATTTCATTTATCGACAAATTAAATCATTACCATTCTGGTCCATCAATAAGCTACCAGAAATTAGTTTTGGACCTCGGGCTGAATTCCACAACAGATCAGACTTTTTAGTATTTCTCTGCTATTTAAATTTCTTTTTTGTTGTTACAGTCTTGGGAATACCTGCAAGATCAAAAGCAAACACAGCAGATAATTCATAACTTTACTTCGATAAATAGTTCTGAAGCAATGCATAAACTAAATTAATGCATTTGGCACATCCCTTAATCATTGGAGAACCAGTATGTGTATTTGTGATCAGAGAACAGTTGCAAAAAACTGTTTATTTTTGAAAATCACTTCAATGGAAACAGTACTGTCCAGAAATTTTAAAAAATCAAAATATACCGGGTTTCTTGGTTGGATTGCTGAAATGAGATTTGCTAAGAGATCTTTTACCTTTTATGAGGAGAAAAGTGACTTGCTCACTCCCATTTTAAAGAAGCATATGTTTCACTGCTTAACCAATCAGCACCACTGAATGAAAAGATTGTGGCCCAGATAGTTCTAGCGAACAATTTCTGGTAAATGAACTTCAGAGATAGATATTCCACCCATTAACAGCACATGTTGGAATTTTTAATGTACTGTCTTGATGAAGCTCCTTTTGCGGGACCGAAGTTAGACAATATATCGTTCTCTGTTAGATGTATAAGTGTAATAATAAAATAATGTAAGGCAGGGAGAGAGAGTGTGTCTGGGCTTTCATTAAGTTAGTAGGTACGAAGAACAGCATAGGTTTATTAGCATCTCATGCTTCAAGTGATGTGAGTTACCATATTATGTGATCTTTATCCTGCCAGGTCACATGTTATGATACAATAATGGTGCTACGAGCATGTCTCTTAAAGATATACTCACTATCAGATGCAACATATCTCCCTTTTGCCAAACACAAGAAAATCCCAATTAGATGTACATGGTTGTAGTACCAAGTCCATTAGGACCCATCAGACACTTAAACGAATAAGTTATAAATGAATTTACTCAGGTATCCCACAATACCAGAATGATCATATTATTATAGACTCAAAGTTCATAACGACGCAAACTGTCACAACTTTACTAAGGAATAAGTAACAGCAAGACTTTAATACTAACAATATTATTCCTAATCCTGCCCTATCCCCTTAGTCATTACAATACTTTCCAGAGTCGCTTGTAACTTTAGTCAGGTTTGTGAAGTTGTTATTCTCTTTCTGTCACATTCCGGGCAGTTTGTCGGTCGTTGCCTCTGCCACGCTGGTTGTCTCTTTGTCTCCAGAGGGTTCAAGAGATCCATCTGCAGATAAGTCCTGTTCTTATACATTTTTGGATTGGTTTCTGGAACTTTCTACAGTTCTGGCCGATCAGGGAAACTTGCTTATTGGTTTGAAACATTGTCAGTCTTTTGGATATCTTGCATATGTTTATTTCTTTGTGTAGCGGGGCCTGAGTGTCTTTCTGTCTGGTTTTTGGTTGAAAATATGCACTCTTACTTTGTTTGGTTGATATGTTGTTGAGGATATGACTGTCCACCTTGACAGTTGACGAGATGTGTCCTTTTAGATGATGCTAATGTCATTAGCACTTGGCTGCTATGTTTGCACTGTATCTAATTTCTGAGTTTGCAATTTGCAGAGCTTTACTTAGCCAATGTGTCCCATACCCAGCATCCCTGCTGTTTGGCCAAGTTGGCAATCTTACATGTGTTTTAGCAGCCATGAAGCTGCTACAGTTGTTCATAGACATATGTTGTCTATTGATAATTATGCAAACAGCTAAAACAGAGTCTACAAGACTTCATTTCAAATTGAATGTAATGCTTTGGAGGTTTGGTAACTTGACCTAATCTGGTGATTATATCTCTTTCTGGAAAGGTATGTATTGTTCTCTGTTTCATTTGTTTCACAACTTAGTCTTACTTCTGGTTCTTTTCACTCCACATTACGACACAATCAACATCATCAGAGCATTCTTTAACTACCTTTTCATGCGTGATTGGTAAGTTATAAATTGGTCTGAACTGGCTTCTGTGCCTTTGTAATGTAGCACCACGATCAATAATGACTTTGTATGATTTGGGTGGATTGCATATTTTCAAAAATTTGTTGGTATTCAGGTATCTGTATTTGTATTTCAAACTCTTTCACATTCTCCCTTGTGGGCAATTACGGTAGTTGCTTATCATCTATCTGTTTCATTCTCCTTTATCTTTGAAGCAGAACATTCTGTGCCCCGGAAAGGTTAGATAACTTGATGCTGGGCGAGGTCATTTGCACTTATTCTCCAAACATAAGTTGAGTTGGGAATAGCTATCCATTCAATATTGGTGATGCATAGAAATGCTGCAGTGCAAGCTTGCTTTGTTGCTTGATACTTAATGATCATTGATTTCATAGCACATACTATATATTCTGCAAGACCCTTACAGCGTGGAGAGTGGGGCAATGTTGTGTTATGGGTCACTCCCCAGTGCATATAAGTGCCTTGTAACAGTTTGCCAGTGTGCTGCAGTCTGTTGTCAGACATTATCCATTCCAGGATACTGAATGAACTAAAGGTAACACTCATTTCTCACTTGTGTTGTCAAGTCAATGAACAATTTAAATTTAGAGAAGAATCCTTCACAAGGATGTAATCTTCCCTGTTGACTGCAAAAAGGTCTGTTGTTACTTTCGTCCAAGGTGTGGATGGAACCTTGTGTGGGTGTAGAGGCTCCTCTGCTGCTGTGAGTGATACATTTGGCAGGCCTCACATGAATTCACAAATCTTTGAATATCCTGATTAATCCCTTCTCATGTGATCAATTTTCAGCTTTCCCTGGTGTAACATAGGCACGGTGTCTTGCTCTTTTATCTTAGGATTTGTTTGTTCTTGGAAATGACTTGTTGCGATAGACCAAGTTTGTCGCTGTTGCATCTGGTTCTGATGAAGAGTCATATGACTCAAAACGTTAACATTGCTTTCTTTCCACCCATGCTGCCAGACCTGCTGAGTTTCACTGATAATTTCTATTTTTGAACCATCACAGGTACTTCTTTAATACTCTTAGACCATCCCTGGATAAATATATTCTGCAACTTCTGTGGCTGCTCATTTTGGCAGCTGCTGATCACAGCTGTTCACACTGTCCCCAGCCTAAGTATAACAGAACAATTTGCAGAATGTCTTTGTAGTCTATAGCATGAATGTGTAGATCAAGTGGAATATCTTGGTCCATGTGTAGGTTGTGTAATTTATTCAGTCTGTCAGACATTATTAATTTCGTACTTGCCTTGTACATCACTATGAAGTCATATTCTTGCAGATTGTTGGCTTATTCGATGTGTGTCACATTGTGGCCTGTTCCTCCAGTGTGTGTGATTTGAATTTCTTGAATTATGACTATACTAAGGTCTGTGCACTGCCACTGCTAGGCCATTGGTATCCACCAGTTACATGACTTGGCAAAGCCAAGATGAGCTTGTATATTGGACTGGAGTGTAATTCTGCCAATGCATGGAATAGGTGATCAGTTATATGGTTTCTTGTCAGCTGTACCAAGGAGTGCTATTTTCTGAGGGATATGATTTTCAGGATGAATACTTGTAATATGTTAGCTCGAGCTCCTATGTCAATTTTAGAGTGTGTTATCCTGCCTTTACAGGACAAATAACATTAATGTTTGTAAAAGCTCACATTCTGTGAATGAATCAATTTAAAAAATCATCTTATACCATTGACATAATATGTAAGGTTAACAACATGGAATTCTTAGTCATCTTTGGTAAGTTAACTTCCATTTAGTTCACTCTGACCTCATTGATGTGTTTGCATTTGTGCACATTCTTAATACTTCCTTTGCTACTAGAGTTGTTACATTGTACCATTTAGTTGGTCAACTGTGTTTGTTCTGGCCTTTGGTGTATACATGTCCAATGTCCCTTGGCGCCAGAAAAGCACAGCAGGTCAGATAGTATACACTTACCTGCTCCTCAGATGCTGTCTGGCCTGCTGTGCTTTTCCAGCCTCACACCTATAGACCCTGCCTTCCAGCATCTGCAGTCTTTATTGTCTCCAAGTCCCTTGGTGCCACATGCTTTACAGATATCAAGAAAATCTAGACAGCTTTTGGGTAGGTATGACAAACAGCATCTATTAAAGATTTTATTGATTTGGTGCACTTTGCTGACCATTTGCAATCGTGTTCACTCTACGTAAAGCATGTAACTGTTGTTGGTCTGTCATACTTGTGTCCATCTTCAAGTGATGCATCAATAGTAAGGCCCCTTTACTCTCTCCAAATATCCTTTCTAAGTGCTTGATTGCTGCAGAGGCAATGACATCTCAATGACCCTCTCTGACAACTCTTCTTTGGAAAAGTCAAGATCAGACCTTTTGCTGCAGCATCTTCCAGCGACCTAACATATTGACTATGAGACATAACACAACAAACAGCATGTGTTGGGGCTAGTCAGCTAATCATGAAGGAGGTTAGCTTGTCGGGCGCGAAGGAAACAGTCCTAGACCTTCTGACCTAAAGATAGTGGAATGAAAGTGCTTACTTCATGGAAACAGTCCTTCTTGTCTCCTATTTACCCAACAGATTCTCAAGACTTGACAATTCAGTTTTCTAACTGTTAAAAATAAAATTGCTATTAAAATAGAGGGATACAGTCTCCATAAAAGATTTTAGTGATGGTACACTATACAGAATCCCCATCACTCTTGTCACTATTCTCTGACCTACTTCTGCTGTAACTAGGAGCTGGTGGATTGTAATTGAGTAAGAGTTACTTTTAAGAATGTAAGCATTTTTACCATAACAACTTTTCCAATTCAACTTTGGGGTTAAAATGGTCTGCAGATAATAATATTCATTGTTAATCTCTACTGAGTTCAAATAGGATTGCCAACTGTGATTATTTGTTTCATCATATAACTTGCCTCAATCTCAAGTCATTAGTTGGCAATAAATGCATTCATAAGATACATAACCTTCCTACATCAGTTAGAAAGGAAAAAGATTCAATCCTTAATTGGATGACTTTTAATGGTCAGCCAAACAGCCTTTTGTATCTCCCATTTTCAATGTTTTTACTTTTGTAGACTCCAGGTCAATTCCTGGAGAGTTAGCAACACTAAATTCAATGGAGAATGAGCGCAAGTGGGTGTGCAATCAAATTTGTAAAAGATCCTGTCTGCCTTCCAACAGATGGATTCTGTCCCCCTCGTCCCCCTTGATGAATTCCCAGTGCAGTATAAGAGGGGTGATGTATGTAATCCCTCCTGGCACCCAGAAGTTAGAAATAACCACACTTATGATTCAAAATGCTGAAGTTTCATTGAATGCATTTATTGCTGTGTTCCTTGTGGTTGGTAAACCAATAGCCTGGACATTGTTACTTGGCACATGACGACAGCACATAATTATTTTAATCAACATGTTCATACATGTTATGACATATCTCTGGGGCAGGTATAACTTGGACCCAGACCTTCTGGCCCAGAAATAGGAGTACTACCACTGTCCCGCAAGACCGACCAACCACCCTGAGGTATATATTCACACATCAATTAGTTCCTAGCTCTTTATGGATAATGTAATGATGTAGATGTTAAGTTTGAACTAAGAGATGGAATGATAGGATAACACCACTTTCTCAAAATGTAACGTGAAGCGGATTGAAGTGTTTTCCATCAACTCTTGCAGGAATTCTATACATGGGATCACATTAGATGAAAACAGAATTGTTTGTAGTTGTGATGCTACCAATACTCACGGTCTAACCATAAACTTCAGAGGAGGAAAAGGGACAGGGATGGGTGATTTATTTATAATCTCTCTTTTCATTGCAGATACTGACCTGCAGCGTCTAAGCTCAGTTAAAGGTCTGAAGAATTAACTCTAATGATTTCGGTTGGGCAATTCTAAGTACATAAAAATGGACACAGCAGGCAGGTCACTACTACAGAGGACTGAAACCTGATGGTTTCTCCTAATCGCCTGGGACCTTTCAAAGGATTTGCTTCCAGTGCGAACATTCAGATCATTCAGGCTGGAATGCAGGAGTCACGTCAATGCAAGTGGTTTAGATTCTGCATTCTCAAACTATTTCTCCAGTAAGATAAGAATGTTGACCTCTGAGTGGGTGGCTAATTAAAGAACTGCATGAATTGAATAGTCTCATTTCAAACATACTCACATCTTTGCCTTGCTGCAGTTAGTGTGAAATTCTTTCACATCAGTGATACACCCTTTAAAATCATCATTTCTGTCGGCTGGGTTGACAGTCTGTAAAATGTCTGAGAAATGCTTTGAAAATGAAGACATTGAGTCTATTGCATTGATGTGACTCTTACATACAAGAAAGCTTAACCTGCAATATTGAACAGCAGTAGCTTTTTATAATAGGTGGTGGAACAGTGGCAAGTAAGTCAGGTCAGACCAAGCCAAGCTCCTTGTCTTTCAAGTAATTTAAGGATAAAATACTGTTTTGCTACAAAATGGTTCCATTCCACCAACATTGCTTTGATTTTGTACATATTCATATGTGTGTCAGCACTCTGTCGTTTCAGTGAAAGTGCACAATTTATGCCATGAACCAGAGGAATTTATAATAGTGTAGTAGATAATCTAATACAGAAAGACCCTGCTTCAGTCTGAATCTTTCTGTTTTCCTGAGTTCTGAGTACTGCAGCACTCCTTGTTTCTTGCTTTGGCACACACTTGCTCCCCAGCTAGAAGATTTTTTTTTGGCTAACTGAATCAAAGGAAATAAGTGCAAAGACTAAACAATCAAGAAAATCATTGTAGCTATGCCCAATGCTGTTGTTACTTAGACATCACACTAAACTCTTCTGACAGTATTGGGCTGTGTCCATTTCATCATGCTGATATTAATGAACATCAATCCAATTCTGTCTGGCTTGTGTCCCCATTGTATGTGACTTGCAAATGGTCAACAAATTTCTTCAGTGCCAAGTCTGGCTGTTTGCCACATTTTATAGCCCTTGGCAATACTAAGTATTGAGATAAACATGGGGTTGTTTGTGGAGAGAATATTGGAGAATGAAAATCGCACAATCAATGGAAGGCAAACATTGCAGGAAAGCATGGTTTACTGTTGGTGCATCAGAACATGTTGTTCAGATATTTGATATAGACGCTAAACAATATGAATTCCAACATCCAAAAACACTGTGCTTGAAGGTTACCCAAGTTATAGCTCGACTTGACATTCTGTATAATTGGCAGAAAATCATTTTACAATAGGGTACTGTCTTTATTTCCTAACTCCATACTGTGTTTCATGATCAAAATGGATCTCTGTCGTATTAAGTCAGGATTTTCTTGACCATTTTCCAATGAAAAAAGTAGAGAAAAGTTATTTTAATTATGGTTTCCAAAAATATTTATTTTCATGCAAAACAAAATAGGATTCAAAAAAATATGTAGTTTACACGCTGATTGTTAGTTTTTATACTGGCTCATAATTGTATTTAAGAAATAAGCATTTCATTAGCTTGTCTTAGCATTGTCAATTTTGGTGCAGTTGATGACATTCTTGTCCAGAAGGTTAAGGGATCAAGGCTCACTCCAGGACGTGAGTGCAGTTTGCTTAAGCCTGTGGTAATTTTCTGCTCTTGTAGATGCTGTCTCTCAAATAAGAGATTAATCTGAGGCCCTAACCTTTTGGTTAGATGAAAGGGAATCTATTGCAAAGAAGAACAGGGGAGTTAACCCCAGCATCTTCCTCAATAAATATCCATCCAATTTCTCCCTCTTCCTGTAGTGTCCCTATTATCTGAGAGTTGCTAATTATGGTTATATTTTGCAATGATACTGCAATGAGACAATCAAGTCCCAAGAACTACCTGAACCATTCTGGGGACTGAAGCTGTCCTCTTGGCACTATCAAGCACCATATCCCAGCAAACAGAACTACCTAGACTTATTATTCTTCAATTGACATCACAAAAACAGATCATCTGGTCATTATCACATTGCCATTTGTGGGAGCTTACTGTACTCTGCAAGTTGGCTTCTATGCTTCCACATTAAAACAATATCTACACTTTGTAAGGGACTCCTTTATTTCCTTTTTGGACTATATACTGGAATGGAAGTTGTATATTGCTATATAATAAATACCAAGAAAATTTTGCAAATTGGAAAATATCAGTGGTGAACAGTTTTAGCTGTGGATATTGCTGAATATTGCTACTGGAGCAATGAGATTGTGACATTATTGAGTCTGAGTGGCATTAGGGGTTTTTGAGTTGAGGAAAAACTGCCTAATGACAGTCCATGTATTGACTCAACCACAGTTTGTTCCAGATCTCTGTGCAGAGCAGCCAAAAACATCCCGAGCCTTTGAAGATTAAACATATCTTGCTTCCCACTTCTCTTGATGTATGTGAAAAGGAAGAAAAACCAAGAAACTTAGAAAAAAAACATTTTAAGAAACACCTAGGTCCACTGAATCAATTATTGAAGTGAAGATCATCGTTTTGCTGACAAGAGTGTGTCATCAGCTATAATCAAATGGAAGCAAAAACAAAAATTACTGGAAAAGGTCAGCCAGTCTGGCAGCATCAGCGTAGAGAAACCAGAGTTAACGTTTCCGGTCTGGTGCCTCTTCCTCAGAACGGGGTCACCGGACCCAAAACATTAACTCAGATTTCTCTTCACAGACGCTGCCAGAGAGGCTGAGCTTTTCCAGTAATTTCTGTTTTTGTTTCTGATTTACAACATCCGCATTCTTTCAGTTTTTATTCAATAACCAAATGAAACTGTGAGACACAACTTAAGCCTCCTTCAGATTTTTAGAATTTTGTTTCCTCTTTTTTCCGCCCATAATAATTGTGTCAAACAACTGTCCTTTGCCTTTTTATTCAGAAATGTGTTTGTGCATATTTGGAGTTTTACGGGGGTATAATTTGGATTGCAATGTAGTAGATTAGTAATTCTTTCTTTTCCCCGCCATTTGGTAAGGTTAAGTATTTTTACAACAAATAAAGTAATTTTGTGTTAATGAAATCTGGTTGAATTGCCTTTGTCCTGAACAGCAGTCTGTCAGGCAATTGGTCACACAAAATCAGACATTGCTGCAAAAATTCAGCAGATCTGGCAGCATCTTTGGTGAGAAAGCAAAGTTAATGTTTCAAGGCCAGTGACTCTTCATGACAACTTCTGAGTATTTAATTGACGTTAGAATATCCTGTGGTCATGCAAGGCACTAAACAAATGCAAAAATGTCATCCTTAACCAATAAAATTATTCACAGCCATTGCTTTGGAAGGTCTTTCATGAAATATAATAATAATAGATAAAATACAGAAATAGTATATTACACTGACATGTTTCAGAAACTGATAGCTGTAAATCAGCAAGCACGCAAACATGCCTGCAGGAAGGATACAATGCATGGGTTGTTTGAAAATAGTTTGCTTCATTTAATCAAGACATTCCATTAATGTGACAAGGTACAGGATGCTCATTAATTTTGTTCTATTATGCGAGTTGTGGCACATGAACAAAGTGAATTTGATCATAATTGTTGCTCTACCTAGTTACTCACTTTGAAATAAAGCAAGTTAACTAACTGTAAGCAGCTATGTCTCAACAAGTATTTGTTCAATCTGACTTTGGGAAAATTACAGCAGTACACAGTTAAAAGGCATGAAAATGTGGCCCAGTCACAGTGTACTATTGTTACTCTCTGTGCCCTGCTACTGTGAGAGTCAAATTAGGGCAGTGTGAATCATTAACTCCCATGAAACTAAGATACTCAAGACATTTACAGGACTGGACTGCCCCAACAGGTATATAGAGTAGAATTTATAACTATATGTATCTTTATACATTAACATATCTTTGCTTATAGAAAATGAAATGGTACAATTTCAGATTTTCCTCAGATATTTCTTTTCTACTCAAAACTGCCATAGTGAGTGATCCTTCTCTCCACAGAAATCTGACTGTCTTTCTGGTAATGTTGTGATCGAGAAAATAAACAAAAATTGTTGTGACTGCATTTAACTTATTGGATAAGTTTCTTATGACCTCTTAAACCTTGGAAAACAGGAGAATAAATTAAGCATTTGAACATGGGTTCAGCAATAATCCATGAACTGGTTTAATAAAGGTAATAAATAAACAGTGGCAATGTACAATCAAGCAGGCTGCCATAATTTACTGAATACATTATTCCTCCTTGAACATGGAAGATAGTAAATGATACAGCATTCATGAACATTCTTATTAATGGTGGAACTGCAATAATGCACAATAATTATTTATCAATAATTTATTATAAACAATAACTTTAGATGAGTTTGTTGTCTTTTCCCATGCCTTTCTCTTGGCTCAGAAGTGTAGGTAAAGTGAAAGGTAATCTCAGAAGTTGCACCGAAGTAAAGAAAGAACATGCATTTGTATAGTGTTTTCCAGATCGTTGACATCTCCAAGAGTATTTCACAGCCAATTAATCACTTAAGTACTTTTGAAGTACAGTTACTGTTGTAATGCAGGAAAGAAGAAAGTCAGTTTGCAAGCAAGAATTAGGTATGATTCATTGTTTTAGAGCTATTTATTAAGGGATAAATATTGAACTGGATTTTGAGGACAAAGGGAGTTGTGCCTACTCCAACTCCTACCACCTTGCATTCAGCCCTGCCTGCAATGTTCACTGACGAATATTAGTTCTTGGTTTGTTAGTGTCTCAATTTTAAAATTCTCATATTTGTTTTCAAATCTAACCATGGCTCGGCCCCTTGCTATCTCTGTAAACTCCTCCAGAAATCTCTGCACTCCGAAACTTTAGCCTCTTGCATATTATCAATGTTTGTGGCTCCTACATCACACCTTCAGCAGCATAGACTGTAAGTCCACAATGTCGGAGTGGAAGGAAGTTATCTTTGGACTTGAGGGACTGCCTAAAAAGAGGCACTTGGTTCTAGAATTTCATCCCAACAGCTCTCCACTTTTCTATCTCCCTCCCCTTCCTGAAGATGCTCTTTAAGATCCACCTCTTTGACAATGTCACTTGCCTCAATATCTTCATAATATTTTCATTCGTGGTTTGGTGACAGATTTTGTTTGGAAACAGTACTGCACAGTGCCCTCAATGTTGCACCGCACTAAAATAGAAATACATGTTGCTTTTGTTCTGAAAACAAAATTACATTTTTTCCAAAGCCAAAGCCGTTAAGTCAATATATAATTGAAAAACATAATTTGAAATTCCACACATTTCTCATGGAATATCAGCAGAACTAATTTCATAGAATGGTGATAGCACTGAAAGAATCCATTTGGCCTTTCCCATTGTGCCAGTTCTTGCTGAGAGTCTCAACTAGTTGAATTCCCCACACCTTTGCTCCATTGCCATGTAATTTAAAAAAAAAAGATGTTTATCCTATTCCTTTTTGAAAGCTTTGATTGAATCTGTCTCCTCTACACTGTCAGGCAGTGTATTCCAGATTCTAACTGCGTAAAAATGTTTGTCCTCATGTCAGCACTGGTTCTTTGACCAACCACCTCAACTCCGTTCTATAGAAAAGTCATATTGGACTCAAAATGATAACTGTTTCTCTCTCTACAGATGCTGCTAGAACAGCTGAGTTTCTTCTGCATTTTCTGTGTTTTATTCAACTCATTGTTGTGTTGAAAGTAACAATGTGGTAACATGAGGAAGTGAATAGTTAGGATCGGGAACAGAGTGGAAAAACACTGTAAAACAAAACCAGCTATTATCAGGAAATGTGGCGGTGGAATAGGGCTCCTGATGTAGAGTTCGTCCGCTTTGTTTCTTTTCTTTTTTCTCTCTTCTCTTGTTTTTTTCTCTTTCTACCAACCTCTCAACCTCGAATGACATTGGTGGCAGCAAGTTGAGCCAGCACGGACTCCAGTTGAAGTCCAGCATGGATTCCATTGAAAGCCCAGCGCGGACTCGAGTTGAAGCCCAATGCAGACTAGAGACGAGGCCCAGCGCGGACTCTGGTCAAGGCCCAGTGCAGACTCCAGTTGAAGCTGGTGATGGAGCAGCAGAGCTCATTTTGCTCCTAATTTTATAACAGTTCTTTCTAGTTCTTTTCTCAGCCACACAAGGAAACATTATTTTCACAGCACCATGTCAAGACAATGCAGAATTTTATATTCTTCAAACAGGTCAACACTCACTCCCTAAACTCTGCTGAAAACAAGACCAATCTGTCCAACATTTCTTCAAAGACCATCCGCTCATTTTAACATCAATCTAATAAAATTCCAGTGAATCGCCTCCATTGTATTTACATGCTTCCTTAAATAATGATACCAGAATTGGTCACAGTATTTGTGGTGGACTCTCCACTGCCCTGTGTAACTGAAGCATAACATCTTTACTTTAATGTTCAATTCCTCAAATAATAATGGAAGCTAATGCCATTAGCCTTCTCCCTTACTTGATGCATCTGCACACTAACCTTTTGCAATTCATACACTAGACTACCTAGAGCCTGCTGCACCTTGGAATTCTGTAGTAATTATTTGTTTAGATAATACCTTGCTTTTTAATTTCTTACTGCCAATGTGAGCAATTGCACATTTTCTCATATTATACTTCATCTGCCAGACTTTTGTCCACCTACTCTTTCTTGATCAATCTGTTATTATGTCTCTTCATAACATACTTGCCTCATTTCTTATATCATCTGCAAACCTATCATGCTTTCACTCCCCTCAAGCGAGTCATTGATATAAATTGGACAGATCTTGCCAATGAAAAGAAACATCCATTTATACTTACACTTTGTTTTCTGCCTGCCAGCCAATCTTCCATCCATGTTAGTATATTATCCCCATACCCAATGAGCTTCTATTTTGTACAATAACCTTCTATGTGGGCCCTTACTAAATTCCAGGTACTGGTTGTCAATGGGCTACACTTTATTCACTATGAATATTATTGCTTCAAAGAGCCCCAGTAACTTAGTTAAATATGATTTCATTACCATTAAACTATGCTGATTCTTTCCGATTACCTTGAAGTTTTCTAAGCACCAAGCTCTAATTTCTTGAATGATTGATTCCAACTCCTTCCTCACAAAATACATTTCCTGCTTTTGGTCTTTCCCCTCTATATCTACTGATATATAACTTTTACTGAGATGCATTTTGTTTCCTTTATATTGAAGATGGAAACAAAATATTTGTTCATTTCAGCTGTCATTTCCTTCGATCTACAGCTAATTCCCCATCCTTACTCAGTAGAGGACAAACATTCACTTTGTTTACTCTTTTCCTTTACAGATACGTATAGAAACTCTTATTACTTGTTTTAACATTTCTGGCTAGATTTTCTCATACTTTAATTTCTTCCTCCTGATAAATCTTTAGTCATTCTCTCTGTGGCTCTGTCCTGTGCAACTGGATCCTCAGCTTCCTGACCCACTGACCACAATCAGAGAAGATAGACAACAGCACCTCCTCCACAATAATCCTTAACACCGGGATCCTGCAAGGATGCGTAATCAGCTCCCTGCTGTACTCCCTGTACACTCATGACTGTGTACGAAAGCCATTTACAAGTTCGCTGATGACACCATCAAACAATGATGAATCAGATTACAGGAAGGAGACAGAGTGTTTGGTGTTATGATGCAATGATAACAAGCTCTCTCTCAATGTCAGCAAAGAAAAAGAACTGATCATTGACATCAGGAAGAAAGGGAGAGGACACACCCCTATTTACATCACCAGAGCTTAGGTGGAGACGGTTGAGAGCATCAATTTCCTAGGAGCGACGATAACCAGCAATCTGCCCTGGACCTCCCATGTTGATGCAACGGTCAAGAAGGCACAACAAAGCCTCTTCTTCCTCAGGAGGTTTAGGAAATTCGGTATGTCCCTAAGGACGTTCACCAACTTTTACAGATGCACCATAAAAAGCATTCTACCTCAGTACATAACAGCTTGGTATGGTAACTGCCTGGCCCAGGAGGGGAAGAATCCATAGAAACTTGTGTGCACAGCCCAGACCATCAAGAAAGCCAATCTCCACCCATGGACTCCATTTACACTTCTCATTGCCACGGAAAGGCTGCCATCATCATCAAAGACCCCTCCCTCCCCAGTAATACACTTTTCCAACCTCTTCCATCAGGCCCATATCCCTCTAAATCTTTCCTATTCATATACCCATTCAGCTGCCTTTTAAATATTGTAATTGTACCAGCCTCCACCACTTCTTCTGGCAGCTCATTCTATACACACACCACCTTCTGCATGAAAACGTTGCCCCTCAGGTCCCTTTTAAATCTTTCCCCTCTCACCTTAAACCTATGCCGTCTAGTTTTGGACTCCACCCCACCCCCCCCCCCCCCCACCCCCACCCTGAGGAAAAGATCTTAGCTATTCACCCTATCCATGCCGCTTATGATTTTATAAACTTCTATAAGGTTACCTCTCAGCCTCATGGAAAATAGCCCCAGCCTATTCAGCCTTTCCCTGTAGCTCAAACCCTCCAACCCTGGCAACATCCCTGTAAATCTTTTCTGAATCCTTTCAAGTTTCACAATATCCTTCCTATAGCAGGGAGAGCAGAACTGCATGCAGTATTCCAAAAGTGGCCTAACTAACATCCTGCACAGCCGCAACATGACCTCCCAACTCCTATACTCAATGCACTGACCAAGAAAGGCAAGCACACCAAACGCCGCTTTTACTATCCTGTCAACCTGAGACTCTACTTTCAAGGAACTATGAACCTGCACTCCAAGGTCTCTTTGTTCAGCTACTTTCCACTGGAGCTCACCATTAAGTGCATAAATCCTGCCCTGGTTTGCCTTTCCAAAATGCAGCACATCACGTTTATCTAAATTAAACTCCATTTGCCCATTGGCCCATCTCATCAAGTCCAGTTGTAATCTGGGGTAACATTCTTTGCTGTCCACTACACCGTTTTAGTGTCATCTGCAAACTTACTAACCATACCTCCCATGTTCACATCCAAATCATTTATATAAATGATGAAAAAACATTGGACCCAGCACTGATCCTTGTGGCACACCGTTGGTCACAGATCTCCAGGCTGAAAAGCAACCCTCCACCACCACCCTCTGTCTTCTACCTTTGAGCCAGTTCTGTATCTAAATGGCTAGTTCTTGCTGCATTCCATGTGATCTATACTTGCTAACCAGGCTACCATGAGGAACCTCGTTGAGCGTCTTACTGAAATCCATATAGATCATGTCCACCGCTCTGCCCTCATCAATCCTCTTCATTGCTTCTTTAAAAATCTCAATCACGTTAGTGAGACATGACTTCACATGCACAAAGCCATGTTAACTATCCCTAATCAGTCCTTGCCTTTCCAAATACATGTAATTCCTGTCCCTCAGGATTCCCTCCAACAACTTGCCCACCACCAATATCAGGCTCATTGGTCTATAGTTCCCTGGCTTTTCCTTATCACCTTTCTTAATTAGTGGCACCACATTAGCCAACTTTCAGTCTTCCAGTACCACACCTGTAGTTATCAATAATACAAATACCTCAGTAAGGGGCCCAGCAATTACTTCCCTTGCTTCCCACAGAGTTCTAGGGGACACCTGTTCAGGTCCCAGGGATTTATCCACCTTTATGCGTATTAAGATGTCCAGCACCTCCTCCTTTGTCATATGGCATTTTTCAAGATGTTGCTATTGACTCCCTCATGTTCTTTATCTTCCATATCCTTCTCCAAAGTAAACACTGATGGAAAATACTTGTTTAGCATCTCCCTCATCTCCTGTGGTTCCACACATAGGCAGCCCTATTCTCTGCCTAGTTACTCTTTTGTCCTTAATGTATTTGTAGAAACTCATTGATTTCTCCTCAACTCTATCTGCCAAAGCTATCTCATGTTCCCTTTTTGCCCACCTGATTTCCCTCTTAAATAAACTTCTACTGCCATTATAGACTTCTTGGGATTCACTCGATCTCTGCTGTCTATACCTGACTCATGATTCTTTCTCATTCTTGACCGAAGCCTCAATTTCTCTAGTCATCCAGCATTCCTACACCTACCAGCCTTGCCCTTCACCCTAACAGGAACATACTGTCTCTGGACTCTGGTTATCTCATTTTTGAAGGCTTCCCATTTTCCTGCCATCCCTTTACCTGTGAACATCCACCCCCATCAACTTTTGAAAGTCCTTGACTAATACCGTCGAAATTAGCCTTCCTCCAATTTAGAACTCTAACTTTTAGATCCAGTCTATCCTATTCCATCACTATTTTAAAACTAATAAAATTATGATCACTGGTGGCAAAGTTCTCCCTGACTAATACCTCAGTCACCTGCCCTGCCTTATTTCCCAAGGGTAGGTCAAGTTTTGCAGCTGTAGTAGATACATCACATATTGAATCAGAGCATTTTGTTGTCCACACTTAATAAATTCCACTCCATCCAAGTCCTTAACACTATGGCAGTCCCATCTATGTTTGGAAAGTTAAAATCCCCTATCATAATCATCCTATTATCTTTAGGATCTTTAGGATTGATTTTATTGTCATGTGTACCAAAATACAGTGAAAAGTTTTGTTAACAAGCAGTACAGACAGATCACAACAAGCATGTACAGATCAAAAAGAATTAGAGGCATACAGGTTACATTGCTGGTTACAGTATTTGAGGCTAGAGTCCATTCAACAGTCTGATAACGGCTGGAAAGAAGCTGTTCCTGAATATGCCTGTGCTTGTATCTTCTGCCTGATGGAAGGGCTTGTAGGAGGTCATTACCAGGGCGCAATGGGTCTTTGATAATATTGGCCACCTTTCCTGGCAGCCAGCTGTGTAAATAGAGTCCATGGATGGAAGGTTGGCTTCCGTGATGGTCTGGGCTGTGCACCGCCTTCTGTAATTTCTTACGGTCCTGGGCAAAGCAGTTGCCATACCAGGCCGTTACGCATCCAGACAGTATGCTTTCAATGGTGCATCTGTAGAAGTTAGTGAGGGATCTTATGGACATGCCAAATTTCCTGAGCTGCCTGAGGAAGAAGAAGCATTGTTGTATATTCTTCATCGTTGCATGTACATGGGAAGTCCAGGAGAGCTCGTCGGTTATCAGTTGTTCCCACAGATAACTGAGACTTCCTCACAAATTTGTTTCCCAAATTCTTGCTGACAATTAGGGGGTCTATAGTCCAATCTCCATAAGTTATCAGCCCTTTCTTATTTCTCAGTTCCTCCCAAATAACTTCCCTGGATGTATTCCTGGGAATATCCTCCCTAAGTACAGCCATAATTTTATCACGAATCAAAAATGCCATTCCGCCTTCTCTCTCGCTCCCCTTTCTATCCTGGAAAATTAAGCTACCAGTCCTGTCTATCCCTGAGCCACATCCGTGTACTTGTAATGATATCCCAGTCCCATGTTCCCAACCATGCCTGAATTCATCTGCCTTCCCTGTTAGGCCTCTTGCACTGTAATAAATACTGTTTAATTTATCAGTTCTACCTCACTCTCTGCTTTGTTCCTGCCTGCCCTGACTTTCTCCTTTTCCCAACTGCACCAGTCTCGGACTGATCTCTTTCCTCACTATCTCCCTTGGTCCCACCCGCCCCCAAATAATTTAAATCCTCCCGAGTGGCTCTAGCAAATCTCCCCACCAATATATTAGTCCCCTTCAAATTCAGATCCAATCTGTCCTTCTTATATAGGTCATAGAATCCCTACAATGTGGAAACAGGCCATTCAGCCCAACAAATCCACACTGATCCTCCAAAGAGCATCCCACCAGACATATCCCCCTACCCTGTCCCTGTAAGCCTGCATTTCCCATGGCTAACACATCTAACCTATATATCCCTGAACACTATGGGCAATTTATCATGGCCAATTCACTTAGCCTGCACATCTATGGAAGAGATTCCAATGATCCAAAAATGTGAATCATTGTTCTCAGCACCAGCTCCTCTGCCACACATTCATCTGCTCTATCCTCCTATTCCTACCCTCACTAACTCGTGGTACTGGGAGTAATCCAGATACAACTGCCCTCGAGGACCTTCTTTTTAAATGCCTGCCTAACTTTCTATATTCTCTCCTCAGAATCTTGTCCTTTTCTCTTCTTATGTCATTAGTTCCAATGTGTATAATAACCTCCTGCTGGTCCCTCTGTCCTTTGAGAATATTCTGCACCCTCTCTGAGTTCTCCTTGATCCTGGCACCAGGAAGGCAACACACTACTTTGATGTCTCGTTGTTGGCTGCAGAAACATCTATCTGTGCCTCTGAGTAGAGAGTCCCCTATCACAATCAATCGCTTGGAACCTGATGTACCCCTCGTTATATTAGAACTACTCTCGGTAACAGAAACCTGGCTGTCAGTGCTATATTCCCCCGACATTTTCCAAAACAGTATACATGTTTGAGATGGGAATAGCCACAGGGGACTTCTGCACAACCTTTCCTGGAGGTAACCCATCTACCTGACTGTGTCTGCGGCTTTCCTACCTCCCTGCAACTGCCATCCATTACACCCTCTAGCTCCTGTAATTTCCACATTGTCTCTAACTGCCACTCCATGCGATTCGATAGGATTTGCAACCAACCACACTTTGGTTGCCCTAATTTAAATATTTCTAGTCTTTGTGCACATTTCTCCTTTTCAAACTTTGTGTAAATTTTAATCACATTGTGATCACTGCTATTTAGGCTTCCATTAATAAATCCTGTCTCATTACCTAAAACACAGACTAACATAAATTTGCTCTGTGGCTGGTTCTAGAAGGTACTGCCCTTAGAAACTATCTCAAAAGCTTTCCATGAACTCCTCATCCAGCTATACTTGCAAATTTGTTTTTTTCCAGTTTATATGTAGAATAAAATCACACGTGATTATTACCATCCCTTTATCATAATCACTTTTTTTCTGTTTGACTCTTGATTCTACATTGTAATTAATTTTAGCTGGCCCATAGATCTATCCATTTTGTGACTTCTTTCCCTTACTATTTCTCATCTCCACCCAAACTAATTGTGCAATCTGATCTCCTGAACCAAGGTCATCCTTAACTATGGCACCAATGCCACCTTTGACTGGCTTCCAATTCTTTTTGAATTCATATGTACCTCAATATTGAGGACCCAATCCTTGTCACACTGCAGCTATATGTCCATAATGACAATCAGATTGTCTGTATTCTCTTGAGTGTGCACTGCCAATTAACTTACTTTATTATGAATGCTACTCGCTTTCAGTTTTCAGAAGTCACTTAGTAGCGATATGATATTCTTTGAATTGGAGATAAAAGTACATCATTAACATTCTAATGGATCTGTCAATGAAAACAAAATCATTCATATTTTTTAAAAATCTAAACTTATGAAAAAGAAGTAAATTCAGTTGAGTTGTGAAAATAAATGTCTATTTAGAGACAATATCATCAATGACTGATAATTATTTAATAACTTACTGAACTGGCCAATTGAACTGTGAATACAACCAGCTACTGAAATATCTTAACCTCCTTTGAAACTCATTCAAGTATTAATTGTGTGTTCAGTTGTCAAAATAAATAATTGCCACTCCAAACAATGAATCCTATTGAAACTTCAAAAACAGATGGCTATGTTTTTTCTAAGCTAAATCTGTTACCTCTGTCAATCAAAGCAGTTCTGGGTCAAAGGGTGGCTGCTTTTCTTTGCTTCTGGAAAGCTGCAAACACATTTTCTTTTCAAACTTACAGTGCTGCAGACACACAAATCAAAATTTAAGCATGGTGTAAAATATTTCAGCTCTTTTTTATCCTGTTTTGAGTACGTAATTGTGTTTTTTCCAATAGCAGCAGAAGTATTTTAGTGTTTCTCCACTCTTACAATGATCAAGTGATCTTTATGGTCAGATCCCTATGATCAATCACAGCAGTAAAAACAAATTTATGATAAAGCAACTATTAATATTTGCAGCATTCAAACCTTTTAGCACTTACCTGTCAGAATGTTCTCGAATCTTCAGCAAGTGTCTCTGCAAGATTCATGAACCAGCAAAAAAGTGTGTTAACAAAAGGCTTGTAAAACCTGCCTGACACAATAAAAATACCAGGATGGAGGGAAAATACAAATTTTTCCAAGTCAGTTTTCTCTCTGACGCAGCAGAGTCACAGCAAAATTTAGAAATCATCCCTGTTCGGAGGTCATCCAGGCAGTTTTTCTGGATGAAGATGGTGGAATCATCAAGTAAAAGGGTCCTTCATTCACTCCATGATGCTGCTCTACTTTCTGAGTTAACCTACAAAGGCAAACTGTGACTATTTGGCTACAGAAGCCATCATTGCTGCTGAACACAGTTTTTCAACTTCAACCCTTCTGTCCAGAATTCCAATACTTGAACTAAAAGTTACAGGTTGTAATGTTATCTTAAAGAACTGAGCAAAATTCCATCTTTGTACATCTTTCTTTTAATCTTCATTTGCATTCAATCTATGTATGTATTTAGATGGTAATATTATTGCTTTCACTTGAGTAACTTAAAGCAGTGTTTTGAAATAAACTAACCTTTAGTTTGTTTAAATCTAAAGCTTTGGAGCTGTTTATTTTTAAATTGAACCACAAAATTAATAAACAGACACAAATTTCTAACCCATGGATCACTTTGAGGAAATGCCTTGTTATGTTGTCATAATAATTGGGGTCTCTTGTCCCGGATTGTACCCACTTCAAAATGAGCAGAAGTCAAATTTATACTAAAAGCCAGTGTTTAAACCATTGTGAAAGGAACCAAAATTTGAATGGGAAATAAATTATAATTAGAAGGAAATATCAGATTCAAATGATTTGAAACCAAGCCAGGAGTTTTGGTAGTAAGAAGTTTTGGTCTGAAGAAGGGTCTAGGCCTGAAACGTCAGCCTTCCTGCTCCTCTGATGCTGCTTGGCCTGCTGTGTTCATCCAGCTCTACGCCTTGTTATCTCAGTTTTGGTAGTGAGCTCTGTTTGTAAAATAAATAAGTAAATAAAGAGGGAAACTTCTGATGCACATGAGTTTGCCAGTAAGAAGGATTTAAATTAACAGAAAAAAGCATCCTTAAACATAGGCAACCAAAAGCTATTGCTAAGCAGGTACGATTTAACATCCCCAGTAAGACAAAGATACAGGGATTCTTGATGCTGGCTAAACATTTTAAATTCAGTGCAGTCAGAGCAGGCAGCAAAAGGCATATTGGACCAGGATATTTTGGCTCAAATATAGCTGGGAATGCTGAAAATTAAACTGCAGAAAGAAAGAGAACGAAGACTAACCAAGCAATTGGAATGAAGGTAAAGCCTCAGACCTGAGAAAAGCAGCTAGATGTTTGAAGCTCAGAAAGAAAGGGAAGGAAATTAGCAAATCTTACCCAAGAAAAGGAGCTAAAAATTGACTAGGATTTCCAGCTAAGGAAGTTGGAATTGGTTCAGAACGTTAAGGAATTTTATTTGATAAAGACAGCCATCCCTGAAACTTATTTTAGTCTTGGATAGTATCCATCATGGCTGAACTCTTATTGTTACTGGAGAGGCAGTGGAAGGAATATTTCATTATTAGTTATGATATATGTGCAAATTAAAAATTGTTACACTGATCCAGGGACTGTTTAATTGTTTTTCAGAAAAAGACCATTGTGAATGATTTCAAAAGAGCACTAAAAGTTAAATCTCATTCTGTTTAAGTTTATGTTCAAATATGGGATTGGTGATTATGGCTTATTTCAAAGGGGCCTAATGGTAATGCTTAGAATGCCATTTAATATAACTTTATCCTACAACAGAGTTTGAAATGTTAAAGGCATGTGTAAGAAAGCAATACTGATGCCATTGTCATCACAGTCTATTTTTGTCTCATCTGACAGCTGGTAGCAAGCCACTAGATGCATTACCATTTGAGAACATGCATTCTCCATCAGTTGTAAATAGCTGTATACATGAATCAACTAATCCTTTGTACTCCAAGTCCTAAACCTGCAGTTGAGATTAATGAAATAGGTTGCAATCATTATTTTATATGTGCATAAATTTACAACCTGAATAAATGCAAGTTCCCTGTTTTGTTATTTTTACAAATGGCATGTTTATCATTGGATTCTCAAGAAAAATATGCTAATCACACAGAAACATTTCTGTGACATCAAGAGGCACAAAAGAATTCACAGTACATCAACCTGGTTGGGTTATTTAAAAATGTGTGAGAGGCAACAATGACGGCAGAGGGGGAAGCTCAGATAGGATGACAAAACTAAAGCAGATGCAAAGTTTGTCTTTCGTATTTTAGCAAGCAAAGAGATTCTTCAAAGAACTGAATGGATTATTTTATTTGAGGAACTGCTCAAGAGGAAGAAGATATCATAAGATCTGAGCTAATTTATTCAGTTCTGAAAGAAATGAGCAAGCCAGTATCGCTGGCCACTTGTTTGGCCAAAATGTATGAAGGAGGTAGTCTTGACTCTCAGAATAAAATTGGGTCTGTTGGCCAAGTGAAAAAACCGACTGGTACAAATCAAAGCAGCAGTGCCAATAACTTAAGTACAATGGACAACAAACTGAATCTTCTTAATGAGAAAGTCGATCGAATAGTAAACTTTCAAGGACACGTTCTTAAGAAATTGGAAGACATGTCTCAAGGATTGGGTGACTTAGAAAAGAGCATCGAAATACTGAAAACATTAAAAGACTGCAATGGAATGGTAGACGGTAAAAGTGATGTTAAATACTTGCAAAATACTGACTGCCTCAATCATCCTGAGATGAAGCTCTTATTCATGGAACTGTTCAAAATGGTGACAACTGTACATCAAGATACAACAAAACAAAAAGAAAAATTAGATGGCATAGAAAAAATGGTGTCAGCTGTGGACAAAGCCATTCACTTTGTGGGTGAAGTCTTCAAAAATTCCCACATTGTGCAGTTTATTCTAAAAGGAACTGTGCCTTGGAAAAAGGGATGCCTAATAGAATCTTCAGAGGTCAGTTTTACCAAATAAAGCAAAATTTAGATTTAAAAAATACATAGAATTACTATAGGGTTATACTTTAATAATGATCTACTAGGTGACTCCTGGAATGAAAGTCTGTGTTAATAATTATCTGTTCATGCCCTGCTTTTGATTTTGAAAAAAGAATACAGTTTTAATTAAAGTGTATATGAACTCAAGTGTAAAGTAGTTAGAGGCCCAGCATGGGCAATATAACTGTGTGCAATTGTGTAAAATTGGACCCATTTGACAGTCATTACACAAAGTGAAAATTACCTGCATTGAATCTAGTGCCTTACATTAACTTTTCATACTATTGCAAAAGTTTTTGCAATGAAATTCATTTCATGAGTGTACAATTTCTGTACTCCTCTGATCCTTGCTAAATTCTCCAATTACCTGCTATTCACAAAAGCAGAGCCTAGAGATGTAAATCAGAATGTTAGCATCCTGCCCGTAAAATTCAAGTATTGAAACCAATCCCTATTGTATAAAGAACAATAACTTCTGAAGGAATAATTTTTAAAAATCAGATTACAGCCTTTAATGCCTGTTCCCAGGTTAGAAAAGTGTTCACTTACAGGACGACTGCAGGATTGTGTATTCCAGCTATACCATGAGTGTTACAAATATATTATGATGGTAATGCAATAAATAACTGTTTTTTTGCTAATTTTATTCTTCATTTGAGATATTTCTGAGATCTCCAGCAGCAATGTGGGAAACAATGTCTATTACACTGTTGTATTGGAACTGAACAAAGTTTTCACTGTTTCAGAGATAGTAGGAACTGCAGATGCTGGAGGATCTGAGATAACAAGGTGTAGAGCTGGATGAACACAGCAGGCCA
>NC_063346.1:34356771-34392520 GCF_021869965.1 Rhincodon typus | reverse complement strand
TTTTCTGAAGAAGGGTCTAGGCTCGAAACGTCAGCTTTCCTGCACCTCTGATGTTGCTTGGCCTGCTGTGTTCATCCGCTCTACACCTTGCTATCAAAGTTTTCACTGTAGTCTTCAAATGAAATGTAACCTGAAACTAACAATCCATTGATGACGAGCAACATGTTTTGTTCATCTGAAAAGGGGCTGAAGTTTGTCTTCGACTTATTTGTGATGTTAGCATATCGAATATACCGTTAAAGGGAAAACCTGGAACTTTGATTTTTGTACAAAACCTGTTTACCCATTTTTCATTCTGGGACACAGAGAATGTGCATTGCTCTCTTGGTTGGGGTATGATGAGACTGTCCCTGCAGTTCTAGGTGCTATGACAGGCTCCACTTTGATGAGGGATGAGTTGCTGAGGGGATGGTGAGGATGTTGTTGGTGGTACAATAATGTGAGCCTTCAACAGAAAGAGCAAAGCATACTACAAGCACAAGTCATGTGTTATAAAATACCCAAACAATACCTTGATATTGCTTTTGTTTCAATGTTTTTAGTTTAGTGACATTGTTTCAGTGCTTGCATTTCAGTGCTTTTTTCTATGGAATGGTTATTTATTTGACTTTCAGTTGAAGCCACCATACAAAGTATTAGATTGTCCTCCCACTTTCCCACATTAAGAGACCCTTGTCTCATCTTAGCCCAAAACTCAGCAGAAAGTGCATAACCAGTGGCTTAACATTGAGTCATAGAGTCATACAGCATGGAAATAGGCCCAATGGTCCAACTTGTCCATGCCAACCAAGTTTTCCAAACTAAATTAGTCCCTTTTGCCTGTGTTTGGTCCATATCCCTCTAAACCTTTCCTATTCATATACCAGTCCAAATGTCTTTTAAAAGTTGCAACTATACCTGCATCTACCACCTACTCTGGAAGTCCATTCCACATAGGAACCACCCTCTGTGTGAAAGCATTGCCCCTCAGGTCTCTTTTAAATCTTTCTCCTCTCACCTTAAGATTATGGCCTCTAGTTTTGAACTCCTCAACCCTAGGGAAAAGAACTTTGCTATTCACCTTATCTATGCCCCACATCTTAAAAACCTCTATAAGATCACCCTTCAACCTTTTGTGGTCCAGTGAAAAAAGTTGCACTTTATTCAGCCTCTCCTTATAACCCAAACCCTCCATTCCCGGGAACATCCTGGTAAATCTTTTCTGCACTCTCTCCAATTTATTAATATCCTTCCCATAGCAGAGTGACTGGAACTGTACACAGTGGTCACTTTCAAGAGTTTCACCAGTAGCTTTTAGAGTAGATTTGTAGCTTGGGTTGTGGATGTTGTGGTTGGTTGGCTCGCCGAGCTGGTTCGTTGTTCTGCAGATGTTTCATTACCCTGCTGGGTAATATCATCAGTGCAGCCTCCGATGAAGCGCCGTTGTGTTTTCCCACCCGTTATTTAAACTCTGGAGTCCATTGAGCTGGATTACCTCACTTCCGGTTTTCCTTCGTAATGGAGTGTATATGGGGTCGAGTTGTATGTGTTTGTTGATGGTTTTCTTTGTGGAGTCTGTGGTACTTCATTGGAGGCTGCACTGATGATTTTACCCAGCAGGGTAATGAAACGTCTGCAGAACAATGACCCAGCTCGGCGAGCCAACAAACCACAAATTTCACCAGTCGATTTACTGCCTATAAAAACTTGAACTCCTGTGCTCCTGGCATTTGATGTATGTTATTCTGGCAGTACACTGTTAGTTTGAATGAGGCAATGGCAGCAAACCCAAGGAAATCCCTTTGGTGCACTGGCATAGAAAACATAGTACTTGTACCAATATGTCCAAAGTGGAATAGTAATAGGTAAATTGCGGCTGCAGTTAAATTGGCACTTGCAGGGCCAGTGCCTAATTGGTAATGGTAGTTCAATGTGAATAAATAATAACCGTTGTTCGCTAATTTACTTAGATCTCTTTTCTTTGTGTAGTTGACAAACATAAACAACATCAGTTTAATGGATATGTAGAGACATTTTATTTTCACCAGCTTGTTATCAGAATGTCCACACCAAATTACTGAGAAACTTACTGTTAAAAGTTTGAGATAATTCTTTCCTGCATATAAGTACTTAATAAGATATGGTCTCATGGTGTTGGGGTTGTATATTAGAATACATATGAGATATATTACAATATATTATGAATATATTAGAATAATAAAAGAAGGCAGAGAGTTGAATAAAGATGGTATTTTCAGGACGGCAACTTGTAAGTACTAGTGTGCCACAGGGATCAGTGCTGGAGCCACAATTATTTACAACATATATTAATGACTTGGATGAGGACAGTCAATGTATAATCATAAGTTTGCAAATGACACAAAAATAGATGAGAAAGCAAGTGGTGAGGATGACATAAAGAATCTGTGTTAGGATATAGGTGAGTGAGCAAAAACTTAGTGGATGGAATATAATGTCGGACGCTATGCACTTTGGCTGGAAGAATAGAGAAGCTGAATATTACTTAAATGGAGAAGGACTCCAAAAAGCTACAGCACAGAGGAATTTGAAAGAGTTCTATAACTGCATAAATCACAAAAATCTAGCATCAAAGTTTAGCTTGAAATAGGGAAGGCAACTGGAATGTTGGTCTTTATTTCAAAGGGTATTCAGTATAAAATAGGGAGGTCTTGCTAAAGCTATACAAGGCACCAGTCAGACTACAGCTGGAATACTGTGAAGAGTTTTCATTCCATTATCCAGGAAAGCACAGGTGGCAGTCCGGAGAAGGTTTGCCAGGTTGATTCCAGGATTTTCTTAATTTTGAGTAGGAAAGGGTTGTACTCACTGGAGTTTCGAAAACTGACAGGCGACCTTATTGAAACATAAAATTCATAGCCAGCCTAACAGGCTAGATCTGGAGAGGTTGCTTCCATTTGTAGGGTTGTCTAGGACTAGAGAACATAACCAGAGTGAGGAGTTGCCTATTTAAGACAGAAGCAAGAAGAAATTTCTTCTCTCCAAGGGTTGTGAATCTGTGGAATTCTTTACCACAGAGGGCTGTTGAGGCTAGGTTATTTAGTATATTGAGAGCTGAGATAGACATATTTTTAATCAGTAATGGAATTAGTTATGGGGAAAAGGCAAGAAAGTGGAGTTGAGGATTATCAGATCGATCATGATCTCACTGAATGGTGGAGTAGTCTCAATGGACCAAATGGGCTATTTCAGCTCCTATGGTCTGGATGTATTATCTTGGGTACAGTACAGCTTGTTGCTCCCATTGTAGGGTCAATACCTTAGGTATTGAGTTGTGCCCATTGCCATGACCACAAATCACCAAAGAACATAATGAACTTTTAAAATCCAACAAGTACTTTTTAAAAGAGACATACAGCCAAACATTAACTGCAGATATAAATTCAGTGGCTAACTTCTGAACTTCCACTCTCTGATGCTGAATGTTCTGTACTCAGCAAAGGACTTGCTTTTATCCCCTTGTGTCCCACCTCAACAAGTTTCAGTCATAACACGACATCAAACTATTGTTCCGTTGCCTTCACCTCTGTGCCCATTTCTTTGCACCACCTCCAGTCTCTTCCACCACCTGGACGTCTCCCTCTGGCCTCTTATGTGTACGTGACCTGGTCATCAAGAACTCTTGACGTGACATCAGTCGCCTTAATTTCTCTCAGATCCAACCAGACTTTGTCATCAAACCTACTGACAGAAGTGGTGCTGTTGTTGTCTGGTGTACTGACCTTTACATTGCAGAGGCTGAGCACCAGCTCTTGGACACCCCCTCCTATCTCCCCCCACCATTGAGCATCAGGCCATTGTGTTCTCGACTGTAACCAACATCATCTCATCTGGGGATTTTCACACTACGGGCTCCCAGCTCAGAGTCCCCCAGTCCCTATTGCCCATTTTTGCCTTCTCCCCAAAATCCACAATCAGTACTGCTGTTCCTGCCCCACAGAACCTATTTCTCCCTAACTTGACTCAATTTTTTTCTCTTCTTGTCCAGTCCCTTCTCACTTCCATCTGTGATTCTTCTGATCCTTTATGTCAGTTTCAGAATTTCCAGTTTGCAGGCTCCAGCTGTTTCCTCCTCATTATGGATGAGTAATCCCTTTACATATACATCCCCCATCATCACAATGGTCTCAGGCCTCTCCATTTCTTTCTGAACCAACCCTTCGCCCGCCACCCTCCTCTGCCAGGTTGGCTCGTCCTCACTCTGAATAACTTCTCATTTAACTCATCTCACTTTCTTCAGGTCAAAGGTGTGGCCATGGGTACCTGCATCAACTCCAGTTATACCTCACTCTTTGTGGGGGATGTGGAACATTCCTTGTTCCAGTCCTACACAAGTCCCTCCACACAACACTTTTCTCTGGGACATCGATGACATCATTTGGTGCTGCTTCCCTCTCGCTTTTGGAATTGGAAAAACAGATTCATTTTGCTTCCAATTTCTGTCTTTCCTTCACCTTCACCTGGTCCATCTCTGACTCCTTCCTTCCCTTCCTTGACATCTCTGGTTCCATTTTTGTGGATCGGTTGGCCACCAATATCCATTACAAACCCACCAACTCCCACAGCTAGCTGGATTGCACGTCCTCACCCCTACTTCCTGTAAGGATTCCATTCTATTTTCCCAGTTTCTCCATTTCCATTGCATGTATTCTGATGATGCCACCTTCCACAGGGAGGCTTCAGACAGGTCCACTTTTCCCTCAACTGAGGGTTCCTTGAAATCATGGTTGACAAGGTCTGACCTATTTCCTGCACTCCTGCCCTCTCCCCTTCCCTTTCCCCCCACAACGATAACTTGTCTACTAGTTTGTCTGACTATTTATGGAGTGATGCTTTTGAATTCCTCAGATAGTTGTACTTGCAGACAACAAAGACACTCTTTATAAAGCTTAGTAGAGAAAGCAATAATTAATTGCTGCTAATAGCATGGAAAAGGAATAGGCACTGGGAAGACAAAACTGCTTAGCACTTGTTATGCTGAGTTGCTCCTATGCACCAAACACCATTTTGGCTAAAGCAGGAAAAAGACACAAAAAAAAGAAAAACAAAAATAAATAGTTTTAGATCAAGAATAGCATCCTCAAAAGAAAGTTAAAAAAATTGAGGTGTATGATTTGTACTCATAATGAGGATATCACAGATTCTGGTAGGTGGAGTTTTAAGTTTCTATGGTGCTGGATAGTTTGATTTTTACTGTATTATGCAGGTTTGTTATTAAATCAATGTTCCCATTAATTTGCACATATATCAGGCACTAATAATTGTGATTGTAACGAAGTCAGCCAGGTGGACCTCATACAGTGTGAGTTCCCTGACTGGGGCTGTTAATCTGGCTGACAGATATAAAAAGGACTGTCAGAGGTTCTGCTCACTTTGAGAGCTGGCTCTGAGGAAGCTGGATCAGTGTTAAGGACTTTCTAGGTGTAAATAAAGGATGACTTGGTGACAGGATAGTGGCCTCTGAGGAGTTATTTCAATGATGATCAATCTTGGTGTTCTCCTTCGGACAAACTAAACAATTCTTTCCAAAGGTTCAGGTTGATAAAGTTAAAATGAAGCCAAGCAACTGATAAATAGAACTAAGATGCTTTAAGAGCGAGGTTGCCAGAGCTCGCAAGCCACTGGTGATCTCAAGACTGCAGTGCTTTATCACACACAATATCTGGAAAGCTTTTTTTTCCCTTTTGTAAATATACGTGTGTCTAAATCGACAGAAACTACAAGTTTCCACAATAGATAAGAAACAATGTTGACCAGATGGTCATGCAATCCTAATTCGCAAATTATTCCAAATTTGATTGCTTTTTTGTATCACTTAGATGCCTGTGTACTAATACTTCTTATGACCATTTAAAATTTTGTGAAACTTCTTTTTGACAGGGAAATAATAAAGCTGACGAGAAAGGTGCCAAACCAAAGCATGGATATAGCAACAGAGGGATCCAAGCACAAATAAACAGAGAATTGTTGGAAGGTATAGAAACATTAGTCATGTTCTGAGCAGATGTGGACAGTTATGAGTATTTTATTGAGTCTGCCTTGATGCATATTTACACCTCAATGTACGTGCCTAAAGGTCAGAAATCACACGACACCAGGTTATAGTCCAAGAGGTTTATTTGAAAACACAAGCTTGCTGAGCTTTACTCCTTCTTCAGGTGTTAGCGAGAGACACAGAATCTATGAGTAAAAGGTCAAAGGGTCACACCACTGATGAGGATGTACTAAACAAACCTAAAATGCTATTAAATCTTTAATCAGTTAGAAAGTTTTAATTGATTAATATGTATATGTAAATCCCCTAATTCCTTTCAAGTCCCTGTTCAGTGAGAACTGAAGGTTTTATCAGTGTAAAGAAGAGGTGACATTTTAGGTCAGACAATGCATGTTAGGTGCAAGGCCTTTTTTAGGTTCTGTTTGTGTTTTGGTTCAGAGTAAGACTGGTTTTATTTCTAAAGTAGGAACAAAATAGAATGTATCTGCAAATACAAATTCACCCCATAGATTCATGGGTGTGTGTGTGTGTGTGTGTGTGTGTGTGTGTGTGTATATCGACTGTATAGCATTGATCAGAGGTTCTGTGCAGCAAAGAAGTCCTGTTTGAACCTGTTGGCATATTGGGGGGCAAATCTGGTCCCCATGGCTGTTCCTTGACCACAATGTCTTCACCTTCAACAACCAGTTCTTTATCCAGACACTCAGAAGAGCCATGGGGACCACACAACCCTCACATGGCAAGACATATCAGATCATCGACATGGATTTTACCATCACGCGTGGGAACACCACCCACCATGCGCACGGCAGATACTCATGTGACCCGGCCAATGTTGTCTATCTCATATGATGCAGGCAAGGGTGCTCCGAGACATGGTATATTGGCGAAACCATGCAGACGCTGTGACAACAGATGAATGGACACTGCGCAACAATCGCCAGACAGGGATGTTCCCTCCCAGTGGGTCAAGGATACTTGGCCTCGGATCTTCGGGTAAGCATCCTCCAAGGCAGACTTCCGGATAGACAACAACACAGAGTCACCAAGCAGAGGCTGATAGCCAAGTTCGGTCCCCATGAGGACGGCCTCAACCGGGATCTTGAGTTCATGTTGCACTACAGGTGATCCCACCACACTATACACTCACACACACACACACGCATACATACACACACTCATGCACACACACACACACGCATACGTACACACACACACACACACACACACACACACACACACAATCTCCCTCACACACATACACCCTTTCTCCCTGCGACCCCTTTCCCCACACACACAGACACACAGACAGACAGACTGACAGACACACACACACACACACACACACATTTTCTCTCTCTCTCCCTTACACACACATACTGTCTCTTCTGACCCCCCCACCCCACACACACACACACACACATCTGTGGGGTGAATTTGTATTGGCAGATATGTTCTATTTTGTTCAAAAAGCATACAATTTATAGACAGTCAATGTGGCCTTCTATAAATTCCTACTTTAGAAATAAAACCAGTCTTACTCTGAACCAAAACACAAACAGAATCTAAAAGAGGCCTTACACCTAACGTGCATTGTCTGACTTAAAACGTCACCTCTTCTTTACACTGATAAAACCTTTAGTTCTCGCAGGACAGTGGCTTGAAAAGAATTTGGGGATTTACATGTACGTATTAATCAATTAAAACCTTCTAACTAATTACAGATTTAACAGAATCCTAGGTTTGTTTAACATATCCTCATCAGTGGTGTGACCCTTTGATCTTTTACTTATAGATTCTGTGTCTGATACTACTTCTCTCACTAACACCTGAAGAAGGAGTAAGGCTCAGAAAGCTTGTGTTTTCAAATAAACCTCTTGGACTATAATCTGATGTTGTGTGATTTCTGACCTTGTCCATCCCAGTCCAACACCAGCACCTCCACATCAGCTGTGCCTATAGGACATGAATATTAAACCAGTGTTATTACGCATGCTATCATTGTAAATACCAGACCCACGTCATTTTATGCACCAAATCTGTTACAGTGTGTTTAGCAACCTCACTCTGAACTGACCTTTTAGCCTAGATATTACATGCACCAACTGGTATCATTACTAGGACCATGCTTGTAAGGACATAATTGGGTGTAGGTCTCCTATTTTTCCACTGAAGACTTAATGCTGTGCTTTTTGATTATTATATTTTTCAAAAATGCAGATTCCCTCCAGTGTTTTTGTACTCTTACCCTTATCAGGACTGCGGTACAAGAAACCAAACTTAGAAAGGGGCCAAATAAAAACCAAAAGAACTGCAGATGCTGTAAATCAGGAACAAAAACAGAAGTTGCTGGAAAAGCTTGGCAGGTCTGGCAGCATCCGTGAAGGAAAAAACAGAGTTAACGTTTTGGGTTCCTGAAGGGTCACCGGACCTGAAACGTTAACTCTGTTTTTTCCTTCACGAATGCTGCCAGACCTGCTGAGCTTTTCCAGCAACTTTGTTTTTTTAGAAAGGGACCACCAATTTATGCACACATGTAATAATTTGATGTATCAGCCAGGATCGCAGTGTGATTCAGGTGTGTGTGTTCGAAGCTATGCATGCTCACACACAAGACCATGTTCTTTGCAGCCAAAAGGAATTGTCATTGCATTGCATCTTTTTCATTGAGAGAAGGATATGCAAACTGTCAACACCTGCTGCATTTCCTGTGGCAATGCCCTGAACATTCCAAGCTCTGATGAGTTCAACACTATATATGTGTCTGTCTTTGTTATTGATTGCTTTCTGACTTTTCTTTCACCAACAAAGCTTGTATAATGCATATTTAAGTGTTCATAATTACAGCAGCGAAGCAATTACATCCAAAAATGACACTGATGCTAAAGAGAATTTAAGAGAATTGTTAAGGGAACTTACTTTTTCTCTTAAACATTTCACATCCTAAATAAAACTTGAAAACTCGTTATATATTTCCATCATAAAATATTAAGCAATGACAAGTGCCAGTCTTGGTCATCTGAAACAAACACAACCATTTCATATTGAATAGTTTTCATATGATCCCTGAGTATCAATGTCCTGTGGTGCACTGTTGAGCGGGAACTCAACTGACCATAAAGCCTATGGCAATTGTTACATCACATTGGAAATCAAGCCCTGCTATTCCTGGAGTAAGGAGTTAAAAATTTTAAAACATATGCAGAATTCCACAGTTTAGACTCAGGTTAACAGAAAGCACAGACCCAGAGTTCTGATTTAAATAAATAGATTCTAACAACAGATAAATAATTATGAACTATCTATATATATACATTTACCAGATAAAACTCTAACCTACTTACAGAACTTATTAATGATAGGCAGCATGGCTTTGTGTGGGGAAGGCTGTGTCTCACTAGCCTAAAAGCATTTTTTGAGAAAGTGGCAAAGATGATTGATGAGTGCAGGGTGGTAGATGTTGTCTGTATGGACTTTTCTAGCAAGGTCTCTCATGGTAGGGGAAGTCACATGGAATCCACAGTGAGCTGGTAAGATGGATGCTTAGTCATAAGAAACAGAGAGTAACATTGTAAAGGTGGTTTCTGACTGGAGATCTGTGATCAGTGGTGTTCTGCAGAGATCAATGCTGGGACCCCGTTGTTTGTGACATATATATATGAATGATTTGGATGAGAATAAAGGTCGTCTGATTAGTAATTTGGTGGATGGCACAAAAATTGGACCAGCTGTGGATAGTGAGGGGGATTGCTAGAGGATACAGCAGAATATGAATAGGGTGGGGACTTGGGTGGAGAAATGGCAGATGGAGTTTAATCTGGACAAGTGATTTGGTGAGGTGATGCATTTTGGAAGATCTAATGCAGGAGGGAAGCATATGGTAAATGGCAGAATCCTAAGTTGCATCAACATTCAGAGCTATCGAGGTGTACAGGTCCACAGTTCCCTGAAAATGGCAACACAAGTGAATAAGTTGGTCAAGAAGGCATATGGCATGCTTTCCTTCATCAATTGAGGCATTAAGTATAAAAATCAATAAGTCATGTTGCAGCTGTATCAAACTTTAGTTAGGCCACATTTGGAATATTGCATACAGTTCTGGTCAACTGCCAGAAGGATGTGGTAGCTTTGGAGAGTGTACAGTGAAGGTTTGCCAGGATTTTGCTTGGTTTGGAGGGTATTAGTTATGAGGAGAGATTGGACAGACTTGATTTGTTTTCACTTGAACATTGGAGGCTGAAGGACAACCTGATAGAAGTTTACAAAATTATGAGAAGCATGGATAGAATGGATAGTCTGAGTCTTTTTCCCAGGTTAGAGTTGTTAATTACTAGGGGACATAGGTTTAAGGCAAAAGGAGGTAAATTTAAAGGAGATGTGAGATGAAGGTTTTTTTTTACAAAGTGGGTGGTAAGTGCCTAGAATGTGCTGCCAGAGGAGGTGGTAGAAGCAGATACAATAGCAACTTTTGAGGCATCTTGACAGATACATAAATAGGGAATTGAAGGAAATGGGCTATGTAGAGGCAAAGGATTTTAATTTAGCAAGGAGTCATGTGTCAGCACAGGCATGGTAGGGCGTGTTCCTGTGCTGTACTGTTCTTTGTTCTTTTTTTCTTTGTTCTCGCCTTCTCTACATAGACAGACACAAAAAAATTGATGTTATGGATGGAGGGAAAGAATGGCAAGGCAGTTCATTGGTCCCTGTCTGCAGGGTTTGCTGAGATGGTGATCACAATGCGGCTTATCGATCTTCCTTCTACAGATACTATGCAGGAGGCACAGGGTGATGGGTTCACACGTATAAAGGTCTCTGACTTATTAATTAAAATTCACAGTTACTGAGGAGAGGAAATAAATTGGCTATCTTCAGGATTATACTTTTTATTGCACAGAAAATACAGTTCCTTCCCTTTCAGAGATTTGATTACATTTGCCCAAACATGCAAACCCTTAAGCTGTTCAGCTACCTGGGAGCCTATCACGTCATTGTTAGCAGGCAGGAGATCATTGTCATCAATATTTGGTCCCTAGTCCACAGCAAAGTTCCATCCAAGCTGCATAGCTATGGTACTTGCAGCTGCTCCAAAGTTCTGTGCATGGCAATCAGTGTTGATATATCAATCACGGTAATGACTTCTGGCTCTGAAAGTCACTGCTGCACACACACACCTCAGAAGCCTGTGAAACTGGAAAGAAAATGAGAGGGAATGCTGGTTTACAGACGAATTACCCGTTTTTAAACCAGTACTTTGGCCAATTGTATCAACAATCAAAAATACGGAACAATAAAAAGATATGGTCTTCACATGATAAGAGCATGTCAGAGACTGGACTCATAACTCTCCAAAGCCCTTCCATAACCTACATGAGTAACGGAACACTCTACACTTCTCTTATTACACTATAATTTAAATAAAAAGAACTTTTCAAACTACTATTAACTTTTGTGTCCTTGATTTATTGTAACATACTTAAGTACTTGTTAAAAATAACTTGGCGAGTTCTACTGCCTTTGTATTTCTACTTAGTAGTTCTACTGCCCTGTCCAACCAGGACACAACATGTGTTGAACTGTACTTTTTTTCATTTGCTTAATTTACTAATGAAATATACCTCTTTTGTTCTATTTTTATTTTTTTTTTAAATTCATTCCCATTATGTTTGGGAATTGAGTATTGTGTAAGAGGTGCACGAACTGTAGGTTTCTACTCAGGATAACTAATCCATTATAGTAACCTATGATTGGGTAGTAGTAACAGTGTTAACTTTGAATGTTAAATGGAATTTTACAAAATGATCGATCTTGTTAAAGTATTACAATATATAATTTTCTTTATTCACATCATTGCTCAGAAGCCAATGATTGTGAAGGCATCAAAAGCAATGGAAATATCCAGAAAGATAAAGATGAACTCGCAAAGGCAAATGACACCATTCTAATCAAACCACAGGCAACAAATAATTCTGAAGGAGATAAATCACTGCACCAGTCCCCAGACACAGCTGGAAAACACAAAGACCCCCTGGGGGCTTCAGCAACAACAAATAAGTCTGGAGGTGTCTGCAAAAAAGAGATTTCTACTGTAACAAGAAAGGTGAAGGAACTTCCACAGGAAAACAAGAAGTGTGCACAGAGTCAGAACTCAACAGCAGACAACCTGAAAGAAATAATTAAAACCAACACAAACAATGAGGCATATAAAATACATGGAACTGAAAGAAGCCAAGGAAAAGAGGCTGACAACATCACAACTGAACCTCCTGAGGTCAGTCTGGCCACAACTCAGTCACAGTTTGACGGAAACTCCCCATCAGTGGTAGAGAGGTACGTTTAAATTTCAATGACCCATCAACCTCTGTTTTATCCTCATCTTTCAAACTTAAGCTGTTCTTTCATTGAGTTGTCATTGATGAAACCTAGTTATAACAGAAAATGTCTATAAATGAGTATCATGGAACTGAACAGATGAATTCCGATTGCATTGTTTAAACCAGTTACCAAAAAGAAATTGAATATCCAGGCTTCGTATGATAGTAACTTTGTCGTCTTAAAAAGAAAAAAAAAGATCAACTATATTTCTGTTTCATAAGTTTCCTTCCAAACGCAGATTACGGCTCTCGTAGAAAGAATCTGTTTTTATCTGACTTTAACACAAAACACCGCTGACCTTGCTTATTACAAGGTAAATAAGGTCAAGATTTTCCATTTGGCCCATTTTATTTTATCTACCCTAAAAGATTCTAAAATTTTCCCATTATACCAATTTATTTCATGGCTTGGGAGCAACAAACAAAATACATCGTGGCAGTGGGCAAATTCACTCCCAAAAGACTCTAAATTACCGATGAACATTCTCTCACAAAGGTGACCAATCAGAGAGAATTTGCACTGGTAAACAGAATGGATGCACTGGTGAGGAGCTGCTCTTCCAATCACAAGTTCATTCTGTACCATGTTTGCTATTGGTAAACTCACTCGTAAACCCATCCAAGCTACCTTAGCTCAGAAGCAACCTGTGATTGAAGGAGCAGCTAGAACAATCAGTACTGACAGTACAGTGTTGAGGATTTTCTAGCAGAACCTTTTGCTGGGAACCAGGAGCAAAAGTGCCTGGGGTGGTGATGGCTGGGCCAAGAGCTGGGACCAGAGCTGAGAGGTAGGACCAGGGGAAACGCTGGTCCAGGTCAGGGGTTGAGAGATGGGGCTGGGAGGGGGTGAAAGCTCAAATTGAAAGCTGGGACATGAGACTGAAAGCCAGAGCCTTGAGTAAGAGCTGGAACCGGGGCCTTGAGAGTTAGGGCTGGAGGCTAAATGCTGGGACCATGGGCAAAAGCTAGGGGCTGAGAGCTATTGGCATAGTCTGAGGTCCAGAAGCAGTGGTGCTGACAGGTCTCATTGGCTGAGAATGTAATGCTTTTTGTTTGATCCACGAGTTCCGTCTGTAGACTCCCATGTTGGGATATCCGTCTGGTATCACTGCAGCCAATGAGGTAGTTCTTCCAGATTCCCATTGATTTTAATTTTGCTAAGGTTCCTTGATGCCACACTTGATCAAATGCAACTTGGTAGCACTGATGACAACAGTAGACTGGTAGGGCAGTAATTGCTACATTGAATTTGACCTGTTCATTGTGGACAGAATATATTTTGGCAATTTTCCTTGTTGACAGATACCAATGTTGTAGCTGTTCTGGAATACACTGAGGTATGGCTAGTTCTACAGTTTAAGAATTCAGCACAGCTGAGATATTATCAGGATCTATGGCTATAATGCACTCAACCATTTCTTGATAGCATATGGAATGAATTGAATTGGCTGAAGAATGGCTTCTGTGATAGTGGGGATGTCAATAGTAGGCTGAGATGGATCATCCACTTCTGGTTTGTCTCCGTTTTGCACTGGTGTGCTGGTGTCCACCATCATTAATGACATAATGCATACAGAGCCTCCTCTTTCAGTTTGTTCATTAATTTACCATCTCTGTTCATGACTGGATGTGGCTGGATTGTAGAGCTTTGATTTGATCTGCTGATTGTGTTATAACTAAGCTTGGCCAGTAGCAAGTTGTGCCTATCTTTGGTGAGCATGTAATTCTGTATTGTAGCTTCTACGCTCTTCATTAACTGAGGGATGGTTTCCTGATTTGAGCATAATTGTAGAATGAGTTAGAGACTATGGTTGAATACAATTTTGCTGCAGTTAATAGTTCACAGTGTCTCACAGATGTCCAATTTTTAGCTGTTAGTTCTGTTCTGAATCTAGTCCATTTAGCACAGTTGTAGTACCAAACAACATGTTGGGAGCATGCGCACTGTGAAGATGGGACTTTGTCTTCATAAAGACTTTGAGGTGCTTACTCCAACTGTACTCTCACGGACAGATGCACCTGTAACAGGTAAATTGGTGGACCAGGTTCTAGAATGTTCTTTTTTCTTGTTGGTTTCCTGACCACCTAGTGAAGGTTTAGTTAGTTATAGCATCACTGAGCAAATCTTGGTGGTGAACACTGAAGTCCCTGAAAGTATTATATTCCCTTGATGTTCTCAGAATTGCTTTCAAATAGTGATCAACGTGGAGTAGTACCAGTTCATCGTCTGAGAGTGTTTTTAGTGGTATTTGGGAGGGTGATTCTTTGGCCAGGCTTGACTTGGATAATATGAGACTTAATGGGCACCAGTATCAATGCTGGAATCTCCTAAAACCACCCCTTCCTGCCTATACACCATTTTGTTGCACCACCGGGAAGTTTGTCCTGCCTGTTATGGCAAGGCTTACCAGGGACAATGATGGAGAAGTCTACCACACTGGCTCTGCTATGTGATTCAATGACAATGGCTGTGCTCAACTATCGTTTAGCCAGGCTGTGGGAAAGCTGTCCTGATTTTGGTACAAGCCTCCAGGTGTTAGTGAGGAGGAATTTTACAGGGTGACCTTTGTCATGTCCAATTTTAAGTTGAAGTTGATAACAAGTGGTCGATTCAATTACACTCTTTCATACAGCTTCAGTACGGCTAAACGGCTTTCTAAGCCATTTCAGAGGGCAGTTAAGTATCACCAAGTTGTTTTGGCTCTGGAGATACTTAAAGTCAAATTGGATAGGGACAGCAGATTTCCTTCCCTAAAGAACATGAGAAAGTCAGATATTTTATTTTTATGACAATCACTAGATTTATCATTACCTTTACCAAGACTATCTTTTTATTTTCAGATATATTTAGTGAACTTAATTGAAATTAAACTCAAGTTTCCAGATCATTGGTGCAGAGCCTTAGATTACTAGTGCTGCAATAAAATCACCATGCTACCATATCTATTTAAATTCACACTTTTTAAATTAAATATTCCAGCTATTTTATAAACCTCAAAGATAAGCTAATGAGCTGCAATTCGCCAAATACTCGCAACACTTATCGGCAACAGTACTCTCATGATGGAGAAATTCTTGAAAGTTATGATTAATAATTTATGACAGTATTCAAAACCGTGTTGGACTTTACTCCACAAAGAAAAGTTAATTGCCCCACTCTTATTAAAATCAGTGGTGATATCATGTTTAGTGAATTAACAATGTCACTTGACTACAACAGGCAAGAACACCATCACAGAATGGTACCAGAGGACACAGAATCAGTAGTTACAGCTCAGGGGCTATTCTGGGATTCTCGTTGAGATCCTAGTCCTCAAATCAATTTTTTATTTATTCAACCATTGAATGTTAAGAGGTGATAGTTAGATTGTCTCTTATTGGAGATGGTTATTGTCTGGCATTTGTGAGGTGCGAATGTTAATTGCCAGCCCAATCCTGTATATAGTCTATATTCTGAAGAAGGGTCTCGACCCGAAACATTAGCTTTCCTGCTCCTCTGATGCTGCTTGGCCTGCTGCGTTCATTCAGCTCTACACCTTGTTATCTCAGATTCTCCAACATCGGCAGTTCCTACTATCTCTATAATCTATATCCTGCATTTGAATATCTGAGGAGTCATCAGTGGTGCTGAAAATTGTGCAATCATCAGTGGACATTCCCACTTCTGACCTTATGGTGGAAGGAAAGTCATTGATGAAGCAGCTGAAAATGGTTGGGCCTAGGATACTATCCTGAGGAAATCCTGCAGAGATGACATGGAGCAGAGCAGGTTATTGTTGAGCAAATGCTGTTGTTAATGACACCTTACCCCACTTTACTGATGATCAAAAGTAAACTGATAGGGCCATAATTAGCCATGTAGATTTATGGCTTTTTGTGTACGGAACATTCCTGGGCAATTTTCCACATTGTCGGGCTAATGCCAGTATTGTGACTGTACTGGAAGAGCTTGGCTAGTCAATCAGCAAGTTCTGGAGCACAAGTCTTCAGTACTAGTGCCGGAATGTTGTCAGGGCTCATAGACTTTATAGTATCCAATGCCTCCAACCATTTCTTTAGTAAAATAAAGTTTCAAATTCTGAGATTTTCCTGACTGATATTATTTTCACGTTTATTGAAATTGTGTGCATGGTTAGCCTCTTTTGGTTAAAAAATGGCTAGGCTTCATTTCTCGTAAACTTGCCCATTAATAACCTGTTCTTTCATTCCGTTTCAGCTCCCGTGCCCTTGAACAGGACCGAGAAATAGATCACTGTTTATGATCCCTCATTATAAAAACTGCATGGTATTCTAACCATTTTCTAGCAAATTTTGGCATGGCTTTGTCACTGGACAACCAAGAACAATAATAGTCCACTGCCAATATTACCGTTGCTGGACTATTCTCTTTCTTTTTCCAGACTGACAACCTTATATTTAACATCTCTTTCACCACAACTGAGATTTTCAGCCACAGGGTGTAATTTTATAACTCCCTTTCCCTGTTAACTCCAGTGCTCAAATGGGTCTGTTCTGTCTCAGTGACCAGAAGTAATATGATCTGATCTAACCACGATACAGTTGAACCCCAATTTCCTTTACTGAAAGTCTATGGTTATTTTTGGATCCTAGCTCTGCTGGTATGGTGTTTTTTGAGGTCTAGTTTACCAGAACCATTGGAAATGCCTTGTGTGAATTCATTGCCACTAATTCTTCCTTTAGTCTAAGTTATTGATACTAAATCAGGAAGTATGCCCACACAAAGTCTTCCAGCTCAGCCTTGATAAACAGAATAGCTTATCCCAGGAATGATCCTTTGTAGCCTGATGTGCGGAACTTACCTTAGGATATTAATTAATTCTTTTGATGCAAACTGATTAATTTAACAGTCTATTGCTTTAAATATGCAACTCACATTCTGCTATATAAACAGGAAAATATGAGACAGATTTGATCGCAAAAACATTGAATTATGTTGCAGAATAATTTACATATAAATCGAATATCCCATATTTTAAGAAAGAAAATTGTCATTCTAAGAGCCAGATTATGTCGAAAATTATGGCATCATCTTGTTTTCATACACACACTCGTACATTTAGTAATTTAGAAACTTGCTTTGCAAATCTACTTAATAGTGACTTAATGCAACTGTGTGTTGTTCTAATGCTACTGTATCTTTAATTTCAAGCTAGGCTATCCAGGAACTTTGAAGGTAAGAAGATTTGTTTCAGGTATTCACTAATAAAGGAGGATTTACATTTGTACAAATAAGTGATCACTAAAAGTATGGCTGTTATTTAATTAGTACTGCAACTTTTTTCAGGGCTTTTGAAACAATGCAGGAAATGCCAGTCAGTCCAACAGAAAAGGTCCATTCAGAGGAAACAGCCGCCAAGGAGCTTGTGCCTGCATCATGGGAAGGACAGAAGGAACCTCATAAAAAGCACAAAGCACAACAAAAGCCCAAAGAAGACATGCAAGCTACATTACTACAGAAAACTGCAAAGGAGAAAGAGCCAGCTCAAGATGAAAAAATCTGCAAATTATCCAAGACATCTGTAACCCAGGAGAAAGGTTTAAAAAACACCAAAATTCAAATAGGCCAGAAAAGTGAGAAAAGTGCTGACAGTTGTCAAAATAAAGCAGAAAACAAGTGCAAATCAGGTCCAGATAGTGAATTAAAAGATTCAAAAGAACTTCAGAAAGCAAGCAAAGAATCTGCGAACATCACAGAAATGAATGTTTTGGCAAAGAAGGAAACAGATTCCACAGAAATCACAAACAAGGAACAAGACAACAAGGGATGTGTTGAGAAACCAGAAAATCACAATATCATTATTGGTGAGTTAGTTTTCATAATCCCATCATTACTTCCAACATCCAATATTTCACTTTCAACCCTATTTGTAAAACTTTAAAGTTATGCCAATTGTGAAGTTTTGGTTTTCCTTCTCAGATGATAGCCCGTCACCTCCAGCCCCCTTCAGTCATCGCATAGTGACGACTAAGAAAATACTTGTAACCTCTTCATACACAGTTCATTACAATGAGGTGCTGGGAGGGTAAGTTATCAATTGGATCTTTCAGTCATTTTGGGTAACTACAAAATATAAAAGACCAAGGAAAGGAAATAACTATGATTATTTTGCAAATATTCACTGTGTAGCATTGCAAAGTACATTCTCAGAACTTTTGGTTTAATAACATAATTTAATAACACAGTTGCATCTGTCCATGGCTGTATCAGTAAGAGTGACCACTGCACAGTCCTAGTGGAGATGAAATTCTGTCTTCACGTTGAGTTCCATTGTATTGTGTGGCACTATCACTGTGCTAAATGGGACAGACTTCGCACAGATCTAGCAACTCAAAGCTGGCCATCCACGAGCCACTATGGGCCATCAACAGCAGCAGAAATGTATTCCAGCACAATATCTAACGTCATGGCCCGGCATATCCCCCACTCAACCATTACCATCAAGCCAGGGAATCAACCCTGGTTCAACGGAAAGTGCAGGAGTGCATGCCAGGAGCAGCACCAGGCATACCTGAAGATGCGATGTCAACCTGGCGAAGCCATCAAACAGGACTACATGCAGCCAAACAGCATAAGCAGCAAGTGATAGACAGAGCTAAGCGATCCCACAACCAAAGGATCAGATGTAAGCTCTGCAGTCCTGCCACATCCAGTCGTGAATGGTGGTGGACAATTAAACAACTCACTGGAGGAGGAGGCTCCATAAATATCCCCATCCTCAATGATGGAGGAGCTCAGCACATCAGTGCAAAAGAGAAGGCTGAAGCTTTTGCACCAATCTTCAGCCAAAAGTGCCGAGTGGATGATCCATTTCGGCCTTCTCCAGTGGTCCCCAACATTACAGATACCAGTCTTCAGTCAAATCGATGCACTCCACATGATATCAAGAAACAGTTGGAGACACTGGATAGAGCAAAGGCTACGGGCCCTGACAACATTCCAGCAATAGTACTGAAGACTTGTGCTCCAGAACTTGCTGTTCACCTAGCTAAGCTGTTCCAGTACAGTTACAACACTGGTATCTACCCGACAATGTGGAAAATTGCCCAAGTACGTCCTGTACATAAAAAAAGCAGAACAAGTTCAACCCAGCCAATTACTGCCTCATCAGTCTACTCTCGATCATCAGCAAAGTGATGGAAGGTGTTATCAATAGTGCTATCAAGCAGCACCTGCTCAGCATTGATCTGCTCAGAGATGCCTGGTTTGGGTTCCACCAGGGCCACTCAGCTCCTGACCTCATTACAGCCTGGTTCAAACATGGACAAAAAAACTGAATTCCAGAGGTAAGGTCAGAGTGATAGCCCTTGACATCAAGGCTGCATTCGACGGGGTGTGGCATCAAGGAGCCCGAGCAAAACTGGAATCATTGGGTATCAGAGGGCAAACTCTCTGGTGTTTGGAGTCATACCTGACACATAGGATGATGGTCCTAGTTGTTGGAGGTCAATCATCTTAGCTCCAGGACATCTCTACAGGAGTTCCTCAGGGTAGTTCCTCAGCTCAACCATCTTCAGCTGCTTCATCAACAACCTTCCCTCAACCATAAGGTCAGAAGTGGGGATGTTCGCCAATGATTGCATAATGTTTAGCACCATTCGCGACTTCTCAGATACTGAAGCAGTCCATGTTCAAATGCAACAAGATCTGGACAATATCCAGGCTTGGGCTGACAAGTGGCAAGTAACATTCATGCTACACAAATGCCAGGCTATTACCATCAAGAAAAAGAGACAATCTAGCCACCTCCCCTTGGCATTCAATGGTTACCATCACTGAATCCCCCACTATCGACGTCCTGGGTGTTACCATTGACCAAAAATTCAACTGGACTCACCACATAAACACAATGGCTACAAGAGCAGGTCAGAAGCTAGGAATACTGCGGCAAGTACTCACCTCCTGACTTCCCAAAGCCTGCCCACCATCTACAAGGTACAAGTCAGGAATGTGATGGAATACTCTCCATTTGCCTGGATGAGTGCAGCCCCACTAACACTCAAGAAACTTGACACCATCCAGGACAAAGCAGCCTGCTCGATTGGCACAACATCCACAAGCATTCACTCCCTCCACCACCAATGCTCAGAAGCAGCAGTGTGTACTATTTACAATATGCACTGCAGAAATTCACCAAAGATCCTCAGACAGCATGACTACTCCCATCTAGAAGAACAAGGGCAGCAGATATATGGGAACACCACCACCTTCAAGTTCCCCTCCAAGCCACCACGCACCACCCTGACTTGGAAATATATTGCCGTTCCTTCGTTGTCGCTGGGTCAAAATCCTGGAATTTCCTCCAAAATGGCATTGTGGGTCAATCCACAGCAAATAGACTGCAACGGTTCAAGAAGGCAGCTCACCACCACCTTCTCAAGGGCAACTAGGTACAGGCAATAAATGCTGGCCTGCCAGTGACGCTCAGGTCCCACAAATGTAAAGTTATGTAAAGATGTGCAATGCAGTCCAAACTAATAAAGCCAAGTATAAAGCTTTGAAATTATTTTGTTACAATTAGAAAGCATAGATATAAAACTGCCTCCAGTCAATCTTTTTTAGGTATTGTACTTAATTATACATCTAAGGTAAAGATGAAGTCACTATATTCTAACCAGAGAGCTGTAGGTCTGCTCTCTTATTAGAAAGGGATGACTGGTGGCAGTTTAACTGAGGGTCACCATGCCTCAGGTAAGGGGAGAGGTTCAGGAGGAGAATCCTTTATGATAACCTCAGCCACAGCAGGAATTGAACCCATGCTGTTGGTTTTACTCTCCATCACAACCAACTGTCGAGCCAAATGACCCCTACATTTGTCCATCTCTCAGAGGCTCATGGTGAAACATTAATAATTATTTTCTATGATACATTTATAATTTGAATGTTTCAGGTTGTTGGTACTTTAAAATTGGTGTAATTTTATACTTTTAATAATATGAGTGTAACTTCACTGAGGTGCACAGAGTTTACACCCAATTGTTTCTCTGGTACCTTTATGGTAAATTGACTGTTGCACTGAAGAACACAGACTTGCTCTGTGGCCCAAACTAATTGGGCTGATATGAGCTATAGGTGTTTGGGGATGGGAGATTGTTGCAGTTGGCTTGATCTTTTTTGAGCCAATATGGAGACAAAAGGATCAGGATTCTATCTCTTAGTTTATGCTGGAAGTGTATATATGTACATGAAAAGTGAACATTAAGTCCGTATGTGCTATTATGTATCCTCCCTACCTCCACTATAATCTTAAAATAGCTTGCTGCTGTCACCAGGCTCCATGATGACCACTTGAATCAGGCTTTGGAGGGCTGACAGCACTAATGGAATGTCACTCCATTAAGAACCAGAGCTTCCAGACTGGATGGCAAGAAAAGTAGCAAAATCAGTAGGACTTTTCTGAAACGTGCTTAGCACAGCATAAATTTCAAAGTAGCCATTTGTGTTCTACTGCTTACAGTATAGCTTTGCTACTCCACTGGGATTTTCTTATAGAAATAATTATTTCATACTATACTAATGATAAGTATAACAAACCATACAGTTACCTTAGTAAATTCTGAAATATTCAGTGATGAGGTGGAGAGAAAGATTAGCTGTAATTTGTTATGGTGATTTCCTGTGGTATGTACATTAAATTTTCACTCTTATATTTCTCTAATGGCAGGGGTCGATTTGGCCAAGTTCTTAAATGTGCAGAAACATCAACTGGCCTCGAACTTGCTGCCAAAATAATTAAAGTAAAAGGACCAAAGGACAGGGTAAATTCCTTACTTAAAATAACTTTGTCAACATGACTTGTCACTTGCCTCATTTTGATTAACTGCAGTCACCTGGGGGATGTTTCATGTTGAAAGCTTGCCAAATGACGTAGATGCTGCAATGATTTACAGCTTTGTTTTTTTTTAACATAACTAGCTTGGCTCTCCTTAATTGAGCCTAGCCAGCACAATTGCCTGCCAGGATTGTTATCTGTAATGATGAATATGAATGTATATTCAGGCAGTTCTGTATGTACCTTTGCAACATTAAATGCAACATTAGTGGTTTTTTTGGAAAATTCTGTGCTCTATTCAAGTCAATGCCCATTTTTAACAATTATTTTGACTATTATTAAGTCCACATTTGGTGCATCTTAATATTTTGCAGAGTTGGCACATATATACTTAAATCCCATACCTTGATGGGTGCCATTTGTATTTGGTTATGAGTAGATGCATCAAAAGAATACGTTTGAATTCTTCTGATCATTTTCAGTTTATTTGGTAAACTACCTACTCTTTGCTGATAAGATAGCTGATATGAATCAATTGGCATATGAAGGGTAAATCCATCTTGCCTGTCATATATGTCAGAACAAAGATATCAATATCACTTTATAGTCATGCCCATCAAAATTTGCTTTGCATCTTGAATGAAAACTGCTGACACATTGGTGTTTGCAGATGGTAATGAAGTCTACTCATCTGCATAGATTCTGTTAACAGTGAAAGAATTTCAAATGATTTCCTTTTTAAGTGTATTTTCATTTTTTTTTCTTTCTTGAGGGTAATATACCGTTCACAGAGTCTACCAGCCCTTCACTATCTTACACAACAATGTGATACAAGAGAATGAGTGTCAGCAGATTGTCTGATTATGAGATAAATGGACAACTGGAGTCAATCTCCATCCTCCCCTCATGTCCCTGCAAAGATTTTTTCCACATCCGCCTAGCCTAGAGATCAATATTAGTGAATTCACTGTAATTCAAGCTGAGATCAGATACCTCACCACAAATAACAAGTTAAATCTGGGAAATTGCCAATCTGTATGTTGTTATTTCACACTACAGAATGCATGTAGGTAATTTCATTTGAGTGTTGACAAAACTAATACTTTTTCAAATACTGCAAAAAGTAAAGATGCTCCTTGTTTGGTTAGTGCTCTGCCTGAGGTGGAATAGAATAATATGAAAACCCCAGGTATAGGTTTCGGTTTAAGCTGAGTCAGTTGAGTTGATTCAGTCAAAGACAGCAATAAGGACACTGTAAATGGTATAGTTCCCGTGTACTGGAAAGAAAGAGTCAGGTAAGTTTGCAGCCTTGATAATTATACATTTCTCCTCTCATTACACATTGGCACACAACGTAATGTATCGGAAAGTGACTGACCCCAACTTGAATCAACGCCTTCGGGAAATAAGGGAGGGTAAGTTAGGAAAGTAAATTTAAAGTGTGTATTCCCAGTTTTGAAATAGAATATCCTAACTTATTTCCTGAGTAAGAGTTAATCAGTTCCTAAAACCTTGGTAATTGATTTCTCTTCTGATTTAGGAGGAAGTAAAAAATGAAATCACTGTCATGAATCAGTTAAGTCACGTCAACCTGATCCAGCTTTATGATGCATTTGAAGCCAAGAACAATGTCACACTGATTTTGGAATAGTAAGTGGTTTTGGTAGTTTCACCAAAAAAAGGAAACATCTTTAACATTCTGAGACTCAGTGAAAGACACTTTGAGGGCATTTGGACCTTGACCCTAGATTTAAAAACTCATTGCTCCTTTATTATTTATAACACTAACACATCACCTGCGGCATCATGTGTACACAACCAAAAATATTGCATCAAGTACAGCTCAACAGCTGACACAGCTATCATTAATAGGACAGTTTATAAATTGAGGCCTTTGATTCTGAGTGGTGGTGGAGCTGCAGAACTCTTATAACTTTCCAGGAGTTCTGAATTTAACTCCATAACTACTTCTCCAAAGCCAATATCTTACTACCTGAAATCCACAAGCCACTGGTCTTACACATTACCTCATTGGAAACAAAGTCATGTAATCTGTTTGATTGGGCCACTGCTAAATGACCCAATATATTGGTAAATAGCTCTGTCAATGAAACGTGTCAGAACTAATCAGAAAGCCAGGAACTACCTTCATTATGATTAACATAATGTCTAAAACAAAATCTAAACAATCAGATATGTAGGCAAAAGTTAATCTTCACCACTCTGTTTCTGTCATTGAGTCTGGCTTGATGGGAGGATGAAGTGGAGCATTGGAGATGAAGGTCAGTATGTTCAATTCAGATACTTAATATTTTATTGTCCGATCCTGATGGCTGATTTATCATTAAGTCATGCACGGATTTTAAGGATACCCAATTAGATGACAAATTGGAGATTTAATTGCAGTTTACACATAATACTCTATGTAACCTTCTGCAAAATCTGTCAAATGCTGATACTTTATTTTATGCTTTACTTTTATGCAACGTGCTTTTTTTTAAAGCACTTTTACGTAAAGGCATTTCTTGTCCAAGTTGAAGTTTCCAGGATGTTTGCCACCTGATTTTCGACCTCAGTCACTCCATGAACTTGCGTGTTCCCTCAGTTGTGGGGTGGTTACAAAATTGAGAGTTCTTTTTCATGGTGTCTTAGATATAAGGTAGTCACAAAGGGGAGTTGGTGATTGCAGATACATTTATATCTCACACATGTCTACAGTCGGTGTTCAGCCTCAGCACAGTTTAAGCACACTTCTATCTAAATGAGTAGGTTATAAAGTCAAATCTCGATCTGGAGATTCGAGCAGAATGTTTAAATTGATATTGTGGTGCAGAACTCAGAGTGTGGTGCTGAGCAAAGTCAGAATTTTTAATGAGATATTAAGCCAAGTCTACATTTTCCCTCTTAGCTGCATGTAACAGTTCCCACAGTACCAAATAAGGAATAAGTTGTCAGGGGAAATATATGCAAAGGAGAGAGGGAATATTAATAACTTACTGCCATAATACTGCCAAACACTTAAAAAGCAAACATTAGGAACGAATCTCCTGGTACTATTTAAAGATATCTGTTTATAAAATGTGAAAAGTAATTGAGACGCTATGATTTAAATTACTTTATAACATTGTGTTGATTGCAGTGTTGGAGGTGGAGAGTTGTTTGACCGAATTATCGATGAAAACTATAATCTGACAGAGCTGGATACAATCGTCTTTGTGAAGCAGATCTGTGAAGGTGTTCAATATTTACATCAACAATATATCCTTCACTTGGATCTTAAGGTATGTTTTATATCCACAGACATGCCTCCATTTCTAAAACCACAACTAAATGATTTTTTATTTAACAATTTTGTTTATCTGTAAATTTGTGATTGGTGAACTTGAATTTTACTTTTAATTATCAACCTCGCTGCTATAAACTAGTCAGAGGTATGGAATCATAGAATGATTGCAGAACAGAAGGTGGCCATTTGGGCTGTCAGGTTTGTACTGGCTCTCTGTAAGAAAATCTCACCAAGTCCTACTTCCCTATCTTCATCACCATCCTTGGGTCTGTCTGATTGGGCAGCAGATGTTGCAACATTGTGGTGTATAAGGGATATGCATGGTGCTCAATATTGACTCCAGGCCCCCATGAAATTCTCAAGATATTTGGTTAAACACAGCCATGGAAACCTTCTACAGATTACCATCTAGTGCCCTCCCTCAGCTGACGAATCAGTTCTCCTCCATTTGAACACCACTCAACAGAAGCACTGAGGGCTGTAAGGGCACAGAATGTACTCTGAGTGGAATGTCAATGGCCATCACCAAGAGTTGCTTGGGATCCCCAATGCTGACTGAACTGGCCAAGTTCTAAGGCCTTGTTTGGGTTAACAGTAAATGGTGAGGGAAATAAGAAAGAAGCAAAAATCTATTTGACCCCATCATCACCATTCTATCTGCTGCAGATGTATCTGCCCATGATAGCGTAGGTAAGAGTGACCAATATATGAGCCTTGTGAAGTCAAAGTCATGTCTTCACGCTAAACTATATTTTCCATTGTGTCATGTTCCACTATCACCATAATAAACTGGATATATTGGGATCAGAACTAGTAACTCAACACTGGGCATCCCTGAGGTCTGTGGTCAGTTAGCAGCAGCAGAATTGTCTTTTTCAACCGTAATCTGCAATCTCATGACCCAGCATATTCCTGCTGTATCATTATCATTTAGCCAAGGGCTCAACTCTGCTTCAATGAAGAGTGCAGGAGGGCATGCCATGAACTGCATCTGGCATACCTAAAAATGAGATGCCAACCTGGTAAAGCTACAACACAGGACTATATGCATGCTAAACATTGGAAGCAGCGCATGTTAGAGCTAAGCAATTCAACAACAATGGGTCAGATTAAAACTCCGCAGTCCTACCAAATCCAGTTGAGAATGGTGATGGGCAATTAAATAACTAACACGGGGAGAACGGTCCACAAATATCCCCATCCTCAATGATATAGACCCTAGCACATTTGTACAAAAGGCAATGCTGAGACATTTGCAACCAACTTCAATCAGAAGTACTGAGTGTATGATACTTTCATCGTCCTCCTGAGGTATTTGGCATCACAGATGTCAATCTTCAGCCAACTCAAATCTCTCCAAGGGATACACGAAGGAACATTTGCACCACACAAGTACCAGGCAATGGCTATCTTCAACAAGAGAGAATCTAACATTTGCTCCTTGACATTCAATACCATTATATCACTGAATCCCTCATGATCAACATTCAGGAAGTTACCTTGACCAGAAATTGAACTGGACTCGCCATATAAATACGTGGCTACGACAGCAGGTCAGACGCTGCAATCCCCCAGCAAGTAACTCAACTAATCCTGTCCATCATGTACAAGACACAAGTAAGGTGTGTGATGGACTTCTCCCCACTTGTCTGGCCGAGTGCAGCTCCAACAACACTCAAGGACAGCATCCAGGACAAAGCAGCCTGCTCGATGGGCACCATATCCACAAACATCCACTCCCTCCATGTTCAGTAAAAGCAGAGTGCACCATCTGCAAGATGTACTGCAGAAATTCACCAAAGCTGAAGGCAGCACTTTCCAAACCAACAAATACTGTATGGACAAGGGAACATAGGAACATAGTCATCTGCAAGTCCCCCTCCAACCCACTTATCATCCTGACTTGGAAATGTATTGCTGTTCCTTCACTGGTTCAAATCCTGGAAGTCCCTCCCCAATGGCATTGTGGGTCTACCTAACCAGATAGACTGCAGCAGTTGAAGAAGGCAGCTCATCACCCGCCTTCACAATGTCAATTAGAGATCGGCCTGGCCCAACCAGTGACTCCACATGCCATGTATGAATAAAAACAAAATCAAGAAGAGGCTGAGGCACTGGATACTGCAATATTTCTGGGCCCTGACAATACTCCAGCCATAGTGAAGATTTATTCTTCAGAACTAGCCTCGCCAGTAGCCAACCTTCACTGTTCAGCAACACTACTGACATCGACATGGCAGTATAGAAAACTGCAGTTTTGTCATGTCCACAGATGTAACACAAATCCAATTATTGTCCCATCAGCCTTCTCTGAATCATCAGCAAAGTGATGGAAGTGTTATCAGCAGTGCTATCAGGGGGAACCTGCATAAGAACATAAGAATTTAGGAGAAGGACTAGGCAATACAGCCCCATGTGTCTGCTCTGACATTTGATACAAACATGGATGATCTCACAGTGTAATCTGCTTGTTGACGCTCAGTTTAGGTTCTGCCAAAGCTGCTTGGCTTCCAAACTATTACAGCCTTGGAACAATTATGAATGAAAGAGCTGAAGTCAAGAGTGGAGGTGAGAGTGATTGTCTTTGACAACAAGACAGCACTTGACATATTTTGGCTTTAAGCAGCTCTGACAATATTGCAGTAAATGGGAACTAGGCGAAAAATTCTTCCCTAGTTACCTCTTCAAAAAACTCAAGCAAGTTAAACTCCTAACAAATCCATGCTGTTTTTCCTGAATTAACATTTATTAAAATGACTGCTGATTTTCCCCTGAATTATTGTTCCTAAAAGCTTTCCCACCACTGTTATAGAAACTAGTCTGGAGTTCCTGGGCTTATCCTTGTACCCATTTTTGACCAGGGTGCAATACTTACAATGTCTTGATTCAGGAGCAATTGTTCATAACTGAAAGGGTGTTGCACTATGTAAAATGATGTAAACTTACTTAAAACCAAGTCAGTTTACCTGTTATAACAAGGTGTAGAGCTGAATGAATACAGCAGGCCAAGCAGCATCAGAGGAGCAGGCAGGCTGACGTTTCGGGCCTACACCCTTCCTACTATCTCTGAACTACACCTTGTTATCTCAGATTCTCCAGCATCTGCAGTTCCTACTATCTCTGAGTCAGTTTACCTGTTAATGCTGTAGCGATAATTTCCTGAAAGGCAAATATTTCCACAGAGTGGTAATGAAAAGCTTCACGTGTTTATCGTACAGCAAGCCCTTGAATCCCACATGGGTCCTTGTGGGCAATATGCACATTTGGGTCATCTTAGGGCTCTTGCAACCTGTCAGATATGGACTGACACTGACTTAGGAGTTAACATTTGGCCTTTTGGCTGAGTATTTGGGATGGAAAACAATGTCACACAAAAAAAAACACTCAAGTAATTGTTTTTGTGTAATGGGTGGTTGTTGGATTGTGCTGGCATTTGAGTTGTCGTATGATGCCTCGACAAAGATGAAACTTCTGTGTGCACCAGGATCTGTGCTTTTGTTGAAATGCCTTCCTTGTCTCCCACAGCCAGAAAACATTTTGTGTGTAAACAACACAGGAAATCAAATCAAAATTATTGATTTTGGTCTGGCTAGAAGGTAAGGGCTATAGAATAATTATAAATTGTTTGATTCAAATAATCTGCAGTGAAATAAATCTATTTGGCAACGTTAACCCATAAATAATCTATAAATCATAGGCATAATGTGAAAAATAGTTCATCAAAACTAAATAAATATGAGAGATTTTACAAACACCCATATGCCTCATCATTCAGTTTGTGTGAACACCAACTAGTCTGGGATTGAAATTTTCCGACTGAGATGGTCCTATATTTGAACCTTGCTTCATATTGAATAAAGGTAAGTAGAAAATTGTTAAAATTGGTTTCAGAGCTTCTAATGAAAAGAATCAGTTAAATTTCCTTGTCCTGCTTGCCATCTAGTGACTAATGCTGGAAAGTGCACATATATGACTAAAGAGATAACAAGGTGTAGAGCTGGACGAACACAGCAGGCCAAGCAGCATCAGAGGAGCAGGAAGGCTGACGTTTCAGGCCTAGACCCTTCTTCAGAAAATTTCTGAAGGGTCTAGGCCCGAAGCGTCAGCTTTCCTGCTCCTATGATGCTGCTTGGCCTGCTGTGTTCATCCAGCTGTACACCTTGTTATCTCAGATTCTCCAGCATCTGCAGTTCCTGCTATATATGACTAAAGACAGAATCAGGATTGACAATAATGCTCCTGCATTCAAAAGAATATCCAGTTGATCAGCCATGGAGGAAGGGAGATATGAAATGACATTTTCTGTGCAATGTCAGGGGTGGCACGGTGGCTCAGTGGTTAGCACTGCGCCCTCACAGTGCAACAATTTGGAGGTACCGGTGTTGGACTGGGATGGACAAGGTCATAAATCACATGACACCAGGTTATAGTCCAACAGGCTTATTTGAAAACACAAGCTTTCAGAGCCTCAGTCCTTCTTCAGGTGTTAGTGAGAGAGGTAGTATCAGACACAGAACTTATCAGTAAAAGAGCAAAGGTTCGCACCATTGATGAGGACGTACTAAACAAACCTAAAATGCTACCTGTCCCACTAACACCTGAAGAAAGACTGAGGTTCCAAAAGCTTGTGTTTTCAAATAAACCTGTTGGATATAACCTGGTGTTGTGTGATTTCTGACCTTGTTCATAGTGCAACGTACCTGGGTTTGATTCTGCCATTGGCGACTGCTTGTGTAGAGTTTGCACATTCTGCCTGTATCTGCATGGGTTTCCTCTGCGTGCACTGGTTTCTCTCACAGTGCAAAGATGGGCAAGTTAGGCGGATTGGCCAAGCTAAATTGCCTATAGTGTCCATGAATGTACAGGCTAGGTGGATTAGGCATGGGGAATGCAGGATTACAGGAATAAGATAGGGAGATGGATTTGGGTGGGATGCTCTTCGGAGGGTCAATGTGGACTCAATTGGCTGAATGGCCTGCTTCCACACTGTAGGGATTCTATAATAATGTATTAGGCTTTGCAGTGATGATCTGCTGCAATTATAGCCCAGATCTTCCAGCAGTCAGTGTCAGCTTGCAGCTCTGCTCCTACTTTTCTGTGACCCAGTGAGGCTCTGCATTTCTGGACTGGTCTTCCAATCCAGCTTTTACAGAAATGTGGAGTTGTCCTTTGAATATCTTCCTGATAGTGCTGGATTGGCAGGAGAAGGCAAATCTCACCCAGTGCTTAAGGCAATAACTGCTATATTCTGGGAGGTGTTCAGTAATATATTCTGAAACTTTGGGACATTTAAACAGCTTTTCATTGTTTTAGTGAGTAGAATGTATGAGTGGATAGATAAAGGGATAGATGAGCAACTGCATGTGTAAGTGGGTTAATTAACTGAGTAGGATGGTAGGTGGATGAGGAGCCAGGTGGGTGATGATTGAAGATGGGCAAAGATGGCAGGTGGCTGAGGATAGCAGGTGGGTGAAGTGGGTCAAGTTGTGATGGGAGTTGGAGGATGGTGTGAGCTAATCTGATCAGTCAGATGAGAGTCAATTGGTCAGGAACAAGTGTGACGTTTGGAGGGGAGATTAGGGAGAGCTGAGTGAAGTGGGACCTGTCAGCTTGGTCTCGGGGGTGGGGGTGATTAGGGTTCAAATGACTGGAAGATCTGGGTCTAAATTTTCACTTGATGCGTCAATTGAACTTCCAGTGATAGTTAAATATAAACAGCTTTCATCAGCACAATGTCAGGATAACCACTTTGGCACTGGTTGTGGGCAGGTGGAACTCTTGTGAAAAATTTTCAGTATTTATACCAATCATCTTTGACAGATAGACAAAGTCTCTATTACAATTCACACATGCATGATTATTAATGTCATAATTGTAACTTTGGAACACTCATTAAGTTGGTGCAAATCTATCCCACAGCAAATACGGATGATTTAGCAAAATAGAAACTTGTCTTTTAACTACACTGCTTCCAATGTCATGATACAGGAATATAACAGGGACATAAATGTCAAGTCCTTTCTATCTTTACATTTATGGAAAAAATGTTCATCAAATTTTAGGTGCTTCCATACCATAATGTTAAAGATACAAATCAGGTGAACACACAGCGGTGAAGTAATTGCGATGTTGATGATCCATGGGTTTTTTGACTTTCTCAAACCAGAACAAATGTATACCAACAGTTTACCATGAAGGATCCATCCCTTTAAACCTCATAATCATTATTCAGTACTAAGAAACTGAAACTTAAATCTACATATCAGCAAATGCAATGCCAGCTGTAATAGGAATTGTTTTGTTTGATAGGATAGAACAAGTGGTTCAGTATCAGAGACCGTTAATATTGCAACATCTATGACAAAGTTAAAACCTTGGCAAATATATTAATGACAATGGGCTGATTAACAAAACATGTTTCAGTTATAGAGGTCTTATTTTGATTACTCGAATTATAAATTCAGTTAAGGAGCAAAAAATACCTCATCTGTAACAGGTTTACTTCTTTGAATCACTCACCCTTTTCCAGCTGAGTCAATGTAAGTTATTTTAAGGCCTCTTTCAATGTCAATCTGTGAGATATTCTAGCAATACTTACTTTGTAATTTTACCTGCCTTGTATGACATTAACAAGTTATAGTACGGCAGAATTCAGTACATGAATCTTGGGGAGTTCAGGCAACAGCCTAGACCCAAACATATCAGTATAGTGCAGGCTTGTGGAGCATCGAGGCTTCTGTTTTCTTTAACCATGACCACAACATTATGCTACTTATGCAGCAGTAGAATATGTGAAATTATTCAAATACACAAAGAAAACCTGACTTTTTTACTGTTTGTTTAAACACTTTTTATTGTTTTTAGGTATAAGCCAAGAGAGAAACTGAAAGTTCATTTTGGTACCCCAGAATTCCTTGCTCCAGAAGTGGTGAATTATGATTATGTTTCATTCCCAACAGACATGTGGAGTGTGGGCGTCATCACCTATATGTTGTATGTATTAAGTGCTTTTCAGAGAATCTTCTATCTCACATATCTTGTAAGAATATGTGCAGAAGTGAATCCAGTTTAAAATTGGTGAAACAGTCAATTTAACAGTAAAGACAGGGCAATTAGGTCAATTAGTTCTAGACTATTGGAACAGGTAAGTTTTTCTGAGTGTGTACTTTATCTTTAGTGCCCTGAAAGACAAACTGCATCAGGAATCCGAGCCAAACAGACTTTCTTTGATCAGTCCTAAATTCCGCATTACAGATTAGCTCACTAAACAAGGTCACTGAGAAGAGTGAGGTAACATTGTTCACTGCCTCTCATCTTATTTAATATCGTCAATGGATTGGGGAAGATCACAAGGAGCAATTTTAGATAATCTGTTATCGAGTCATAGAGTCATACAGCGTGGAAACAAACCCTTCGGCCCAACTAGTCCATGCCGTCCATGTTCCCAAACTAAACCAGCCCCACTAGTTTGCATTTGGCCCATATTCCCCCCCAAACCTTTCCTATTCATGTACTTATCTAAATGTCTTTTCAACGTTGTAGCTGTACCTGCATCCATCAATTCCTTTGGCAGTTCATTCCATACAATCATCACACTCTGTATAAAAAGTTGCCCCTCATGTCCTTATTAAATCGTTCTCCTCTCACCCTAAAAATATACCGCCTAGTTTTGAACTTTCCCACCTTAAAGAAAAGATCTCTGCTTTTCACCTTATCCATGCCCCTTATGATTTTATAAACCACTATAAGGGCAGCATGGTGGCTCTGTGCTTAGCACTGATGCCACTTACTGCCAGGGACCTGACTTCAAATCCAGCCTTGGTCAACTGTGTAGAATTTGTATATTCTCCCCCTGTCTGCGTGGGTTTCCACCAGGCGCTCCGGTTTCCTCCCACAGTTCAAAATATGTGGATTAGGTAGATTGGCCATGCTAAATTGCCCATAGTGTCCAGGGATGTGCAGGTGAGGTGGATTAGCCATGGGAAATACAGAGTTACAAAGATCAGGTAGGGGGTAGGTCTGGCTGGGATGCTCTTCGGCGGGTTGTTGTGGATCCGATGGGCTGAATGGCCTGTTCCCAAACTGTGGGGATTCTCTGAAGGTCATCCCCTTAAGCTGCAATGAAAAACGTCCCAACTCAAACCCTCCATTTCCGGCAACAGCCTGGTAAATTTTTTCCAAACCCTCTCCAGTTTAATAATGTCCTTCCTATAACATGGCGACAGAACTGCATACAGTACACCAGAAGAGGCCTCACCACATCCTGTACAACCTCAACTATGATGCTCAAATGTCTGAGCAATAAAGGCAAGCGTGCTAAACACCTTCTTAACCACTCTGTCCACCTGTGATGCAAATTTCAAAGTATTATGCACCTGGACATCCCAGGCATCTCTGTTCCACAACACTACCCAGGGCCCTACCGTTGTAATCTTTACAAAGAACTGCAGAAATCCTTTTCATAGAATCACTTGGGAAATAATTGCATTTGACTTACCACCTTCATTTTAATTTCTACCTTAAACCAATAATAATCATTGATTTCTGTACCTAAAATTTTAAACAAAAATGAAGGATTAAGTGTTTTTATCTTTCTGGTTTGGTATTGTGTAAATATTTCAAAGCAATCTGTTTGTTACCTTGGAGATATTATCACCGCTAAAGTCCCTTGACTTGACACCAGCTTTAAACAGTCATCAGGAGAGGAAAAAGGCATACACAGAGATTAATAGATTTTTGTGGGCAACTTACTTTGAGGTTAGCAATGAAGGTTTATGCTTCACTGCTTATCACAAAATGCAGGCTTCTGACTTTTTCATTTGTAGTAGAACACTGGACTGTAGTGTTCATGAAGTCACTGGAAAGGAAATCTCCACATATTAAGAAAGGGCAATTTAGAAAAGCAGTAATTGGCCTGTACAGATAACTCCTTTTGTAATCATGAGAAGTCTTGCACAATGCAGGAGAGTGCAGAAACTTTACTTTCCTGCTGTGATGAATGTCAGTTTCCATTCGGTGCTGTTTAGGTACCCGACATCATTAATGCCATGATCTGACGTCGAAGTATGTGGATAATTCTTATTGTAAATCTTTATAGAAATGTATGGCGGCAAGATTATAGTTATATTGTGCTAGGTTCTGAGGAAAGCTGTAGTCTTGTGATCGCAGCATGGATGTTACATCAGTGAAAGCCACCTCACTGTAGTCTGAGCTGTGTTATTTGCAAATTTGTAGCTTAAGCTCAAAAGTAAGTACCCACAGTGAAGCTAGGAATGCAGTCCCTCCTCAAGCATTCCAAGCAGTATACACCACTGTCTTGCTTACTAATAGCAATTCATGTGACTTTACTTTACAATGTCTGGCTGTATAAGGCAATTGGAGTGCTTCTCAGGCACTGCAGCCATATATTACAGGGAGCAAGCCTTTGCACTATGTTATGCAGATGCTCACAATGCAATTGATGGGTGACACATTCAAATTCATGATTCCTTTGTATGTACTTCAATATATAAAAAAAGTTAAAAAACAGAGCTAAGGGAAAGAGTTAAAGTAGAAAATGCAAATGAATGAGGTAAGCATGAAAATAAGAAATGGGTGCAGAAGCAGATCATTTGGCCCCATAAGCCAGTTCTGCCATTCAATAAGATTGTGGTTGGTCTGTTGTATTTCAAACTCCATATTCCCATCTACACCTTATACCACTGATTTCGCTGCCAAACAAGAATGTGTCCACTCGTATTAAAAATATCCAATGATTTTGCTTCTGCTACATTCTAAAGCTGAGCTCAGCAAAGAGTTCAGCAAACCAGAAGTAAAATCAGAAAAATGTTAAAAATACTCAGCAACTTTGTTAGCATATGAACTTCAGGTTTATGGCCTATCAACAGAACTGGAAAACATGTGACGTAATGAGTTGATAAGGAAATAAAGCAGGGGAGACAAAAGAGGGAGAGAACAAAAAGAATAATATGGAAAGGAAGGCAAGAAAGACTAAATGACAAAAAGGATGAGGCAGCAAAAGCAAAAGGAGATGGTGATGGGAACAAGAAACAAAGATGCAGCTAAATGATGTGGGAGTGGGAGAAGTAGAATTATTAGGAACAAGTTCTATCTGAAAGCAAAAGAACAAAAGGAGTCCTTCCACCATTGACAGTCTGCCAGTCTGTTTTGCTGTTGCCTGTAACCCAGCCAGCCCTAGACTGTTGATAACAAGGTGTAGAGCTGGATGAACACAGCAGGCCAAGCAGCATCAGAGGAGCAGGAATGCTGACGTTTCGGGCCTAGACCA
>NC_063346.1:34337450-34356371 GCF_021869965.1 Rhincodon typus | reverse complement strand
CCTGCTGTGTTCATCCAGCTCTACACCTTGTTATCTCAGATTCTCCAGCATCTGCAGTTCCTACTATCTCTGAAACAATTTTAGCCCTAGATTGTTGTTCCCCAGGTAGATTGGATACAGTCTGTAGTTGGCTTTTATAAGCTTAGACCTTCTAGGCATCATTCTAAGGCCAGTCACATGCAGCCTCCACCACTGAAAGTGAGCAGTCTTCCACTTACTACAAGGCTGTGTAGAATATAGGTACTAAGGAATACGCATGCATGATTAGAGATAGCGAGAACTGCAGATGCTGGAGTCTGAGATAACACAGTGTGGAGCTGGAGGAACACAGCAGGCCAGGCAGCAGCAGAGGAGCAGGAAAGTTGACGTTTTGGGTCAGGACCCTTCTTCATACTGTGCTATCACATGCATGATTAGTTAGCTTGTGTATGGAATATTGGATGGTTGTATTTATAAATTTGGTTTGAAATATTCACATTTTTGGAACTTTTACTTTTGCATGAAGATCAAGTGGATGATATGATGGTCAGTACTCCATTTAAATTTAGTGTTGATCTCACTCTTTCTGCACTTTCTCTGTATTCCTTGCTCTGTTCTATTACCCTAATGCACTTGGTATGGTATGACCTGCCTGTACTGCACGCAAAATGAAACTTTTCACTGTACCTAGGTACATGTGACAATAATAATAAGTCAAATCAAATCAACAACACCCAAGATCCTTGAAACCACATAGGATAAAGCAGACATCTTGACATTTAACACCTTCAACATTCACTCCCTGCACCGCCAGGGGCAGCAATGTGTCTGATCTACAAATTACATTACAACAGTTCACCAAGCCTTCTTTGATAAAACTTTCCAAATCTGTGGCCACTAGAAGAATAAGAGTAGCACATTCGTGAGAACATTACCTCCTGCATATCGTTGAGACTTGAAACTATTCTGCTGTTCCTTCACTGTTGCTGGATCAAAATCCTGAAACACCCTCCCTAAAACATTGTGGGCTTGCCTACCTGTGGTTCAAGAAGGCAGCCCACCACCACCTTCTCAAGGGCAATTAGGCATCGGCAATAAATGCTGGCCCAGCCACTGTTACCCCCAATCTATGAATGAAAAAGAAACAAATCCCCCTAGACAACATTTGTGTGGGAATCGTTCCTGAACAGAACACATGACAAGCTGGGCCATTTAAAAAATGGCGTGGGCCAGAGTATTGAGTTTCAAAATAGCCTAACCAGTGTTAGAACCATATTGCAGATTGTTGACATCATGCCTACCCACATTGCATACGTTCAGTGGCTATTCACTGTTAACACCCCCAGAAGTATGATATGCAGTGAACTCTATTCTGTGTGCATGCACCTCAGACACTGCTTTGCCCCCAAAGCAGCGATCAATGGCCAAAAAACTGGTGTTGCTGAAGCAAAAACAGACATTTCTGGAAAAATTCAACAGGCCTGGCAGCATCTGTGGTGTTACAGTTCTGTATTACTCTGTTGAGAACAGTCCCCACCTGTCCTATAGATTCAAGACGTTGACGCTGGTTCTCTCTTCACAGACTGGCTGAGTCCTTCAGCACCATTGTTTTTATTTCAGATTGCCTGCATCCACAGCATTTTTGCTTTTATTACTAATGCTATTGGGCTCATTATCACATCAACCCAGTTTCAGAGTCTTAGAATCATAGTGATTTACAACACATGAAAAGGCTCTTCGACCCATCATGTCCACACCAGTCATAAACAACTACCTAACTATTCTCATCCCATTTTCCAGCACATGGCCCATAGCCTTGGCCAATATTTAGCTGTTAAAATTAATAAAATTGTTGATTCTATGCCTACTTATGTGATGAACGTCTATTTTTTTCTAGGGTGAGTGGCTTGTCCCCTTTCCTGGGTGATCATGACACTGAAACCATGAATAATATTATCATTGCAAACTGGGACTTTGATGCAGAAGGATTTGAAAGTGTGTCTGAAGAAGCAAAGGATTTTGTTTCAAACCTCCTTGTTAAAGAAAAAGGGTATGACAAATAAAATATAATCGTCCTTGCAGATTTTTTAAGATTTATGAGAGACTAAATTCAAATTTGTTGTGCGTTTGAGGCAGTTCTATAGACTCGCAAAATAAATTTCTCCAGTTTCCTAAGTTGACCAGTTTGCTGTAGCATGACTGCTTGAAATAAGTTACTGGAAAATGTTATACTAAAGAAAATACTGAAATGTCTGGATACCACAAGTATTTGTTCCTTTTAGAACTTTGATGGTCTGAGGGGCTAAGACTTTCTTTTGAGTGCTGGTCTGAAAGCCCAATAGTATGTTAAATGGAAATCCTGTGAACAAAGCAAGCTTCCCTCTAGGTAATGAAGAAAAATAATCTGTTAGGAATAATTGATTTATGTTCCAAACATAAAAGAACTGGGTCTTTTCCCTGTTACTTTATGTATAATGGTGCCAATTAAGCCTACTCAAAGGGTTCCTGTCAGCGATTTCCAATGAGTTATTATTTCATTGTAACACAATCACTGGAGTTGTTTTATCTGTTCATTAATTTAGAAATTTCACTTTTCCACCCACACAGCCACAGTAAGTGGTGAGTTTGTTAACGAATCCTCTCAACTGCAGATATTGTTTAGCACTGAAACTTATAAAAGAGGAAGAGTTTTAACATTTCCCTCAATTGTTTAAAAGGGAGTAGACATACATTTAAAATGTAGCTGTTTAATTTTGTTTAATCAATGACAGCAATGCCCTACTTTAATGCGTGGTTTTGTTGACAAAAGAGGTTCTTGTCAACCTCCAACAGAAGCCTCATTAATAAATGCAGATTGGTGTTCTATGCTGGACGCGACACATTGATGGATTTTTGACCAATTCCTAAATAGGGGAGTGACCACAAGTCCCCAGCCAGAGCTGTTATGGAGTCAGCATTTATTTAAAGGTAAAGTAGAAAACAAAACTTTTCATTGGTAAAGTTCATGGGGCAAGAACAGGCATACTCCTGATCACCGAGGCTCCACTTTCACCTGTTCAAGGTTACCTGGTCATCAACAATCTTTCCTTGATACATGGTGGGGAGGTGCCGGTGTTGGACTGGGATGGACAAGGTCGTGTGATTTTTGACCTTTTCCTTGAGACAGGCAAGTAGCATGTGGCCCATTCTACTTCTACATCCTGTCGACACTTTCTGTTCAAAATAGGTAGCAGCTTTCTGGTTCAATGGAGGTCCAACAGTGAAAATCTGCCAGGCATCCAATAAGGTGCCTCCAGACTGCTCTTGTTGGGAGTTAAAATTGTTCCTCTGCTATTGTGTATCTACAAAAGTAATTGTAATGCTTTTCAAATGAAGGGCAAGAATCTTTCATTGGATTGCTATTTTACTGATTTTAAGGCAAGCCGTGTGGTTTGGCACAAGCATGTTCTAGAGGAAGGACATGTTTAACAAATCTAGATTTCACTTTGCAAAATTGTCTACATTACAAAATGGCTAGCACATATTTCCATCCGATGCTAATAATGTATATTTTCAACATTACTAGTAACAGATTCAGTGCAGGACAATGTCTGAAACACAGTTGGCTTAACAATTTACCAGAAAAAGCAAAGAAGTGTAGGGTTCAACTGAAATCTCAAGTGATGCTGCGGAAGTACATCACACAACGCTTATGGAAGGTAACACTTTGATTTATTTTCATTCAAGACATCTTGATGGTGTGTGCATTAAGTAGTAAACCCTATGTGCAACATGCTTACAAATTTACAAGTAATCCATTTATGGCTCAGATCAGTAACTAGTGCAAGTTTCCCATCTACAGCAAATACCTAAAGCCAATTTTCTTAAGCTCCTTTCACAGTTGGGTCAGGATTTTAAAAGCAATTCCTTAATGGATGTCATTGTTGCTTGCAAGATCAGCATTTGTTGCCCATTCCTATTGCCCTTGATATGAGTGGATTGAGAAGGTCATTTCAGAGACCAGTTAAAAGTCAACAACATTGCTCCAGTCTAGAGTCACTTGTAGGCCAAACTGGTTAAAGATGGCAGATTTCCTTCCCTCTAGAACATTAGTTAGATTTTATAACAATTGATGATAGTTTCATGGTCAGTGCCACTGAGACTAGCTTTCTGATTCCAGATTTTATTAACTTAATTTGAGTTCTACCAGCTGCAGTGGTGGGATTTGAACCTGTGTTCTTAGAGCATTAGTCCAGTGACATCACCACTTTACCACAATATCATTAACATATTAATACAGTCAGTAAATATTGAGTGTTGTTATCAGTTGGGATCATTTTATTACTGGAAAAGTCAGATCCCTCTTAAAAACAGTGATTTTGCTTTGCAAGAGTCCCAATTGTTAAGATCCCAACTGATATTATTGCCAAACAAGTCAGATCGTAGACTGAAATCTAGCTTTTTTGGTTTTATTTAACAAAGTAAAATATGATCTAAGTGGTCTTTTACTGAAACATAAGCATGCAATACTGCAGATCTGGTTTTATCAATACAACAGGTAAGTATTAAAGGTAAAGATGATAAAATAGAATAAACCAAGCTATTCATATATCACACAATTTGAAAGATTTCTAAACATGCAGTAACATAAAAATCCTATCTTCTCAACAGTATCCCTTTAGAGTATTCAAAATATTCTTCTCTATTATATCTATAGGTTTGGCTTAACTATTGCTTTCAACTCCCAGTTTTGAGTCTCATACTTCCTCAAATATTCACACAACAGACCTTAGATTTTCTCAGCTTTGAATAACCCCTTCAGGATTCTAATCAAACACTTCTTTCAAACTAAACATTTACACTGTGATAACCTATGTCTAACTTGTCTGAATGAACTTATTGCTCCAGGAAAAGTGCATTAAATTCATACAGTCATAGAGTCATACAGCATGGAAACAGGACCTTTGGTCCAACTTGTCCAAGTTTCCCACTTGACTGCATTTGACCCATATCTCTCTTAAACCTTTTCTACTCATGTCTTTGAAATGTTGTAACTGTATCTGCCTCTATCCTTTCCTCTGGCAGTTCATTCCATATATGCACCACTCTCTATATGAAAAAATTGTCCCTCAAGTCCTTTTTAAATCTTTCTTCTATCACCATAAACTTATCACCTCTAGATTTGAACCCCACCCTAGGGAAAAGACCTTTGCTATTCACCTTATCTATGCCTCTCATTGTTTTATAAACCTCAATAAAGACATCCCTCAACCTCCTATGCTCCAGGGAAAAAAGACCCAGCGTATCCAGCCTCTCCTTAACTCAAACCCTCTAGTCCTGGTAACATCTTTGTAAATCTTTTCTGCCCCCTTTCCAATTTAATAACATCCTTCCTAGAGCAGGGCAACCAGAATTGTATGCAATACTCCAAAAGGGGCTTCACCAATGCAGCATGTCTCAATTCCTATACTCAATACTCTGATCAAAGAAGGCAAGTATGCCAAATGCCTTCTTCACTTTCCTGTCTACCAGTGATGCCAATTTCAAGGAACTATGTACCTGAATCCCTGCATCCCTCTGTGCGACAACATACCCAGTGCCCTACCATTAACTGTGTAACTGTTGCCATAGTTTGTCTTAACAAAATGCAACTCATTGCATTTATCTAAATTAAGTTCCATCTGTCACTCCTTGGCCCATTGGCCCAACTGATCAAGATCCCTTTGTACTCTGAGACAACTTTCTTTGCTGTCCACTATATAATATGCAAAATTACTAGCCATGCTTCCTATATTCTCATCCAAATCATTTATATAAATTATAAATAACAGCGCAGACAGCACCGATCCCTGTGGAACACTGCTGGTCATAGACGTCCAGTTTGAAAAATAACACTCTACCACCACCCTCTGTCTCCTACTGTCAAGCCAATTTTTTAGTCCAGTTGGTTGGCACTCCCTGGATCCCATGTGATCTAACTTTACTAATCAGTCTATCATGCGGAACTTTGTCGAAGGCCTTGCTAAAATCCATGTAGACAATGTCAACCGCTCTTCCCTCATCTATCCTCTTGGTCACCTCTTCAAAAAACTCAGGTTTGTGAGACATGCTGACCATCTCTAATCAGTCCTTGCCTCTCCAAATGCTTGTAAAATCCTATCTGTCAGAATCCCCTCCAACAACTTACCCATCACTGACATCAGACTCACCGGTCTATAGTTCCCTGGCTTTTCTTTGCAGCTTTTCTTAAATAAAGGCACAACATTAGCCACCCTCCAGTCTTCTGGCACCTCACCCTGTTTATCGATGATACAAATATCTCTGCAAGTGGGGGCAGTGTGGGGGGTACACAATTTCTTCCCTAGCTTCCCCCATTGTCCTGGAATCCACTTGATCAGGTCCTGGGGATTTATCTACCTTTATGCATTTTAAGACGTCCAGCACCTCCTTTTCCGTAATGTGAACTGTTTTTAAGACATCACTATTTATTTCCCCAAGTTCCCTAGCTTCCATGTCTTCCTCCACAGTAAATACTGATGTGAAATGTTTGTTTAATTTCTCAACCATTTCCTGTTGTTTCACACATAGACAGCCTCGTTGATCTTTAAGGGGCCCTATTCTCTCCCTAGTTGCTCTTTTGCCCTTAATGTACTTTTGGAATCACTTTGGATTCTCCCTAACCTTATTTGCCAATGCTGTCTCATATCTCTTTTTGCCCTCTTAAGTCTGGCCCTACCCCTCTAATCAGGAATTCTGAAAACTGAAACTAAATGCTTTTCAAGCTATCGGTGTTTCTTCTAAACAAAATAAAAATCAATCATTGGTCCTTTAATGGAAGCAGACTACTCTGACTGTTTGTCATACTTTACAAATGCAAACAAATTCCCATTAGCTCTCTAGGAATGCTGTCTCTTATTCTGGTTTTAAAAAATGGTCCCAGAAATACTGACAAATTAATCATTAAACTCCCTCATACATAGACCAACAACCATGATCCACCAGTTCAAAATCCGAACTATAAGATAAATTACATTAAAATATATATAAAGCACATGTTACAGGATAAAATCATCTTTGGGAACCTAACCTAAAGTGAATTGTAATAAGAAACACCTTCTACTTTATACAAAACTATATGACAAAAGAAACAATGGAGACAGGAGAAGCTTTTTCCTACAGCAATTGATTGGGGTCTAAAATGGATTGCCTGAGAGTGTATGGTGAAGGCAGGATCAGATGGGGCATTCAAGAACAGATTGGATTATTATCTCAGATGGAAAAAATGTGAAGAGCTGCATAGAGAAGACTAGGTAAATTGCTCCTTCAGAGAGCCAGCACAGACAGGATGAGACAATTCGTTAAAACAGATGAAGCAATTCTGTGAGTTTATTATGATCCTCTACAGTAATCAAAAGTTACCAAGCAAGTTGTTAAGGAATGGTTTCCCTATTCTATTCTTTCTTCTTCAGGTGTTAGGTATTCAGTTCCATATTAGACAATCTTTAGTGTTTCATTGAACTAATTATTATCTGTGCCGATATGCACTGAATCACATGGGGAGCAGCACAGTCCATCTTAATCCTATCTTTTCATAATTTCAACATGTTTGACTTTCCAGAGATCATTGGAAAATTGTGCTTGTTTATCCACTCTGACCTAGGAAAGTGAGTATTCTCACTGCTATCCCAGGCAAGATCAACTGATAAAGTCCATTTTATGGCTCAAACCTCCTCAGATTGTCTTCCATAACGAGTGCATCTACTCACCAAGACGTCAGACAATTTCTTGACAGCTGTAATTATTATTCCAGATAACTGTATACATATATGCAATGTGAATTTTAAAACTATATGATATACTGAATCCAGAAATCTGCCTTTATTATAAAACATTCCCAGAAATGATACAATAACAACAATCTAACAGAGAAAATGACTTTCTATAACTTATTCTCATTAGAATGTGCTCCTTGTATCATTCCAAAGGCAGGAAATTATGGGAGTATTTACTATTTTCAAAATGGCATAATATGAAATTAAAGAACACCATTTCATAGTCATTAAATATTATTCTTGCACAATTATCATGGCAACACTTGAGTAAAATAAAACCGAGAAGAGTCTAGCTACTTGCACATTTGGAGATGAAACTGTATTGTGTCTTTGATGAGTATGAGACCTCATAATAAAGGCAGTGAGTGGGAATAAAAATGCTACCATTGTTTTTTAAAGAGCATAGAAGCTAAAGAATACATTTTCATTTATGTTTACAGAAAAATTATTATGCAGTTACTGCTGTAAACAGGCTCAAGAAGATCAACCAGCAAAAATATGCTTAGCCCGGGACTGACATCCAAACACAGCAGAAATGGAGTCAAGTGGTAATTGGAAAATGTGGCTTATTATTATTAGAGAAGTGAAGGGTCAATGAATTTACTCCATTTTGTTGTTGCCTGCGTCAAGATGCTGCACTTTAAACATTTGATACTGTTCTTAATTTTACAGCCAAAGTGATGATAGAAGTAACAAATATAACCTATAAACTACAGAAACGTCTCTTTTTGATTTAGCAGCAGTATCTTGATTATTCTATTGAAACGTAATTGGTATTTTCTACACAAAATATATCATATAATTACACAGAAGAACTCAAAAACTGCTGACAGATATACCCATTTGACATCTTGAAGTGACAATCTGTAAGACTGTGTTCCAGAAAGTATGTTTCATCCTACAACGTAGCAAGTTGAAAAAGTGTTATAAATATATGTCAAGCAAATAGCAACAGATTTTTAGTGTGAAGTGGAATGAAATCTCTTAAGGGATGAATCACACACAAGCTAATTCTTTATTGTTTTTGATTCTTAAAAAAATTAGACATTATTATTTAAATATTTATGTTACTATTACTACTGTGAATAGCAAGCTGTAGCTGTTGTCTCTCAAGATTCCTTTATATTGTATAAAGGTGAGTGTAAGGACTATTGTATGTTTTTAAAATGTTCTTTTCCTGGAGTTAAATTTTGGTTAACTGCTAATTTTATAACATTAACGATATTTTAGAAAATGTACTTCTGCCTGTTGTCTGAGAAGTCTTCATATGAAAATGCCAGTAACTTTGTGTTTGTGATCACTGCAATAATTTGACCACAATACCATAAGATCACTGGTCTGCTTGTACCATTATTGAGTTTTCAATAGTGTCATTGTCCACAGTCGCAATAACAGCAGACCAGTGCAAGTTTCACCAACCCAGCAGCCAAATGATACTGTTTTCCACCCCATCTTCTGAGCACAGCTTCAGCACGTGCTCAACCAACCTATATGCCGTGTTGTGAAATTCTAGTAATCGATCTTCTACGATAGTTTTACTAAAAAGCCATGTGGTCAACAGCATTTTGATCCTTGTTCCACATTGATATTATAAATTTAAAACCACGATTACAGCAGAGAAAAATACCAGTGAATGATAACAGTCACTAACTTAAGCATAAAATCAAATATGCTTGCACCAGAAAATCCACATCTATCTTGTCTGAATAAATGTGCTGTAAATGGTAAAATAACAAATTGGATCACGGCAATATTCAAAGACTCTTAGCATTACTGAACTTTGTTGGTATTAATAGCTACAAGACAGGATGTAGAGGCAGAAGTCTATCCTTTTTTCACACTACTCTTAAACTTACTTGGTCATAAGATTATACATTAAAATTCCCATCCCTACTATTGTTCTCTATATTATATAAGATTGTATAAGACCCCTACTGTGGTTCATTTGGTTTATTTAACCCAGATGCAAGTACTTGAACTAAATGAGGTCTAAATGCTATCTTCCCTGGGGAGCTATTAATTTGTTTTTGAAATGGCAAAGTAAGAGGTATTTGTCACGTACAACTTTTTGACTTCAATTAACATCATGCATTTCCCTTTAGGAACATATAAGAGAATACATTTCAGAAGAGTGGGACAGAATAGGAAAAGTCAAAGACTGGCTAATTTATATTCTCTGTCAATCAAAATTGTAGGTCTAAGTTCTTGGAAAAGGCATGGATTGTTTTGGATGATACTACACATGCCAGCTTCTACACCCAAATTGTAGTTGAGGTTCTGTAGGTAAGTTTCATCAACAGAAGAGGAGACTAAAACAATAATGTCTCATTGTGAGGTTCGTGGAACATTCCTTGTTCTAAACTTGCTCAGGTCCCTCCTCACGATTCTTTCTCTGGTACATTGATGACATAATTGGTGCTGCTTTCCTCACCCATCCGGAATTGGAATTCACTTCCAATTTCCCCTCTGCTCTCACCTTTATCTGTCCATTTCCCAACTCCTCCCTTCCCTTCCCCAACATCTCTGTTTCCATTTCTCAGGATAGGCTGGCCACCAATATCCACCACAAACCAACCAACTCATACAGTTACCTGGACTGTTCATCCTTATACCCTGATTCCTGTACAGGCTCTATTCCATTCTCCCAGTTGCTTCATCTCTGTCACGTCTGTTTGATGATGCCACTTTCTCCAGCGGTCCTCAGAAATGTCCACCTTTTTCCTAAATCAAGGATCCTCCACCACCATGGTTGACAGGACAATCACATATCAACTCATTTCCCACACTTCTTCACTCCATAACTTCCCTTCCCTCCCTTGTCAACCTTCCGCAAGAACCGTTCCCTCCATGCCACTTTGGTCCACTCATCTTCCATTACCAACATCTCCCCATAGCCTCATGACACCTTCCCCTGGAATTGCAGAGGTGTAACAATTGCCTGTTTACTTCCTCTCTCCTCACTATCCAAGGCCCCAGACATTTTCCAGGTGAAGCAGTGAATTACCTGCACTTCACTCAATCTAGTCTAATGATTTGCCGCACACAATGTTGTCTTCTCTACATTGGGGTGATGAAATGCAGAGTGGGTGACTACTTTGCAAAATGTCCAAGATCTGTCTGCAAAAATGATCCTGACCTTCTGATTATCTGCCACTTCAACACACCACTGTTTTCCCTAGCCATTATTTCTGCCTCAGGCCTGCTGCAGTGCTCCAGCAAGGCTCAGCATAGGCTAGAAGGCCAGCATTTAATTTTCCACTTGAAGACCCTGCAGCCTTCAGAACTCAACATCAAGTTCAATAATTTTAGGGTCTGAGCACCTTCTTCCATGTCTTTTATATACCCTAATGCCATTATGACATGGGCTACTTTAAGCACAGGCAACCCATTTTCAACTACTATCGGTCCCTATTATCAGTGTTTTTCTCCTTGGTTTGCCATTATTCATCCCTTTGCCTAACTGTCTTTCTCTCCCTCTGGGCTTCATCTCCATCTGTTGTGTACTCTGTTCACCTCCCCATCCGTCTTCAGAATATATAACGCCTTGAGGTTGTTGATTTGTTCGCCAAGCTGGTATATTGGTTTGCAGACGTTTCGTCACCATACTAGGTAACATTATCAGTGCGCCTCCAATGAAACGTTGTTGGTCTGTCCCACTTGTTATTTATCTGGTCTGGTTTGATGTAGTGGTTGGCCTCATTTCAGGTTTTGCTTCATAGTGTTTGGTATACGGGGTCTATTTGCACATGTTTGTTGATGAAGTTCCGGGTTGAGTACCAGGCCTCTAGGAATTCCCATGCATGTCTTTGGTTGGCTTAACCTAGGATGTTTACATTGTCCCAGTCGAATTGGTGGTCTTTTTTGTCTGAGTGTATGGAAACCAGACCACATAAATAACAAGCGGGACAGACCAACAATGCTTCATTGGAGGCGCCCTGATGATATTACCTAGTATGGTGATGAAACGTCTGCAAACCAACCTACCAGCTCGATGAACAAATCAACAACCCCATCCACAACCTCAGCTACAAGTCTTCTCAAAAACTTTATATACCACCTTTTCGTAGCTTCAGTTCTGAAGAAGGGTCACTGAAACTGAAACATTAACTCTGCTTTTGCTACACAGATGCTGTCAGACTTGCTGGGTTTATTCACCATTTTCTGCTTTTGTTTCAGATTTCCAGCATCCACAGTGTTTTGTTTTATTGCAATAGTTTGTCGTGTTCTGCAAATTACTAAACAATTCAAAAGGAGTGAAACTAGAATTTCTGACTTTGGCTTGGCTGATGTCAAGGCAGAAGCAATTTGACCTCAACAACAGGAGGTACTTGATTCAGACAAGGCTACTGTCTCAGGTGCTAGGGAAATAGAAGTTATATACAGAAATTCAGTAGATTATGATAACTTCCCTGAGCAAATATCCATCAGAATATCTCCCCAGCATTCACAATCACTCCAGTCTCATCATATTACAGCAGCTATCTCTGAGTTTAAGAAACAGACTATGGCATTTCACTTCCACCTCACGAAAAGCTAAATGAGCTTCGTGCTGTTTGAGAAGGTCTCTTGTGGCTCTATATGAAGGACGAGAGAATCAAACCCCAGTTCTGGTTGGCCATTGATCAATGGAAGGACCGATTTATTAGATTTCAGAAGATCTCAGCAGGCTCGAAAAAGATTATTTTGTAACTTGACTCGAACTGTTTGCAATTTGGAATTAAATATACTCCCAGCAACTCTCCCAAGGCCTGGAGTGGTTAGTCTCTGATGCTGAAAGTTATGTCCTAATTTGTTCTCAGCGACCTTTGTAGGGGAAAACCAACTTTAGCATGTAGTAAAGCTGTCACATGTTTCACTGGCATCTGCAGAAAAGGAAATGCTCCCCTAATGTTGCTGCACATGGTAACAGATTTCACTATGACTCCTACCAACTGCTGCACATTATAAGATATGGACCTCATGGCTAAACATATACAAGACCTCCTTTTTTAAAAACATTATAAATCCCTAGCTCCTCCACCTTTCATAAAAAAGGGTAGTGGTCTGTTTCATCCTTTGGCTCCCTTGTGTTTTGAAACTCTCCTAGTGCTAATTCTTCATTCCACTATCTCCCTGGGGTTAACTCAGCTAGTGAGCAGGAAACTGGATGACTTATGCTGGGCAAAGGCAAAAGACTAGTTACCCTGCTGTTTACACACTGGATAATCTGGGAGAGAAGAGCAAAAGGAAACGTGTGGTCCACTTAGAGAAGACAGATTCAACAGTTTGGTTACTGCATTGAGGGTTATAGCTAATACTGACTGCCCTTCACATTCTACAATCACCTCATATGCTAGAGTGAATTGTGGGTGGTTCTGTTAGCATGCTTACTTTCATCAGGTCTGTAAATTTCCCCTAGGGTGCAGGTGTAAACAAAGTAGCATTCTCAGCCACCGTCATTTGTCTCTACGTGGTTTTTGTGATTCTCCACCGGGTTCTGCTTCTGCAAGACCCGGCTTTCATGCCTATATGGTTTATACGTATCCAAGAAAGTAGAGTTCCAGAATTTGGCCGTTTTGCTGTCTAGGGCAACTGGTCCCAGTTGTGCTGCTTCATCATGCATAATTCTGATATTTTGCTGTGTCTCACCATTCCAGCAAAATCAACACATCACCGCCAGGTGAAAGACCCATTTGATCCTCATTTGATTAATCACTCGGCAAGCCCCAAGGAAATTCAAGGTATAAGTGCACCAGCATCATACCTTGCAATATTGAGAAAGAAAATTGTACTCAACTGCAGTTGTAGCACACAGTTAACATTTTTGGTCAGGATAGGAGCAAATTGCAGAAGCATCGTTTCCTTTAGAAATGCAGGGACTAAATATTTTTAGCCTGCAAAGTGATTACATTTCATCCTTCTTCAGGCCAGTAAATTGCAGTGGCTTTTGTCGACACATACACTTGTATAAATTTTCAGGACTCAAAGCTCTGATGAATAGCAAACTATGCAACACAACTGAATATTAAAGATTGTAATAACAGAACTGTGAAATTACATATGTTTTGTACTTGTGTGCAAAATGGTATTCTTCCACAAATCTGAGCTTCCTTTATTTGAATTATCGAATGGTTACTACTGTTTCATTGCAGCCATCCAAAAATGTCCATTCAATTCATTAGCTTTAACAGGGGAAGTAGCATGTTTTCCTCCTCCATGTCCCCCTTCTAAATTTCAGCTATGAGGTAACATAATGTGTGGAAAATGAGGCAACAGAGTGCAAGATTTGCTTCTTTGTCAGAAGAAGCTATGCTTTAGCTTGAGTATTTTTCAAAACTTAAAACATGCACTTGGATAAATTTTTCTGTTCTAACAAATACCCTTAAAAAAACTGAAAGTTTTTGCATGAATGGCTGTTCCAATTTTGAGAATTATAATGTGAACAGTGTGAAATTTATGCTTTGTAACTGAAAATGGGATGTGTTTTCAGCCATCATTGCCTCCATACTACAGTACAAAACACAGCATGCAAATCACCTTCTATGAAGGCAAAATTAAATACTAAGAAATAGCCATACTTGTTATATCAGTGCATGCATGGTGAGGTATTATTGCATTGTCTCACTTTGAAATGTAAGAATATTCACAAATAAACACCTCACAAACTATATCTCACATTAGATATTTATTTAAATTTAACAACAGATTTTGTTTTTGTCTCACTGAGAAACAGAATGCAAGGAATACGATGTAGTAGCCAAAACAGAGACCTGGCTACCAAATGGGGTGAACAGCAGCTTAATACTTAAGGCTTTAAATGTCTGTGGAAAGAATGGGTGAAGTAGCAACAATATTTAAAATGCAATATCATCGTAATTGAAAGAAAGAATGCCAGTGAGAATGAACAGGCAGTTCTCAGAAAGGTTATATTAATGTGAAAGTGTGAAGATGTACCAGAAGATTACCAGGATTTAATGTACCCTTTATGAGTTATGATAAGTTGTCGAAAATTGGCTTTTACACCCTTGAACATAAAAGATTAATTGGTGACCTACCAAATTATGATTAAAGGACTTTATAGAGTTAATGCAGATAAACTATTGGCTCTGAAACAGAAGATATAATCTCAAAATCACAGCTTCATGAGTGACACCATGAAGCATCTTTTCACACAAAAGGTAATAAAAATTTAGAACGCTTCCCAGCAAGTCTGCAAACATTGGCATTCTAATCTTGTCAAGGTTGACATCGATAAGAGTTTTTGAGAAAATGGTATCAAGGGATGTAGCAAAGGCAGATAGACAGATTTGAGTCATGGACCAACACTGATCTAACTTGAATGATGGGGTGGTAGGGAGGCCTGTGAAATCATAATAACAGTTTTGAAGAGGAAAAGTTAAACTAAAGTGTACTCTAATTTGCGCAGCAAAGCAGCCTCAGAACAATTTTTTTGCATTAAGAAAGTTCTAGATAAAAGCAAGTGTTTGTTAAAATTTAGACATTCCTCATGCCTTCCAAGGTCACATTTACCAAGGACAGGTTGAGGATCAAATTCAAACTTTCTGATCCATTTGCACGAGACTACATTCTCATATACAAGCATAAAATATCAGGATGTCAGTCTATCGTAAATTAATCAATCTCAGCTGACATTAAAGACAATATCCATGGCAAATGTTCGTGGCAAAGAACAAATAAACAAAATGACAGTTGGACTTTCTGCTTCAGATTCCTATTCCTGCTGGAGACTGTACGTGAATATCATGTAGAAGCAGCTTATTAGTGACATCTACATCCCCTCATGCAAGGTTCTACATGTTCTTCCTAGCAAACTGACAGAAATGTAATCTGAAAATTTTCTTGTATTCACAGCTGCAAATTCATAATTCTATCAACAACTGACAAAATCAACTTTGGTATATCAACCATTATATATAATTATTTTTGTAATCAACATTTGACAGAAATTTAAATAGTAATAGTTTCCTCTCTACTGGTAGGATTAAAATGAGCCGCATGACATTAATGGGACAGGCCCATCTTGCCATGAGCATCAGAATTGCAGGCTCATGATTTTCTGATTTTTGCTCAATGGGCAAAGTATATTAGCTGCGCTTGAAAAATGGAAAATCTACCCTCAAGCCCAAAACTTATTAATTTTCACAAGATGCGCATTTGGTTTTGGTGGTCCCCTGAAAGAGACTTCTAAGTACAGGCAGGAGAAAACCCAGAAAAATTTTAAACTTCTTAAGCCAACACAGAATTTCTACTTCAACACATAAAAATTATAAGTTTAAAAGACAAGAATTTTGTAAGGTATACAGAAAATTAATTAAACTGCCAAAAAAGTTACTTCTCAAAAAAAAATTTCGAAGTCTTTTGATTTACTATTTAGTTTCAGTTTCTTCGGTAGCCACAAATTCCTCATGCCTTCTGTGGTGGATTGCAGTACCGTAAAAGCACCAGTAGTTGCAAACTCGATTTAAGCTTGATTTGAATAGTTTCTATAACCACAATCAGGCTTCATATTTATAGACAGGGATAAATATTATGTAGGTCAAAGTTCATAGATTAGGTTGCTAAAAACAAAGTCAACAGAAATCAAAATTCTGATTTTACCGTGACAAACAGTTCAACAGAAGATTTCATTTCTGCCACCAATAATTTCAAATGAGGGTTGCAGTTTTGAAAAATTGAAAAGGATGTACTAAGAATTATTCTGCTTGACTTTGGCTGCATTTTCTAGAATTTGCCTTTTCCACTCTTCATATTCCTGTTCCTTAGTTGCTTTAGATTCAGGTTTTTCTCGTTTGGGTTCTGTTGCAACATCTTCATCTGTCAAAAATAAGAACAATTTAGTTTTTGAAAAACAAGTCCAATTCAATTAGTTCAGTTTCTTAACTGGATTCATTCAAATTAATATTGCCCAACTGACAATTCAAGATCACCACAATTAAGGAATTTGGCAAGTCATCTTGAAGGAAATAACGACTGGTCGTACTGAACATTTCTTTCATATGTTTTCTTAGGAAGCAAGGCTCCATTTGAATTAAATTAGTTTATGAACTCAGTTACTCAGAAACATGAATACAGCAGATCATTTCAACCTATTCATGGACAGATGTGCAGTGTACAACACAATAGCAGAAATAAAGCTTTAAATGTTTTGAGACACATTAACCGATACTGGTATCATTAAAGAATTTTCAGCCAGGTGAGAATTTTTTTTTAAATGACACTTGTAGTAAAAAGCTATTTTGGGGGTGGGTTAAGGAGTCTAGATGGTAGAAGGATTAAATTCAATTTAATAAAAATTGCTATTGCACTTCTAACTCCATTATAGAAAGCAAAACAAATAAGGGAAACAAAGCAGAAATTGCTGGAGAAGCTCAGCAGGTCTGACAGCATCTGTGGAGAGAAATCAGAGTTAATGTTTCAGGTCCAGTGATCCTTCCTCAGAACCTGTTCTGAGGAAAGGTCACTGGAACCGAAACGTTAACAGACTTCTCTCCACAGTTGCTGTAGACCTGCTAAGCTTTTCCAGCAATTTCTGTTTTTGTTTCTGATTTACAGCATCCACAGTTCTTTCCATTTTTAAAATGAAAAATGGATTGGATTTTTAAATACAATTAAGTAACTTTCACAAATATTTATAAAAAACTAAGCCAAGTTCATACCTTCCTCTTTTTCTAGTTTTTCCACCAATGGCTTATGTCTCTTATTGTGTTTCAGTTGTTCAATAGATTCATCTGTGAAATAATTCAAACAATAATAGTTATTGAAACACACTGATAGTCACGTCCTCCCTCATAATTAATTTGAAAGTGCACCAAAGCAAGAATTAAAACTCACTGCAAATAAGTTGTCCAAATATTTCCATCTGAGAGCAGAGTCGGTCAAAGATGGTCTTTTTCACACCCGATGAGGCAACGAGTTTGGACTTGTCAATCTTAATTTTCAAACATCTAAAGGGCACCAGAACAAATTATTTAAACATCAAAGATGAAACAATCATATTCCAACTACTTTAAAACCATCACAGATTTTTTTAATGCCTTAAATTAAAAGATACTATTTTATTTTCAAATGGTATCTCTGCCCTCATTTATAAGATAAAACAATGGTGATTAAGAGGCATTCCATCTGGTAGCAATTCAAAATGGTGGGAATGGATTTGCTGTACTAATCTTATCAACACTGTTGCTAACTCTACCTTTACTAGGACTGATGGTCAAAGCAGGTGAAAAGACCTTTTAAATATAAAATGTAACGTTCCAGAACATGCGCATAACCCCCACACTGTAGTCCTAATGGTACACAAGCAGTCCATTCAGCCAGATTCCATACCCACAATTGCAAAGCAGCCAGTTCCATTTCCCTACGCTATTCCACAACCCTGAAACTTACATCCTTCAAGTGCCTATGAACATATGGAATAAGAGCAGAAGCAGACCATTCCCTTGAGCCTCCTCTGTCATCCAACAAGACAATGGCTAATCTATTTGTGTTTTTAATTCCATATACGTACCTATACCCTATAACACCCAATAGCCCTGCCTGACAAAGAATGTATCCAACAGTGTTAAAAATTTCTAATGACTTCATCTCCTCTGCCTTTTGAAGCAGAATTCTGAAGTCAGACATTCCTCTCTCTTTTCATCTCTGACATGAAAGGTTGATCTAATTTTTAAAAACAGAGCCCCTGGTTTAGGATTGACCCACAAGAGGAAGCATCAGTTCGATGTATACCTTGTTGAGATCATTCACGGTCTTATACACTTCAAGTCACTCAGTCTTCTAAACGCTAGTGGAAACAAACGCAGCCTGTCCAAATTATACTCATAAATCAACCTGCTTGTTCCAGGTATCAATTCAGTAACCTCCTCTGAACCACGTCCGATGCATTTACAACCTTCCTTCAATAAGGCGATCAAAACCGCACAGTATTCAAGATGTGGTCTTAACAATGCTCTGAATAGGTGAAGCATAACATCCCTACTTTTGTACTCAATTCCTCTTCCTGTCAAAGCAAACAACTTCACATGTTCCCACACTACACCCCATCTGCTAGTTTTTGCCTACTCACTCAAGCTGTCTGCAACTCCATTATTTCAGAGATAGTAGGAACTGCAGATGCTGGAGAATCTGAGAT
>NC_063346.1:34320434-34337050 GCF_021869965.1 Rhincodon typus | reverse complement strand
AGGCTGACGTTTCTGAAGAAGGGTCTAGGCCCGAAACGTCAGCCTTCCTGCTCCTCTGATGCTGCTTGGCCTGCTGCGTTCATCCAGCTCTACACCTTGTTATCTGCAACTCCACTATGACTTCTTCACAACATAATTTTCAGTCTATTATGGTGTCATCCATGAATTCAGCTATCATGGCTTTACTCCCTTCATCCAAGTCATTTATGTAAATTGTGAAAAGTTGAGGTTCTAGCACAGACTGGACGTCACTTGTCATATCTTAGACAAAAAAACAATTTACGCATATTCTGTTTTCTGCAGGCAGCCAATGTTCTATCCATGGTGAACCATGAGATTTTATTTTCTGCAATAACCTTTGATGTGGAACTTCATCAAATGCCTTCTGGAAATCCAAGTCGTACAGGTTCCCCTATAGCCACAACATTTTGCTTCTTCACAGAATTCAAGTGATTAAACATTATTTTCTTTGATGAAACCATGCTGATCCTTCTCAATTCCCTCAAGTTTTTCAAAGTGTGCAGCTTTTAACTCTCTAATGATCAATTTTAACTTTTCCCAGAACAAATATCAAACTGCAGTTTCCTGTTTTTTTGCATCCGTCCCTTCTTGAATGGGGTGTTAGATTTGCTATTTTCCAGTCTGATGGAACCTTTCCTGAATCTAGACAACTTTCGAAAATTATTACTGAACATCTACTACCCAAGACTCTAGAACGAAGTCCAATCGAATATCCTATTCAACTCATTGATAATGTCTGCTTCATCATTCTTGTAGGCAGACGACCAGGTGTTTGACAGATGCAGGGCACTCTGGACTCAATGTTTATTCATACATCACTGAACACAAGTCTTATTCCAAAATGGGCCACATTTCCTGTCAGTATTATTACCATCCAGCATGGGCATTCCACTAGACAATGTCACTCAAGGATAAATGCACCCCAATTAGAGAGGCTGTGCAAAGGAACCAACCATCACAAATACATAGGTGATGCGGAACAATTAAAACAATTTCCACAGATACTCGGTAACCGTGATTACTGTTTGATTATTCTACCTAACTACGGCATACTTCATGAATCAAAAAGTGCAGAATTTGCAGGATAGTGTCTACAACACAATCACATCCTTGCAGTATCTCTGCAGGTTGTTCAAAATGCTTGAGAGAATTTTAATAGTTTCTCCTTGCACTAAATTCCTCCACACAGCCAATCAAATATCAGACAGAAGACTCTTAAAAATGTAATATCCTTGACCAAGTAGTAAGCACATTATGAGGAAGGTCTCAATTACCCCATATCTACTCACTTGCATGCAGTAAATAAAGCGGCAGTGGTGAAAAGGGGTTTTGAGAAGTCAAGATCACTTTGCTGTGCTTCTGACAGACTGGTTTCATATCTGAAAGAAGAAAATAATTTTTATTTATTTATAAGAGTCAACAGAAATAACCAACTATAAATCAACACAGTCAAAATAGCAGAAACACATTGTTTTAAATATGTAATATTTAACTGAATTCTCGGACTCTGGGCAGGAATTTCCATACTCAAAAAGGCAGACAGACTATGGATCTGGAAATCCCACTCCAATATCTGGCAGAAACAAGTTTTCCGAGGTGGGAGTGGGACTCTACTTCCACCTATATGAAACTTGAACTCTGCAGGACCATTTCAACTCGGTGCCAAGTGCAAATAAAGCCTATTAACAAGGGCCTTATCCAGCAGTGTGGAAGTTATAAATTTGTAGATAGGATGCAAAAGCTCTTGTTGGTTGGATATGTAGTCCTGATAAGCTGATGTTATTTAAATTCCTTGCACTTAAAGTACCTTCTTGTAAAATCGCAGTCATGTCTGCTGATGTCTGCCCATGTTAAATGCTGGTTGAGTTTGTATGGGATGGTCTTCAGAGTCCGCGAGGACTCGATGAGCCGAATGGCCTGCTCCCACACTGCATTATTCCCTCTTTTTAAAGAAATTGCCATGAACATTTGCATCATTGAGATGCCAGAGTCAAATTTACAAGCACGAATGGCGGGGAGCAAGTCACCCTTGAACCCCCAAGGACATTCACTCTATGCATTGCAAATGGACAACGAAATAATTGCAAATGAAGTATAGCTGCAATCGGCAAACACGTATTTGCCCCATCAATGCTCTAACATTCAGGAGACATGAATCCCACACTTTTGCCCATCAAATTGACACTGACTGTGCTCAATCTGAGAACTATCCCAGCCATTTTCTAGTTGCACATATCATCTACTGAACAGCAAGTGATGACAGGAACACAGCTTGCAGTGGACACTGTCCACACTGGCCTCTGTCTAGTCATCAGATACACCCCAGAATCTCCACGTCCACTTTTATCTCACACTATCCCAACAGTCCATTTCTACCCATCCCACCCCACCCAATGGTGGAAAACCATCACATTTAACTTTGCCCTCAACCATCCTCCCTGCCCCCTAAGCCCTAATGTTACATTTTAAATGATGCCAATCCTGGTTTTCTCTGCACTTCCTGCAGAGGCCACAGTGGTGGTCACTGCCAATAACAAATCCTCTGTTAACTCACCATGCCCCCTGCTGCTGTTTGCATATGTCCCTTGCCTCAATCTCAATGTTACTGTCCCTTGCTAGCAGGTTTGACTTCTCATCCCCTTTTGGCAATGAGCCCTCCCCATGGCCCTTTCTTAACAATCAATAAACATACCCCCCAAGAATGTCATGCTGATCAATTTTGACAACCAGGCCACAGACATGGCCGCCCAGATTCCAAAAGTTGTCTTTGCTGCTTGCAAGCTGACAATACTCAATTCCCCTGACTGACTATGACGGCCCTATAGGGCTGACCGTTGCCCAATGCCCAGACTATAGTCAGATATATTCCCTAACAATGGCCGGCCTCAGCTGACAACTGATCGTGGCTAAGACCATGGACTATGTGCATACTGTACACATGACTGACACCCTCATTTGGTTGAATAAATGTGCAGCACGTTTGCCACACAAGCAGTATCACATGCTGTAGGTGCTATGTTGACATTTCTATTTGCTGTATAGCAAGAATCTCATTGCAATGTCCAGTTAAAAGATGCAGCAAGTTGTTCCAACATTGAGTTAGGCCTCACTGGACTCCTTGCTTGATTCTGCCACATTTCTCACCTTAGTCCACATCGTTCAAGCTTCTAAGATTTTGTCCCTAGAATTTTCAACCAGGGAAAACATATTCTCTTAAGCCACTCAAGAATTTGCTATTTTTATATGAGATCGCTTCCCTTTTTTTCTAAAGTCTAGGAGATACAGGCTTACTCAGTGTCTCCTCTGATGGGTACTTGATGTATTAGGGTACTTGAGTCCCTCTTAAAAATCAACATTTCCCACTGTTCACAAAATATTTTGCCATTTTATTTGATAAATTATTTGATTATGAGTAATAATAAATCATTTAAAAAGAAAGAGGATATCAGAACATCAGCATGACAGATGTCACTTCATTGTGATGTATTCAAAGATGAAAAGATGTGACTAATTTTCAAAGAAGTCTGAACTTTTATCCAGTACACATCACATAAAACTGATTTATGAACTTCCATCTGGCTACCATGCAATCTTCAGTGTCCATTTCCAAGGCTTTGATGGATTGAAGAACTGGAGAATGCCATCATTTTTATCCTCAGTATCAAAAATCAGTCAACTATAGAACTATTCACCAAAAATAGGGCACTCTCCTCAAAAACACTAAGTCTTTCATCTATTATTCAGGATAAGACAAAACTTCCAGTCTTGATCTCATGATTTAATAAATACATATAATCGAGCCATGGCTCCCGGGCCTGGTGAACAATATTAAGTTATTATTACCTATGTGGAATTAAATCCCCATTACATTATATACCTAAATAGTCATGACAAACTACCTTTGCAGCACTGATCATGATGTATGCATTTACCTCAAAAGAGAAAGCAAATTAACAGACTATAAGCAAGAGATCACAACTTTGAAGTGACCAAACATATTTAAATATATATTACATTAAGACTGAAATATTTGTGTGATGGAGACACCACTTTCAAGTATAATACAAGTTTATAAAATTAAGCAAAAGTAATTAAATTTCTTTCAATTACTTTTAAATTACGTAAATTCCAAGAGCCGGCTGGTTTTCAAAGACATTTTACACAATTTTTAAAGGAGAATTTTACCTCTTCAGAATCTTGACTGATGCATCTACTGCCTCTGTGCAGCCATATTGAACTGCTAGATCTCGGATCCCTAGCTGTGAGTACAATCCAAGAATGCTCTCCAACGCTTTCAAATGAACCTGATAAGCCTTCTTGGTCAAGCCAGCCAGTTTTAGAGCACAATCCTTGAAGATATGTAAAAATTTAAATTACAAGCAAAGCCATAGAGAAATGAAAGGAAAATCATTTTAAATTATATATTGCTTTTGACTGACACCAGATGGTTTAAGGCTCTTTACAACCACTTACAAGTGTGGATCACAGTTGACATAGAGGAAATATGGAAGCTGATATGCACTTAGCAAACTTCCACAAACCAACAGCTCTTTTTTGTAATGTTGACTTATGGACAAATATTGGGCAGGACACTAGGGATAACCGTTCTGCTCTTTGAAATTGTGCTGAGCTGGCAGATGGGGTCTCAGTTTAATGTCTCACCTAAACAATAGCTCCTTTGACAGCACAATTCTCCACTGGTACTTCACTGGAGTGTCGACTTTGGCTCTTGTGTTCAGGCCCTGGACTGGGACTACATTCAGAGCACTGTGTCTTTTATAAAGGTAGAATTAGAAGATAATTTAATAAAATGGATGAGTTATGAATTCAAATTGATATACTGGTTCTAAACTTCCATTTTATCCCACAGTACTCAAAGAAGAGCATGGGAGTTATCCTAATAGCCTCGCCAATATTTATATCTCAATTAAGACTGAAGGTAGATAATTTAGTTATTTATTTCATTAATACTTGTGGGAGTTTGTTATCTACAAATTGGTTGCTGGATTTCATATGTTACAACTTCAAAAGTATGTTCATTAGTTATGGAGCAATTTGGGGCACTCCAAGATTATGAGAGGCACGGCATAAACGTAGTTTCTAAAAGAGCAAGTTCTTTAAAAATCACTAACCACAATATTAACCAAAAATGTTTCCTTTACTTGCAACGTTCTGAAGAATTCTAATCCTTAGACATAACAGGCATGTACAACAGGCCAGAAGAGCACAAACATCAGAGGGTTGTAGGGCTGGGTGGAATTAGAGATCAATATTAAAAAAGACACTAGAAGAATTTGAAAACAAGAGTAAAAATTTAATATGAGGCATTGCTTAATGGGCAGTCAATGCAGGTCAGTGAACAAAGTGTGAAGGACAAGTTGGAATACAGGTAGCAAAGTTGAATGACCTCATGTTTATAAAGGGTGGAAGCTGAAGGAGATCCAGGAGTACACTGGAGTATTCAAATCCAAAATTAGAATAGACAAATACAAGTGTTTCATTAGTGGGTAATTGTACAGAAGTGGAAATTGGCAGTCTTTGTAGTGCTCAGGATTGTGTTCAGAAGCTCATCTCAGGGCTAAATATAACACCAAGGTTGCAAATAGTCAGATTCAACCTCAGCCTGTTTGTCAGATAGAGGGATGGATAGCGCAGATTTTTTGGCAGGGAATAAAAAAATTTTGTGGATTGTAATTGCTGTTCATCCAATACGGGATTTCAGACAAACAAGCAGATGATGCAAAGACCAGAATAAAACCACAGCAATAATAAGTTGATGGACTTCAGTTATGGAGCAGTTAGTTGACACAATTGACAATTCCTTGAGACACAGTTCTTAATACAACCTGCAATGTTCCAAATGTCTTATCGATTTGAGTTTACCTTGTCAAGCGGATATTTAAGAGAAGCTGCTGCAAGGTCAAGACACATCACTGCGCTGCTGGCTGCTGTAACATGGGCAGAAAATCCTGTGCACTTCACCTCTGACAGACGCAAGTATTCTTCCGCTTTCCTGAAACATAAGACAAGGCATGTCATTGATTTTCTAGTGCCAGACGAATAAAAACAGGAAGTAAAACCTTTCATACCGAAGTTTGATTTCTGCCTGCTCATTGGAAATTAATATTTTTATTCATAACAGAATAAATTAAAAGAAATTTTAAAAATGCTTAAATTTCACTTAGTAAGAAGAAACTAAATCACTTCAGTTTTATAAACTTAAAAAACCTTTAAAGTTAATGACAATAGACACATTCCTGAAATTACATAAATACCAGAAGATCTGGCTCATTTCATAGAATCATAGGAGGTCATTCTGCTCATTGTATCTGTGCTTTCTAAATATTCAAATTTCAGGTGCAATTTATTTAGTATTTTTAATAAAATGATGTAATGCAATAACTCCTAGAAAAAAAAAGCAATTTAAATATTATCAAAAAAATCCCACATGATTACACACTTCTAACCTGACTTCTGTCAACATTTTTTTTTGGCAAAATTACCTTAAGTTCATTAAGCATTTAGCTTGAGAGTAACTTTTCACACCACCAAGAAATGACAGACACCTGGCAGAATGCAATAAATAAGCTACAGCATCGCTTATGTTGCATGGAACATAACTGAAACGCAGGAACAATTTATCAGGATATTCATTGAGTCCCTGGTATAAAAGACTCATTCACTAGGTCTGACCTGAGACAGTACTGAAAAGACCCTATAGTGGAATTCAATTAACTTTTTAAGCAAAAACTTCTTACAAAGTGAGCTTTTCTAATTCTTAACCTTACCAAGATTTATGGAGTAATGGTTTCACCTGCACAAAGAGCTATGTACACTAACAAGATTAGCAAAGCCCTCCATTGAATGAACTATATGAGAAATAATGGGAAGGTTAGATAATCACAAGCCCAACAAATGCAATCCATTCATCATGATGCATGTACACACATTGTCAGTTATTGAATGTGTGTCGTGTTAAGGACACTACATAGCAATAGCCAAAGCTCAGTGTTCTCAAAACCCATGTTAGATTTCATATCTAATTTTATGATATCTCAGGTGAGATGGGCTCTCCATGAAAACCCAGCCGCATGAAGATGACTAAACATGGAAGTGGCAAAATTAGGTTTAAGAGTCCAAGAAGAAAGATGAGATTGTCAGCGTAGATAATACAAAACCAAACAGGTTTGCTGGAACAAAACAAAATGGAAAATTCTGGTACTATGCTGACTGGTCAGCTTTGGGCGGGGGTGGAGGAAGAAAGATTGTGATGCTTTGATAGAAACAAGAGCAAAACACTCAGCATTTAAGGTGTTTCTCTGTTTACAGAATAAATCTGATCAAAGGTGAGTGTGAAGAGTAGCCAGCACCCGCTTCGCTGTAACTGGTTGTAGGCACCAGCTGAGTTCAAACCCCAGGAAGTAGGGCTGATGGAAAGAACACCACATTGAGACAGCTTCAAGAAGGAGATTGGCAAATGTAATCCGGTTGGAATTGCATACTCACTGGATCACTTTCTTTGATTCGATCCCTAGTTTAACAGACAGCCTCACAATTATCCCTCGATCCATCTTCAAACGTCTCAATTCCAAAACTTCTAAACATAAATGCGTGGACGATCTCAATCGAGAGAGACACTTAAGAGTTCACTGGACTGGATGATTACTTGAATGGAAACAGTGTGCAGGGTTGGGAGCAGGACAGCAGAATGGCACTAAATCGAAGAACCGGGGACAAACACGTGTCGAAAGGTCTCCTTCTGCACTTTCACAATCTGTACCCGTCCCCCGCGCGCTCCCTGAACCTGCTCGCGATACCTGATGTTACCACCCCCCCCCACAATGTCCCTCCAAACTCCGCGCGTTCCGGGGCCAACAAGCGTTCATTGGCGATGAAACTGAGCTGACCCCGCTGTTGATTGGAAGCTTTGGATAGCAATCATAGCGCGAGGCGACAAGGGCCTCCTTTTCTTTGGTTAAACCGAACACCACCGGAACGACTCGTCACGGCCGCCCAATCCAGAGACGCGAACGTGGTCCCGCCTCTGAACCCGGCGACACGTGAGCAGCAGTGACGGCGGCGGTGGCTTCTCTTTGGTTCGTTGCCAGCGTCAATCAATCGAGGTGGCGGAACGGCCTCTTTGGTGGTTATTCCGGCTTGGTTCTGGAGGTATTGAGGAACGGAGTGTCAGCTGACTCGGGCTTGTGTTAGCTGAATCGGGCTACGTTAAATCATGGTGAGTTTTAACACTGCAGGATTCAGGCTTGACTTTTAATCAAGAGTGAGTCTCGCTGTGGGGAGCGGCAGTCAGACTCCTGGTTTGCAGAGAGAAGGAGAAAGTTGTGAATGGGCGTTGTTAGGCTTGGCCTGGGCCTGCTTAAGTGATAGCTCCCTCACTCTTGACAGTGACGAGTAGCCCGGGACCTGAGATTCGATTGCAAATGGTTGGTTTGCAGAAGCTGCAACCGTGGCGATAATGGACGGAGGCCTCGAGGTTGTATCTGTCTTGTGCCTAGATTTAATGTTTAAACCACTTTCGCCCCTGAATCCTGAACCAGGAATTGATGTCTTAATTTCTAACATGATGCCATTCATACAGCTGGACGCCTTCGTTGATTTCTCCCCTCCTTTAAAATTCAGTAAGGTCGTTAATAAAACAATACATTTGTTGAGAGGGTGCCCTCTAAGTCATCGTTTTCACTCATCAAAATGTCTCCCTCCCCTCACCAAATCACAACATCATAGGTTCAGTCTTATGTTAGAGTGGGGTTAATCGAACATGGTCAATAATTTCATTTTACTGTTTGATTTGTATCTGTACAGTCCATTGACGCGAGTCGTTGGGACAAGGAAGGAGTAAGCCCTGAGACATATTGAGCGTTGATGAGTCTTAATTCACACTGTACTGTTGGAGCTTTATCTTCGCCACTTCTAACAAATGATTCAAGCCAGTGCGGGAGTTCATCTAGATGGGATGATCTTTGCATTGAGAATTTTTGTAATCCTTAATTCCTCTCATTCTTCTTGTGTTTGAATCTGTATGTGTTTAGAATGCATGTGTGTGCACAAAATGGCTGTTTTAGGCTCTTAGAGTACAATCAAAGGAAGAGAACCAGTTGTGTATCATATGGCTCATTAAGCTTACTGTCATTCATTGCGGTCATGCCTGAATTTCTTAACTCTTCTCCTTCTCATCTGCTTGGAGGGCTGAAGGGCCTGTTCCTGTGCTGTAATTTTCTTTGTTCTTTGTACTTTCCATGTGTTGTTTTGTGGAGCAAATTTGTGCATTTATGATTCAGGATCATGCAATTTGGTGGTTCGGACACCACATCATTTTTCAATGACAAATGTTCGCAAAATTGTAGTAGACCTAATCTACAGATGAAAGCAGGATATTATGCAACTTATCTTGAGCTTTGTATGTTCTCATTTTCTATAAATTATAACTGTATTATCTGCCATACTTAGGGTATGGGATCTGTTTGGAACAAATAACTTCAATGCAATAATTGTTTCCTCAAATTTTGAGTGTAAAATTTGTAGCATGTGTTCTGAAGTTATAAAATTGATCTAGAACACTTTTTTTGATATGCTTTAGAGGGCCGTCAGCTATTTGCATTCACTTAGGACTGAGAGGAGGTGATTGCAACAGAACACCGGTGTGTTATATTTTTTCTAATTTCTCGTATAATCATTATTTTGTGAAAGTTTATTTAATCAAATGTGTAGTGATGACTTTAGGGGAATTAATCATACACTACATCTGTTCATGAACAAGGTCTTTGCAACTTTCTTCCTAAATTCCTCCATGGGAATAGTTCAGTCTCCTCTTTACACTGCTCTGCAACAGTGTGAGCATTATAAACAATTCTACAGGACCCTAATAAAATATTTTTACAACGCTTCCATTGCAGATCTGAAACCTTTTAATAGTAAGTTAAGCCGTAATGCTGTACTGTTCTGATCTAGTGCTTGAAACACTTTCAATCTGTGTTGTTCTCCCACTAATAACAATAAAACTGAAAATTTGTGACCTTGTAGGCACATTTTGTGGGGGGGAAAGAAAGTTGTTGTGCATTGCAGTGCTCAACTCCTGTGACATCTTAGTTATTGTTGGCAATGCCGTTGGGGAATCGGTATGTGACTATAGCATGCATTTACTGTGCATGCTTCGATTTCTATCATCTTTTTGAAGTATAAAGGAGCAGCAAACATAAACTCGCATTTGAAGTTGGAATGCCTGCACTCTTCAATTGCCTCTGAATTCATTGCATATTATTCATTTTTTTAGCTTCAAAGAGACATTCAATTACTATATACAAAATGTGCTCTGTTTATTATTCCTTCACTTATGAAACCGTGCAATGTCAGACATAACTTCAGTAATGTTATGATTCAATCTTCCCCTCTTTTTTATAATTGAAACGTGAAGCATAGTGCTCTCCATTTTCCATCAAAGAATTAAAGGTGTTAGTCAATAAACTTGGTATATTAGATGAATGAATTTGGTTGGGTTCCTTCACTATTCTAATATCTGTTCAATGATTAAATCCTGAGGTTAATGTTGTATTATTTCATAATATTGCTTTGCAGTAATTACTTATTGGAAAGTTAGACTTTTTTTTAAATGTTAAAAGTATTGTTTTCTTAATCTCTCAATGCTTTTGATAATTGTGGTTAAGGAAATAGGATGTGAAACCTGTTGTATGTCTGTCAATAACTCAATTTACAAAGTTATTGTTACGTCAAGTGAGTGGGTAAATTCTGTTCTGTTAGTGAGTTACAGGTATTTTTAATCTACCTGATCAGACATTTTAAGATCCACCTCTGGAGCAGGTGGGACTTGAACCCAGGCCTTCCAGCTGAGATGGGGCACTTTTCTCATTCATTCATGGGATGAGTGCATCACTGACTAGGCCAGCATTTATTTTTCATCCCTGGAGGGCTGTTAAGAGTGAACCACATTTCTGTGGGTCTGGAGTCACATGTAGGCCAGAACAGTAAGTATTGCAGTTTCTTTCCGTAAAGGATAATCGTGAACCAGATGACTTTCCAACAATCGACAATAGATTTATCATTAGACTTTTAATTTCTCACTTTTTTTAAACTGAATTCAAATTCTACCATCTGCTGTGGTGGTATTCGTATTTGGGCCCCTAGAACATTACCTTGGCCTCTAGATTAACAGTCCGCTAGGCCATTGCCACCCCATACTACCATTGCACCACGACTCCCTGGTAGGGAGTTATATATGTTCCTTGAAGTATACTCAGCTGCTTGTGTTGGGACCCCATTGTGGTTCATATTGACGACATCCAAAGCAGCTGTTGGTTGCTTGAAGAATTTTGGCTCAGAATTGATGAGCTGGAGTGAGAGCTTCAAACACTGACACGTCGGGGAGATGGAGAGTTATCTGAATGCTGTGTTTAAGGAGGCAGTCACGTGCATTAGATTAACTACATCGAATTTGGTAAGGGATGGGAGGGTGTGACTAGGAGCAAGACAGGCAGTGGACTCCAGGAGGTAATGCTGAAGGGGCCTCCACCCTTGACCTTGTCTAACAGGTTTGAGATTTTTGCTGCCTGTGTGGATGAGAGCGGGGCTGAAAGGAGGATGTGTGAACTGACCATAGCCCAATAGTATAGGGAGCCATTCAAGAGAGGGGAGAAAAGAGAAATGTACAGTCTGTTCTGATATGATGCATGGTTCTTCAAATTGAATTGGTTTTAATGCAATTAAAGAATTATAGAATGCTATTTGTAAAAAGCAAATGTTCCCTACCTGTAATGGCTATAACGTGATTCCATCCCCATCACTTTAAGTGCTGCAGTTATAACGCAATTTTTAGTTCCACTGTTGTGCGATCTCGCATTCTATCGTGTTATATCAGAGCTGATTGTAGTTGTAATTGGATAGTGTAGTCAGGGGAATAGACACTTTTTTCTGTGGCCAGGATGGTGTGTCCTGAAGGCTGTGTAGCCTGCCAGGTGCCTGAGTTCAGGGGAACTTGGAGTGGGAGGGGAAAGAACCAGTTCTTGTGGTCCACAATACATGCAGTTATTTATGTTCCGAGCAAGTACATTTAGTTTTGACTAGTGATGTTCTTTTCTGTTCTTTTCTGCAGCCTACAACTCAACAGTCACCTCAGGATGAGCAGGAAAAGCTTCTTGATGAAGCAGTTCAGACTGTTAAGGTCCAGTCTTTCCAGATGAAGCGATGCTTGGTAAGAAAGATGCTGTGTAAGTTATGCAATGATAAACAATGTTGCAAAATAGAGAGAATAAAATACATGGCCATGTCCAATAGTTTAAAGTTTATCCAGAGACATCAGAAAGGTGTCCTAGCTGCTAAGTTAGCTGATCTGTGTTGATTTGAAAATGTTATAATTGGTGTTAACATCCTGGATTTCTAGCCTCGCCAGATGGCAGAATTGGAGGAATTCCTGGCTTAGTCTAGTGCCTCGGGAGAAAGAGGCTGTGGAAGTGCAGTTACCATTGTATGTTGTGGACTGGGGTGGCTGGAAGGCAGGTTGGTGCTGTAATTGTCTATGTCAACCAGAGAAAAAATTTGGAGGCAGCCACAGGACTGCTGAATGCTGAAGAGATGTTTAAAAGGTACAATAGAGCTGCCAATAGAGCCTTGGTACAACAGAGCTGCGTCCTAGTTTCGTCAAAAAGTTCACGCCCCTTAATCTGTACACTTTATGCTCCATAAGTCTCATGCATTCTATTTGACACTCTGGACTCTCCCCTAAAGACTCATGATCCCCTTGCAATGCTATGATACTTCCATGCCCATTCGCCCATGAAATGCTGTACTGAAGTAATGAAACCCATGGTGACAGTAAGTTGTGCATTAAAGTAGAATTTTTAAGAGAAACCAGTCATTTGTTCATTACTTTGACACTTCTGGCTTGTAAGTGGAGATATCATCTCATTTAAAATTTAATAGAAACTAAAAGCACCTGAAACTTAATATTGCAAAAATAAACATTGACTAGTTGGCAAAAGCAATCAAAGCTAAAATGGTCAAGTAATCAGTCTTTTCCATAGGTCTCAGGTGTTTCAGTTCTCTCTCGCATGTCTGGGCTCTCAACCACACCTCATTATGTAATATTGGGTGGAAGGGGCATAGCTTGGCATGAGGAGTTCTGTCATGCAGGCTGTGGTTTATAAACATAAAAATTAGGAGCAGCAGGAAACCTCCTTCTTCTGTTCAATAAGATTGTGCCTGATCTATTTGTGTTCTAAGTTCCACATTCCCATTTGTCCCTAATGACCTTTAATTCACTTGCGTAACATTAATATATTGACCTTGACCATAAAGATATTCATTAACCCCACCTTCCTGCCATCTGAGGCAGAGTCCAAGGTTGACTAACCTTCTTGGAGAAAAAGAATTCTCTCACCTTGCCCTAAAAAGGTGACCCTTCATTTTAGGTTTCCCTTAGTTCTGGACTGACCCATGAGATTGAAAACAGTTTTCACGTCCACTTTGTCAAGATTGTTCAGGATCTTAAATTTGAACCAAATCACCTCTTTGCTTCTGAAGCGTAGTGAAAACGAACATGGCCAACCTGTTCAAGATTTCCTCAATGTGACCTGCTTATTCCAGGTATCAGTCCAGTAAGCATCTTCTGAACTGTCTCCAATGCATTTCTATCCATCCTTTAAATAAGGAGACCAATACCATACACAGAATTCAAGATGTGGTCTCAAATGTCCTGTATAACTGAAGTATAACACCTTTTTTTTTGTTTGTAAAAACCAAAAAGAACTGCAGATGCTGTAAATCAGGAACAAGAACAGAAGTTGCTGGAAAAGTTCAGCAGGTCTGGCAGCATCTGAGAAGAAAAATGAAAGTTAATTTTTTGGGTCTGGTGACCCTTTCTCAACTGATGGTAGCTGGGAAAATGGCGGTTTATATGCAGAAAAGGGGGAGGCGGTTGGAATAGGGAGTAAACAATAGGATTAAGGAAAGAGCCCAAAGAGAGAGAGAGAGAAGCAAAAACAATGTTGCTGGAAAATAGACAAAGGAGTTGATGATGATCTGGCGAGGAGGGTGAATAGCTGTTAATGGGGACTGTTGGCCTGCCATTACACATTACTTATTGTTAGTGACTGTAATAACAAAGGCCTAGAATGTGGGGTAGGGTGCTAGGACATGTGAGAGTTTAGGTCCTAAAATTATTGAACTCCATATTGAGTCCAGAGGGCTGCAGGGTTCCCAAGCAGAAAATGAAGTATTGTTCTTTCAGTTTGCATTGAGCTTCAGTTCAATACTGCAGCAAGCCTGAGACAGATGTCCAGGGAACAGGGTGGCAGGTAGCGAGAAGCTCAGTCTTTTTTGCGAGCAGAACGTACATGTTCTGTGAAGCGGTCACCCAGTCTACGCTTTGTTTTGCGCCGGTGCAGAGGAGACCACATTGTGAGCAGTGAATGCAGTAAACTAGATTCTGGGAAGTGCAGATGAAGTGCTGCATTACCTGGAAGGTATGTTTGGGCCCTTGGGTACTGGGGAGGGAGGAGGTAAATGGGCAGGTCCCTGCGGACGGGAGGGGAATGTGTCTGGAGCTGGCAGAAATGGCGATTGATGATCTTCTGGATGTGGATGATGGTAGGTAAGGACAAGGGAACTCTATCGCTGTTGCAGGAGGGAAAGAAGGTGGTGAAGGTGGAAGTGCAGGAGATGGATCGGACCCGGTTGAGGGCCCTGTCAACAATGGTGCTGGGGAATCCTCAGTTGAGGAGGAAGATGGACATTTTGGAGGCATCCACCATCATCCACATCCAGAAGATCATCAGACACCATTTCTGTCACCTCCAGTGAGATGGTACCACCAGACTCACATTCCCCTCCCCTCCCCTCCCCTCTCTGCCTTCCACAGGGTCTATTCCCTCTGGGACACCCTGGTCCACTCTTCCTTCACCCCAACACTCTGCCACAGCTCACGGCACCTTCCGCTGCAAACGGCAAAGGTGCAACACCTGCACATTTACCTCCTCCCTCCCCAGTATCCAAGATCCCAAACATACCTTCCAGGTGAAGCAACACTTCACAGCACTTCCCAGAATCTAGTGTACTGCATCACTGCTCACAACGTGGTCTCCTCTACATTGGGGAAGCGAAGTGTAGACTGGGTGACCGCTTCACAGAATATCTACATTCTGCTCACAAGTAAAGACCTTGAGCTTCCATTTGCCTGCCACTTTAATACACCGCCCTGTTCCCTGGCCAACATCTGTCACTGGCTTGCTGCATTGTTTCAGCGAAGCTCAACACAAGCTGGATGAACAACACCTCATTTTCTGCTTGGGGACCCTGCAGTCCTCTGGACTCAATATGGAGTTCAATAATTTTAGGGCCTAAACTCTCCCATGTCCTAGTCCCCTACCCAACAGACCAGGCCTTGTTATCACATAGCCTGCCATTACGCACTACCTATTGTTGGTCACTAACAGTCCCCATTAACAGCTATTCACCCTCCTAGATAGAATATCACTCCTTTATCTATCTAAGATAACAAGGTGTAGAGCTGGATGAACACAGCAGGCCAAGCAGCATCAGAGGAGCAGGAAGGCTGACGTTTCGGGCCTAGACCCTTCTTCAGCTCTTTATCTCTGGGCTCTATCCTTTATCCTATTGTTTACTCCCTACCCCACCCCCTCCCTACTTTCTGCACATAAACTGACGTTTTCCTAGCTACCATCAATTCTGAGACGGTCACTGGACCCGAAAGGCTAACTCTCATTTTTTCTTCACAGATGCTGCCAGACCTGTTGACCCTTACTTTTCTGTTCAATTCTTCTTATGTTAAAGGATAGCAGCCCATTATCTGTCTCAATTTATGTGCTGTCCTTCAGATCGACCTTTTGTGACTCATGCACAAAAGTACCTAACTCACTTCACACATTGGCATTCTACAGCTATTCTCTATTTACAGTTAACCTCTGATGCTAAAATAGGTGGGAAAGTAAGTTACACTGAAGAAATCCAAGTTTTACAAGTGGATATGGATAGGTTGGGTGAACAGGCCAAAATTTGGTGTGTCGAGTTTAACAGGTAATAGTGTGAGGTTATCCATGTTAGTTGAATGGAGAGAGGCAACTTCATATCTAAATGTAGAGAAACTTCAATGGGCTTTGTTACAGCGGGATCTGGAGGTCTTCATGCACGAATTGTAGAAAACCAGTATGTAGGTACAGCAGGTAATAAAGGTGATGAAAAGAATTGAGTAGATATTGAGTAGGAATAAGGTATAGAAGAAGGAATATGTTGCTGCAGTTGTTAAGGCATTAGCGAGACTATATCTGGACTATTGTGTACCTCCCTTACCTGAAGGATGTAATTGTATTGAAGGCAGTCAGAGATTCACTAGATTCTTTCCAGAGATGAAAGGTCTGTCTTAGGGAGAAAGATTGAACAGTTTAGGCCTATAGACTCCTAAACTTGAATGAGAAATGATCTAATTGAGCTATATAAGATCTTGTAGGGAATTGACAAAGTAGATACACAGATGGTTGAACACAGCAGGCCAAGCAGCATCATAGGAGCAGAGAGGCTGACGTTTCACGCCTAGACCCTTCATCAGAAAA
>NC_063346.1:34285845-34300434 GCF_021869965.1 Rhincodon typus | reverse complement strand
AATTCTGCTTTCTTCCCACAGATGCTGCCAGACCTGCTGAGTTTCACTAGCAATTTCTTTTTTGTTTCAGATCTCCAGCATCCACAGTTTTTGTTTTTATGTGACTTAACATGTTGCTTGTAAAAGTTTGAAAAGTCTCTGTCTTATTGTTGCAATTATTTTTTAACCAAACTGAGTTTTTTTTTCTTGTTTTTGAATGTTCAGCTACCTGCTCATCACTGTTGGAGTTGTTTACATTAAGTCGTTTTCCCAGTCCAGGAAGGATATTCTCAAGGATCTGGTGGAAATGTGTCGTGGGGTGCAGCATCCATTGCGAGGGCTGTTCCTAAGGAACTACCTACTTCAGTGCACTAGAAATATTTTGCCAGATGAAGGAGAGGAGTCAGAGTATGTTTTGCTTTTTTCCTTAATGTTAAAACAGCATAATTTCTGCAAAACTAAGATAATGTTGATAGATTAATTACTCACTCAATGTCATCATTGCATTTCTGAAAGTGCAACTAAGGATCTGCCGGAACTTCCTCATTCGAAAGAAACTTTTTAAAAAAAAAAAAAAAAAAATTGTCATTTATAAGTTAAAATTCTGCATGTTCCTAAAGTCCTATATTTATAACTAAATTAATGCAGAATAAAATTTGAAAATAACCTCTAACTTTTAAAAATCTAAGAAAAATTGCTATATATTTCTACTTGGCTCCCACTTTCTGACCTGTTCCTTAGCCAATGATCTGTCAATGCCTACACAGTAGCCAACACTTGGGGCATCACAGCTTGTCTAATAACATCCTGGCCCATTGCACACTCGTGTTCGTCAAAGAATGTTGGACAGTGCTAACTGATTTGCGCACCCACTTCTCATAAGCCAGAAATGCTGCAGCCAAGTATTCACTCCATTGATGAGACCAGCTGACGGGAATAATAAAAGTGTGGGTAATATTAACGTGTTGACAATTGGTCAATAGACAAGAAGCAAAGAAGGGACAAAGTAGCATTTTCAAGTTGGTAAGTTGTAAGTACTGAAATGTCCTAAGCATCAATGCTTTGGCCTCAGTTACTCAAAATATCTAATTGTTTGAACAAAGGTACTGAGAATTGTGTATCTAAACCGGATAAAATTAGGGAATGTTAGTGTGGGGATGGCACTGAAGCAGCAAAGGAAAATTAGCAGGTTGTTGTAGACCTGCTCGCCGAGCTTGAGTTTGGTTGCAAATGTTACATCACACTGCTAGGTAACATCGTCAATGCGCCTCCGGTGAAGCGTAAGTGTTCTGTCCCGCTTGTTATTTATGTGCTTCTGTTTGTTGGGGTGTTTGGTACCACTACTGGTTCTGTTTCTCAGTGGATTGAATTAGGCCCTGTATACAATGTGTTTGTTGATGGGGTTCGGGTTAGAACATCAGGCCTCCAGAAATTCCCTGGCGTGTCACTGTTTGGCTTGTACGATTATTGATGTGTTGTCCCAGTCAAATTCATATTCCTTATTGTCAGAATGCAGTGAGACAAGTGAGAATTGGTCGTGTCTCTTGGTGGCTGGTTGGTGTTCGTGTATCCTTATTGTAAGTTTTCTTCTGGTTTGGCCTATGTAGTGTTGCTCATGGTCCTTGCATGGTATTTTGTATATTACACTGGTTTTGGGTATGGGATCCTTTATGTTCGTCGGTCGCTGTCGTAGGGTGGTTGTTGGTTTGTGGGCTACTGTGATACCTAGGGGTCTGAGTATTCTTGTGGTCATCTCTGAAGTATCCTTGATGTATGGTTGGGTGACTAGTGAGTCTGGTTATGTGTGTCTTTCTGTTGTGGTTTGACTTGGAAAATAACGGTGGATTGTGCTTTTCGGGTATCCATTCCTTTTGAAGATTCCGTACAGGCGCTCCTGCTCTGCTTTGCGTAGTTCCGGACTACCATACAAGGACTGTGAGAAACACTACATAGGCTAAACTGGAAGAAAATTGACAACATGGATATGTGAACACCAACTACTCACTAAGAGACACGACCAATTTTCACTGGTCCCACTACACACTGACAACGAGGGACACAAATTTGACTGGGACAACACATCCATAATAGCACGAGCCAAACAGAGACATGCCAGGGAATTCCTGGAGGCCTGGTATTCCAAACAGGACTCCATCAACAAACACATTGAATTACACCCTGTATATAAACCACTGAGAAATGGTACCAAACACACCATTAAACTGAGGCATATAAATAACAAGCGGGACAGAACACCGATGCTTCACTGGAGGTACATTGATGATGTTACCTAGCAGGGTGATGAAACGTTTGCAACCAAACCCACTGGCTTGGCAAGCATGTCTACAACTTCATCAACCCGAGCTACAAATCTTCTGAAATGTTAACCGGTTTTGATTGGTAGCAAAGTGGAAGGTGGAGTGTAATGTGGGAATTTTGAGCTTATTTGCTTGGTACTAAAAATGCAAAAGAGGATTTTTTCTAAAGCCTGAAACTTGTAAATGTAGATGCTCAGGAGCTTCAGTGTATTTGCTTGAAGATCACAAAGTTAATAATACAGGTAGAGCAAACAATTAGGAAGAAAACTAGTATGTTGGCTTTTATTGCAATAGAATTAAAGTACAGTAATATGGAGGCCTTGCTATGATTGTATAAGGTTTTAGTGAGATCACAACTGGAGTACTTTGCCCAGTTTGGTCTGTGTTTAGAGAGGGCCATGCTTGCACTGAAGGAATTGCATCAAAGGTTTACTTGGTTCCTGGGAGATGGCTATAGCTAACTAATAAGTATATATGGACATATGTACTTATCCAGGTATGTATATATAAGAAAAAGGAAAGTGCCAGAGAGCCAGTATTTAAAAACAGGCTGGCACAAAACTAGGGAAATGTGGACCAGTTAACTTAAGGCCTGAGATTGAGGAAGAAATCTGTTAGTTCTTTACATGCCAGAAGAGTTATCTAGAAACAGAAAAATATGATCAGCACATGCTTAACCAACCTTATCAAATTTGTTTTTGATTAAAATATCAGAAATAAGTGGGGAAGAGTTGTGCAGCAGATGTAGTTTTTGAATTCTTTCTTAGGAAATGGGCATCACTGGCCAGGCCCATTTATTGCTCATTGCTAATTGTTCTTGAACTTAGTAACTTGTTAGGCTATTTCAGAGTGCAATTAAAAGTTAACCACAAACAAAAACGGAAGTTGCTGGAAAAGCTCAGCAAATCTGGCAGCATCTGTGAAGAGAAATCAGTTAACGTTTTGGGTCCAGTGACCCTTCCTCCGCACTGATGGCAGCTAGGAAGATGTGGGTTTATATGTGGAAGATTGGGTGGGGGAAGTGGTAAAGAGTAAATGATAGGTGGGGATAGAACCCAAAGAGAGGAGAACAGTTGGACAGACAAAGGAGTGGATAATGATCTGGCTAGAGAGTGAATAGCTGTTAGTGGCTAACAATAGGTAGTGTGTAATGGCAAGCTATATGATAACAAGGCCTGGTGTGTAGGGTTGAGGGCTAGGACATGGAAGAGTTCAGGTCCTAAAATTATTGAACTTAATATTGAGTCTGCAGGGTTGTTGGGTTCCCAAGCTCTTCCAGCTTATGCTGAGCTTTGCTGGAACGCTGCAGCAAGCCTGAAACAGATATTGGCCAGGAGCAGGGTGGCGTGTTAAACTGGCAGGCAACTTGAAGCTCAGTCTTTCTTTTTTCTGGGCAGAATGTAGATGTTCTGTGAAGCAGTCACCTACTCTATGCTTAATTTCTCCAATACAAATTAACCACATTGTGGGCCTGGAGTTACATGTAGGTTAGACCAGGTAAGAGTGACAGATTTCCTTTGCTACTAGATGTGTTTTTGTGACAATTGATAATTTCATCAACCAAATTGCTCAGATTAGCTATCAAATCCAGTATTTATTGTTGAATATTAATTCCACCAGCTGCCTTATTGGGATTGTTCTCGATTGCTAGTCTAGCGACATTTTCTACATTGCTACTTTCTTCCCTACTAAATGACCAGTTCTGTGGGACCACTGTTAAGAACGATTTGGATATACAGTTTCAAACTTTATAGGTGTAACTAAACTCAACAGTATGGTTAGTACAAAAAAAAAGGTAGTAGAAGACATTCAGAAACCTGCAGAATGGATGTACAAATGGCAAGCTAACTTCAATATAAAGGGATGTAATGTATGTTTTGATAAGAAGAATGAGAACTTCTTGGACAATGTGTAGAGAAACTAATAGATATAGATACAGACCCTCAAGTAGAAATATCTTGGGTAATCTAGCAAACAAGCAGTCTCGCTATCAATGAAGAAGACACTCAGTCAAGGGCATATATCTACCACCCTCTTAAGTCAGTACAACTACAATTATATGCTCTTCCTTCAGATTTTTCTTGGCTTGATCGAAGCTAACTGCGAAACTGAAAAAAATCTTGTCAGTTTCTATTTCACCGAGGAGTCTTCAGTTCAAGCCACATCCAATAATCTGTCCTGAAAGTTATCAAAAAAGAGCATAGTTGCAACAAATTCCACCACTGCAGCTGATTCAATCGACAACATTTTAAAACTATTTCATACTAAATGAAGTCAATCTGCTATATTTTCTGATGTTAACTAATGCTTTTAAAAATTCTGGGTTACAGACCCACACATTGGCCTAAAAATCTAATCCAGTTCATTCTTGAATCTTGCCCTGTGTAACAAGTTGTGCTTAAATCTGTCCTTTAGTTTGAGATATTATTTAAATGTGAATAAACTAACAGGATTAAAAACTTTTATGTCCAACACTGTAGGAGGTAAAAAGGTCACAGCATGTCCTGATACTTTTGGGGTGGGGGGGATGGGTAACAAAACCTTGTTTAGCCTTTTCTAATAAATATATTGTTTCTGTTCCCATCTCACTGCTGTGAACTTTTTGCTCCTGATTAATATGGAGACCAGAACTTTGCACAGTGATTTGTAAATCTATCTGTAATCCATATATTCCTCTACTTCATCCAGACACTTATTGTCCAAACAGTGTTAAGTTGTGGTTATGGTAAGATAGTTATGAGTATATCCTTTATGAACTCTGGAAACTTTCTTTACTAAATAGAAGGAAGATTTTTAGACACATTCTCATATGAAACAGATGAGGATAAAGTGTCAGTGCACTAAAGGAAAAGCTAGATAAACCAATGAAGGAGAGAGAGAGAGAGATGGAAGAATGTGCTGATGTAGGGTTGCTGGTAACTTGCATGGAGAATGGAGACCTGTTTGGAGGAGATGGACTGAATGACCTTTCTCTGTGCTCTTTATCAGCACTCGTTTTAACACTGAAATTGAGCCTGCTTCTGACTCATGAGTAGATCAATCCATGAATAAAGTACTTTTATAAATACAAAATACTCTTCCTGTTTTGTTTATTTCTATTAAATTGTAGTTAAAAATGTATAATCTTCTGAGAATAGTTGGAATTTTAAAAAAAATCTTTCAAGATGAAACTTGTAGAATCAAACTAATAACTAAGCATAATTTGTGTATCGAAGTTTAATATCTGACCGCATCCTTCAACACCTATGTTTTTCTGTTTCAGGGAAGTCGTAACTGGAGATATTAATGACTCCATGGACTTTGTGCTGCTGAACTTTGCAGAAATGAATAAACTCTGGGTGCGCATGCAGCACCAGGGTCACAGTAGAGACCGTGAAAAACGGGAACGTGAACGTCAGGAGCTGCGAATCCTAGTTGGTACGAACTTAGTCCGGCTTAGTCAGTTGGAAGGAGTTAATGTGGAGAGGTACAAACAGGTGAGAATTCTACTTCTGTGCAAGTTATGATATAATATTAATTTCATAATTGAATATTAATCTTATTGCAATATCTACCGAAGAGATTCCTGGATTAGGTTGAGATTCAGGGAAAAAGGAATTTATTGATTTTGTTTTATTCCAACCTTAATGTACCCAGAATAAATAGCTTAACAAGTATTAGGATCCAGATTTGTCCTTCTGGAAGAATTTTTTTAATCCAGGAAAGTTCTGGTGCTTTGAGCATCTTTAGGAGCTAGTTCAGATGAAGGTAAAGTTGCTGTTTTCTTACCAGACCTTAGGACTGCTCTCTCATTTAGAAAGAAACAACTGGTAGTGGTTTAACCTGAGTTGTCATACCTTAGGGGTAAGAGATTGAGAAGGACCTCAACCGATGGGTGATTTGAACCCAAGCTGTTGGTGTCATTCTGCATTGCAAACCAGCTGTCCAGTGAACTGAATTGCATGTATGACACTACAGAAAAATGACTTGAAGTTATGACCTGTCCCAGAATGTATGTGAAGGAGAGATTAATTTTTACAGAGAGAAAGCATCTTTGACCAAACTGGAGCATATGGACTCAAATTTTTCCATTTGCCTTCTGAAGTGCATGCCAGGCTCTTTGTGGTCTTCAAAATACATATGCAATTCATGACTAACTTTGTACTGAAGTCAGGCCACCTTTGTACTTTCATGTAGGATTTGGGGCCACAGTCCATTGGAGGAGGGGAGTTAAGGTTAGAAGGTCCATCTTGGTTCTTTGAGACACCAGACCACCTCCCAATATTGTTCAAAGGCCGCTAAACCTCATGCCTTCCCCTTACATTCAGTATCCACTATGTAGAATGGTCAAGTGTCATGCAGTAGCAATGAGATTTCTTCTTAAGTGTTAAAGTAAACCAGCCAGTAACAATCTAATAAAACTCCCCTCCAGAAATGTTAATGCTTTCAAACAAAACTTTAATAAGGGGTCAATAAGTGGTGTAATCAAGCAACAATGAATTTAGAAACTATATCAAGGCATAATGTGCCCACTGGGGTTCCCCAAGTTTAGCGTTGGGACCTTTTGCTGTAGTGTTTACAAATGATTTACACTTGAATGTGGGAGGGTTGATCATTTATTTTGTGGATGATATGAAGATTGGGCTAGAGTACTGTGCATAGTTCTGGAACCCACATGAAAGAGGGATGCAATTGCACCAGAAAAGGTGCAGAGGAGATTCGCAAAGATGTTGCTTGGGCTGGAGAGTTTTGGTTATGAAGTGATTGGGTAGATTTGGTTTGTTTTCCTTGAAGCAGAAGAAACTGATAAGAGTGTGGGCATGATTGAGATATATAAAATTGAGGTGCATAAATGGGTAGACTGGAGGAAACATTTCCGCTTGATAGAGAGATCCATGACCAGGTGGCATAGAATTAAGGTTGGGAGCAGAAGGTTTAGAGGGGATGTGAGGGAAAAATCTTTTCAGCCAGACGGTTATGGGAATCTGGAACTTACTGCCTGCAAGAGTGGTAGAGGCAGAAACCCTCAACACTTGCTGCCTCCTATCATCCTGCGTCTTTACTCTCTGATCCCTATTTCACTATTTTGTCTTCTCTGCACACCCACAGTGTGGATTTGAACATGATATTTTGACAATGTGGAATTGTACACGTGTTTCCAGATAAGTGTGCATGTGCCATTACCTGCAGTTCTGCGTGTTCGCAGACAATACCATATTTTATCTGTGATGTCTCTTGTTGTTCTTAACTCCAGTGGATGCAAACCTAAACTGTTGAGCCACTCCTCAAGACAACTTGCCTATTCTAGGTATTAGTCTCTCAAGCCTCTCTGAATTGCCTGTAACATGTTTTACATCTTTCCTTAAATAAGGAAATTGATATTGTACATAGTACTCCAGATATGGCCTCATCATATAATATAACCTGCTTTTATATTCTGTTTGCCTTACAATAAATGATATTTTGTCTCTAGTTATGTTTTATTATGAGCACATCACGAGGTAGGTGCAGCAACTATTGACAATGTTCAGGAACTCAGCATCACAGCCACTGTTACGACATTGATATTTTTTCTAATTACTTGCTGCACCTGTACACTAACTTACGATTTATGCACAGAGTACCCAATTCCTTCTGCAACTCTGAGCTCTCTATTTTCTCCCCATTCAGATAAATGGGGTGATTACCTATAATGCCAGAATGGCTGCCAATGGTAATGTGGATAAGGCCAATATCTACGTTCAGGAACTCATCACGGAAAGTTGTGTATTTTGCCTATTATTCTTCTTGCTAAAATGGACAATTTCATATTTTCCCACGTTGTGCCTTATTTACTGGATCATTTACCCACTCTCAACCTATCTATATCCATTTGTAACCTCCTTGTGTTCTCTTCACAACTTACTTTCCAAACCTATTTTTGTGCTATTGAATGCATTGACCATATCTTTGGTTCCTTCAACCAGACTATTTATATATATGTTGAGGCCGTAGCACTGATCCCTACGTTCCACAAATGCTATTAATTACATTGTGCCTATTCTGTTTCTCTTTAGCTAACCAATTTTGTATCCATACCTATATGTTGCCCCTACACTGAATTTCTAATTTCTGCAATACTGCACATATGGCAGCTTATTGTAGAGTCTCTGCAGTGCAGATAGACGCTGTTTGGCCCATCAGGACTGCACTGACCCTCTGAAGAGCAACCCATCCCCATGCTATCTCCGTAACCCCATGTTACCGTGGCTAATTCACCTAACCTACACATCCCTGGACGCTACAGGGTAAATTTAGCATGGCCAGTCCACCTAACCTGCACATCCTTGGACTGTGGGAGGAGACTGGAGCACCCATGCAGACACTGGGAGAACCATCCAAACTCTGCGCAGACAATTGCTTGAGGCTGGAATCAAACTTGGGTCCCTGATGCTGTGAGGCAGCAATGCTGACCACTGTCTTGAGATTCTGGAAATCTGTGCATTGTACACTCATTCATTCGTTCCCCTTTATCAGTGGTGCATCTTACTCTTTCAAAGAATTTAAATAAAGTAGTGACAGTGTCATTAGAGGTGTACAGCATCGAAACAGACCCTTGGTCCGACTTGACCATGCCGATCAGATATCCTAAATATAGTCCCATTTGGCCCATATCCCACTAAACTCTTCCTATTCCTTTACCCATCCAGCTGCCTTTTAAATGTTGTAATTGTACCAGCCTCCTCTAGCACCTCCTCATTCCATACGTTCACCACCTTCTGTGTGGAAAAGTTGCTCCTTTGGTCCCTTTTTTTTTTAAAAATCTTTCCCCTTTCACCCTAAACCTTTCCCTGTAGTTTTGGACTCTTTCCACCCCCCCCCCCCCCCCCACCCCCATCCCCATCCCCACCCCGGGAAAAGACCTTATCCATGCCCCTCGTCGTTTTATAAACCTCCAAAAGGTCACCCCTCAGTCTGACATTTCAGAGAAAATAGCCCCAGTCTATTCAGCCTCTCCCATAACTGAAAACTCTCTGTTCTTAGCAACATCCTTGTAAATCTTTTCTGCATCCTTTCAAGTTTAACAACATCTTGCTAATAGCAGGGAGACCAGAATTGGATGCAGTATTCCAAAAATGGTCTAACTAATGTCCTGTACAGCTCCAACGTGACCTCCCAACCCCTATACGCAATGCACTGACCAATAACGGCAAGCGTACCAAACACCGTCTTCACTACCCTGTCTACCTGCGACTCCACTTTAAAAGAACTATGAACCTGCACTCCAAGGTCTCTTTGTTCAGCATCACTCCCCAGGACCTTTCCATTAAGTGTAAACATGACTTCCACCTGGCTCCTTCACCAGAGTCTTCCTGGTGGAGCAGGCTGGAGGGGCTGAATGGCCTACTCCTGTTCCTATTTCATGTGGTTATGTTGACTCCACTTGATTATCCTGAATTTTTCTATTTTACTGCTATAATTTCTTTAACTTCTAATATCACCCTGTAACAGATGTTCAACTAATCGGCCTGCAGTTTCCTGCTTTGTCGTCTTCATTTCCATTTGACTCCGAATGATACCAACTCCTGTAGGTTTCCCGCTTGCTCAATCCCACAGGGAGGTCATTTTATTTGTTTCGAAAATCTGCAATGGCGCAGAAGTTCTGTGTGAGAGGAAATAGTTTTCTTGTGGCCCCCACAAGGGAAACCCTGATCTGGAAAAAGGTATTTGCACTTTGCACTCAAGATTTTCTGACGTTTAAATGCCTCACAAAAATAGTACGAGGCCAGGAAAACTGTTGTTCCTGCAAAAAAAAACACTTCTGTCCTTTGCAAATGAATTATCGTCTCCATGAGATGAAAGATTCCATTTCAAAAGTTATTAATGTGGCATTTTTAAATGATTTTACTTTTTTATTTGTTTGTCCTGTCTGTTAATTTTGTCTAAGTTTGAATTTTAATTGTAGCTTGCATATAATTTAGATTGGTACTTGGAGGAAATGTGGTCAAAGGCAGAGGCTCACTAGAGCAGAGACTATTAAATCTTGTTGAAATAAATGCAGGTAGATCCATACTATCTTTGTAGCTCTCTTAAACATCCTGATGAGTTTTGTGTATTGTGTATTAAGTTGAAGTGCAGTGACCTATATTGGGGGGAAAAAAGCCATTTTTCAATCAGAGCTACTACGAGAAAAACAGATGGTTTTTGTTAGTAATGATTGCGGGATGAATAATATTCAGAACACTGGAGCAATTGTTTGACCTACCAGAACAAGCAGACAGTGTCGCACTTTAATATCTCAGCCAACTCTGAACGTTCAGTGCATCCAATCCTTGGTGTGTTATCCGAGGTTATGACCTGAAAAGTCTGCATTTAGGCTCAATCGCACGACACCTGCCTAGGGAATACCCTGAACTGACTTGTTTTTCTTTCCTAGATTGTGTTAACTGGAATATTGGAGCAAGTTGTAAACTGCAGGGATGGCTTGGCTCAGGAGTATCTTATGGAATGTATTATTCAGGTAAAATTCTCTTCTCTTTACTTTGATCTGCAGATGTTTGTTTTACAAATAATTTCTTTCAAGTTATTTTTTGTGAGGACAGCTTGATGAAACAGTGAAGCACAATTCCTGTGTGTTTAGCTATTTGCTTGCAATTGGGAAATACTTGTAAGGAAGTTCTGTTGAAGAAATGAGTGGAAATAATATTTTCAGTACGACATACTGTTTTCCTCATTCTCCCTTCTCTGAAATTTGGGATTCTCATATTTATTGGGAGTATCAACATTGGAGGTGCAAATTTCTGAAGGTTAAGATCAAAATTCTCTGACGATTGAAGGTGATATCAGTGAATTTTTTTAAGGTTGAGTTAGATCTTTGATAGACTAAGGAGTCTGTAGTTATGGTGGGCAGACAGGAAAGTGTGTTTGAGACCACAGCTGCATCAGCCATGATCTTACTGAATAATAGAGCAGACTAGGCCCAGAGGACCTCCTACTGTCCCTTTGTCAATGTTCCCACATTTAAGAAGGTTGTTAAGCCCCTCACCTTAGATGTATTCTCTCTTGTATTAGACACAGTTATCTTTGTACCAAAAATAGTTTCTTTTGTAGTTTTCTTTTCTCTAGATATCATTCTGGTTAGTGCAGCTATAACACAATCCCTATAAACAAAGTGAATTTAAACTGTTTCCTTTTCCATTGGATAAGGTAGAAAGTGATTTATAAATTTGTTCTTAACGTCAGGTACTCAGTCAATAGATTAACATGCTGCTTTAGAGCACAGTTGACAATATCTGTCCATTTTGTCTAAGAATCCTGTTGAAAGGTGCTTCATGAACACTGGTCCTTAAACTTTTTTGTTGGAGGTCACTGGCCAATATGGCGCACAGGCTGACTAATTTGGTGATGCCATAAATTGCATAAGATCTTAGTACAGATTTGGTAAATTAGGAACTCCACTTTATAAATCTGTGCAAGATCTTCAGGAAAGTAGCAGTGTATGATGAAAATGCCATAATCTTTTGGTGTCAAAAGAATATGTTGATTTTTAGTTGAAGATTGCCATGCCTCAGTGCTGTGTATCTAGTTGCTTAAGATTTACCATAGGCATTTGGGTTCTGGGTTCTGAATTCTTTCACGTAAAAGGTAAAGAATCCACATTTAGTGACCTGAAAATACTGAAGCCTCCAAGTTCTTTGAGTAACAACTGCAATGTCTTCTCAGTTGAGCTACCAATGAATTGTACCTTTCTCAATTAAAGATGCAGTATAAGATTTTATCTTGCGTAAGCATTCTATGCTGCTTTTAAAATGTATCTGTTTTTTATAAAAACTGTAAAAGTATGTATTATCTGTCTTGCAGGTGTTCCCTGATGAGTTTCATCTGCAGACGCTGAATCCATTCCTTCGCTCTTGTGCAGAGCTCCATCAAAGTGTTAATGTCAAAAACATAATCATTGCATTAATTGATCGGTGAGACTACTTGGATGAATTGGATCCCATCAAATTTCTTTGCAGTTTCATTCAACATATGGTGGGATTTTGCATTTCACGCATTTAAGTTGCTTTTGATGGTTATTTTCCAATTTTTAGGTTGGCTTTGTTTGCGCATCGTGAAGATGGCCCTGGAATCCCTGCTGATATAAAACTGTTTGATATCTTTTCTCAACAAGTAGCTACAGTTATACAGGTGAAACTAATTTTCTTGTTTTAAAGAAAACTTTATCTTAGTCCATGGCTGTTTATTTATGAATTAACAATTCATGTAAGATGTTATTGAAATTCTACCATTTCCTACCATTACACTGACAAGCCTTTATTTAGCTTTGCATAAAACTTGCTTGGCATTTAAACCTTGTGTGGGATGTTCCTTGAGTCAGTAAGTTGACATTCCAGTAAAATGTGAATATTATTTAAGCTGGTAAAGTGCATACAAGAAATGTATGTTTTTGACTGGAAATGAGTTGGTAACTGAATTTTAGAAGCTTTCAACCACGATTCATAGAGTTCATAGTTCATCGAATCCCTACAGTGTGGAAACAGGCCCTTCGGCCCAACAAGTCCACACCGACCCTGGGAGCATCCCACCCAGACCCATACCCCTATAACCCACCTAATCTACACATCGCAGAACACTCTGGGCAATTTAGCATGGCCAGTCCACCTAACATGCACATCTTTGGACTGTGGGAGGAAACCGGAGCACCCGGAGGAAACCCACGCAGACACGGGGAGAATGTGCAAACTCCACACAGACGGTCGCCCGAGGCTGGAATTGAACCCGGGTCCCTGGTGCTGTGAGGCAACAGTGCTAACCACTGAGCCACCGTGCCGCCCCCACGTTACGCGTTAGTCTGATTTATATCTATTTTAATGTCATTTAAGAGTTGGCTTTGGATTTTTGGGTTAGCGGCACGTGGGTTTTGTGTGTCTGAAGTTAATTATTAATTTGAGTATTTCTGTATCCGTGGTGATTTCTTTTAAACTGTTTGAAGGTGCTACTTTGCTAGCACCAATAGGTTTTGTTTACCTTTGGTTGGCTTACAACTTAGCAAGATAAACCATTGTGCTTTAGGGTCTATTAGAAATTTCTAGACATGGTTTTTTTTAAAAAGTTCAGGCAAAATGCCCAATTTTTTTTGGTTTACATTATGGGAGTTAGTCACATGTGCCTTACACCTATTAGTGTGAAGGAAAGTATTTTTGGGTGAGGTTGTTGACTTGCTTGCTGAGCTGGCTTGTTTTTGTTATAACGTTTCATCACCTTGCTAGATCACCTCATCAGTGAGGCCTCCAATGGAGCGTTGTTGTTCTACTCCACTTTGAATTTATACTGTCCGGTCCGTTATGGTGAGTCGTGTCATTTCCGGTTTTGATCTGTATGGGCTTACATATGGGGTACAATTCTATATGGTTGTGATTGCATCACGGGTGGAGAACCATACCTCTAGGAATTCTCCTGCATGTCTAGGTTTGGCTTCGTCTGCTATGGTTACCTTGTCCCAGTTAAACTGATGGCCCTCATATGAGTGTACCGATATTAAGGAAAGCTTGTTGTGCCGTTTTGCTGCCAGCTGATGTTCATGTATTCTGATGGCTAGTTTCCTTCCTGTCTGTCCGATATAATGTTTGTGGCAGGAGTTGCATGGTATTTTATCAAGAATATATCAAGGCAGTGTGGCCAGTTGGTTGGCGTACTGTGTCCTCCTGTTGTCTGTTTAGTAGGCATCTGCAGATGAAGTTGTGGGGATATCCATTCATAGCGATGATTTTGTATAGGTAATCTTCCTCTTTCCAGCGTAGTTCGAGTGTTGTAGTGTGTCATTGCCTGTTTAAATAGTGGCCACTGGCCACACTGCCCTACATCAGGAACCGTCAGAACTGACAACAAGACTCCTAAGACACTGAATCATGGTAGCGCACAAGCCCACAGCCACTATACGACAAACATATACAAGGGTTAAAAACCCCATTCCCACAATGTGCAGAATCAACATGGTTCACAAAATACCATGCAACTACTGCCACAAACATTGCATCAGACAGACCGGAAAGAAAGTAGCCATCAGAATACACGAACATCAGCTAGCAGCAAAACGGCACAACGAACTTTACTTAATATCAGTACACTCAGACAATGAAGGCTATCAGTTTAACTGGGACAAGGTAACCATAGCAGACCAAGCCAAACATAGACACGCACAGGAATTCCTAGAGGTATGGTTCTCCACCCATGATGCAATCACAACCATATAGAATTGGAGATAGTAGGAACTGCAGATGCTGGAGAATCTGAGATAACCAGGTGTAGAGCTGGATGAACACAGCAGGCCTAG
>NC_063346.1:34185763-34280845 GCF_021869965.1 Rhincodon typus | reverse complement strand
ATCTGCCAATGTGGTATACTGCATCCGCTGTACCCGGTGTGGCTTCCGCTACATCGGGGAAACCAAGCGGAGGCTCGGGGACCGCTTTGCAGAACACCTACGCTCGGTTCGCAATAAACAACTGCACCTCCCAGTCGCGAACCATTTCAACTCCCCCTCCCATTCCTCAGACGACATGTCCATCCTGGGCCTCCTGCAGTGTCACAACGATGCCAGCCAAAGGTTGCAGGAACAGCAACTCATATTCCGCTTGGGAACCCTGCAGCCCAATGGTATCAATGTGGATTTCACAAGCTTCAAAATCTCCCCTCCCTCTACCGCATCCCAAAACCAGTCCAGCTCATCCCCGCCTCCCTAAACTGTTCTTCCTCCTACCTCAAGCCGCACCCCCATCTCCTACCGACTAACCTCATCCCGCCCCCTTGACCTGTCCGTCCTCCCTGGACTGACCTATCCCCTCCCTAACTCCCCACCTACACTCACCTTTACTGGCTCCATCCCCGCCTCTTCGACCTGTTTGTTTCCTCTCCTCTATCCATCTTCTATCCGCCTCCCACTCTTTTTCCCTATTTATTTCAGAACCCCCTTCCCCTCCCCCTTTTCTGATGAAGGGTCTAGGCCCGAAACGTCAGCCTTTCTGCTCCTGTGATGCTGCTTGGCCTGCTGTGTTCATCCAGTCCTGCACCTTGTTGTCACGGATTCTCCAGCATCTGCAGTTCCTACTATCTCCTCCAAGGGAGTTAGCTTTCTTTCCAAATTAATTTGCATAGCAAAGAATTTCTCACCTCTTTGGGAGCTGGTGGGGGTGCATTTTAAGTGGAGGAAAAATATGTAAAGAAGTGTCAAAGGGCTGGAGAATTTAATTTACATGAGATTATCCATTACTTCCTTTATTGTTTCTATGCACTGTTTTTGCTTTGAAAGGCTAACACGTAATGATTTAACATGATCAACTGCAAATGCACTCCCCACCCCCCCGAAACTTTCAGAATTTCCTTCACTCTAAATTTTGATAATTTTGATTAAAAGGTTCCCTCTGGAAGGTTGCGGTGTTCATAGGTATTTATTGTTTTGAGAGTTATCATTGTGTTCTGTAAAGCTGTATATAAATTCTAAATCTTATAGATTTGATAAAGCAATAAATATTTGAATAGTGCATTAAAAGAAACTTATTTACTCAGTTATGCCTCTTAACCTAAGATTGTGGAAAAAAAAGTTTCAGTATTAGGGGTGGCACAGAGGATCAGTAGTTAGCACTGCTGCTTCACAGCGCTAGGGACCCAGGTTCGATTCCACCCTCGGGCGACTGTCTGTAGAGTTTGCGCATTCTCCCCGTGTCTATGTGGGTTTCCTCCGGTTGCTCCAGTTTCATCCTACATTCCAAAGATGTGCAGGCTAGGTGGATTGGCCATGCTAAATTGCCCATAGTATTCAGGGCTGAGTAGATTAGTTGGGTTATAGCAGGGTGGGTCTGGGTAGGATGCTCAGAGGGTCATTGTGGACTTGTTGGGCCGAAGGGCCTGTTTCCACACTGTAGGGATTCAATGAATTTTAAAAAAAAGTACAATTTTATGGCCAAATGGCCCTGAAGGAACAGTGATATATTTAAAAGTTGGGATGATGAGTGAGTAGCTTGGAGGGGAGCTTGCACATCATGGTGTTCCCATGTATCTGCTTTTCTTGTCTACCCTGTCTTTATCGTGGGTTTGGAAGATGCTGTCTAAAAGAGCCTTGATTAATTTTGTCGGTACATCTTGTAGACGGTGCACGCCACTGCTACTGTGGAACTGAAGGGAGTGAAGACCATAAGAAATAGAAACAGGAGTAGACCGTTCAACTCATCAAGCCTGCGATAAGTTTAGCGTTCAATAGGACAATGGGTTGATCCAGTTGCAGTAAAATTTCCCTACTCTTATACTCTATCCCCTTGAAATAAGAGCCATCATTCCATTAGCCTTATCGATTCCCTGCTGCACCTGTGTGCTAGCTTTGTGTTTCATGCACATGTCAGTTCCTTTTCCAGGTTTTTTGTTTTTTCTTCATTTAAACAATGCTCTGTTCTTCTTGTTATCTTCTGAAATGAACATCTTCACATTTCTCCATTTGCCAACTTTTTGCCCACTTAACCTATCAATGTGTTTATATCCCTCTTACAACCAGCCTTTTCACCTTTTTGTTGTGTGCAAATTTGGTTACATTACACTCGCTTCCTTTCTCCAAGTCATTAATATATTGTAAACAGTTGCAATCCCAGCACTGATCCTGATTGAACCCCATTGGTCACAGATCGCCAGCCTGGAGAAGAACCCCTTATTCCCCACACTGTTTCCTCCCAATTCTCTATTCATGCTGATATACACCCTGCAACACCGTGGGCTGTTAGCTTACAACTTAACCTTTTGAGAGGTACCTTTGTGAATGTGGTGCCCATGAAATGGGCTGCTTTCTTTTTGGTGTCAAGCATTTTGTTTTGTTGGAGCTGTAGTCATCCAGGCAAGTGGGAGTATTCCATCGCACTCCTGACTTGACAATGGACAGGCTTTAGGGAGTCAGGAGGTGAGTTACTACAGGATTTCTAGACTCTGCTGTTGTCATGTAAATTCTGTAGCTACTTGTCTAGTTCAGTTTGTAGTCAATAGTAACCCTCAGAGGATTCAGCAATGGTGCCTGAATATCAGGGAGCAATGTGTATACTCTCTCTTGTTGAAGATGGTAGTTGCCTGACGCTTGTGTGATATGAATGTTACTTGCTATTTTTTCACCTCAAAGCTGGATATTGCCCATGTCTTGCTGCATTTAGGCATAGACTGTTTCAGTATCTGAAGGGCCACGCTGTGTTTTTCAGAGAAGGCAAAATGATGTTTCTCAGTGATGCATTGGATCATCTAGCCAAGAAAATAATGTGGATGCTGGAGATACTCAACAGGTGTCTCAGCATCTATGGATGGAAAGACTGAGCTAATGTTTCAGATTGATCAAGTTATTTCACTATGCAGATGTTGTTTCATCTGAGTACTTGCAGAATTGAGTGTTTTTGGCCAGTGGTGGTTTTGCATATTAATTGAGACTTTGTGTAAAGTTGTAGAGTTGTTCTGTTTTCATAGATGCCATTTTCCTTATACAGGTTGATGCAATACTGAACCTGGTGTCGACATTGATTCAGGATCAACCAGATCAGCCAGCAGAAGATCCTGACCCAGAAGATTTTGCTGAAGAGCAAAGTCTTGTTGGTAGATTTATTCATTTATTTCAATCTGAAGATCCTGACCAACAGTATCTGGTATGTTAACTTGATGGCTTTAGGTCTTATTCTTTCCTTTTGTAAATAAATGAAAAGATTTTGCCTGCTTTTGGTTTTGAGGCATTTATGGCAAATATTTTCCTTCCATTTACCTCTCAAAATAAGTGCCCCTTTTTGATGTTCTTACCATGACTTTTTTTCTTTGTCAGGAATTCCGAGTTCTGACAAACGAATTTTGATACTAGTATTTGGTTGATGAGCTATGAGATTCACTGTCCTGGTGTAACTAGGTAGTTTGGAGATTTTGATCATATCCATGTTATGGAATTGTCATTTAGAACTTGGAAATCCTGAACTGAGTTAATATTCATAAGAATAAAGATAATGCTATAGTGCAACTTCTCAGTGTTTGTTTAAAAACTTTCCAATAGTCACTTGGTTATGTAAAATTAGAGCAAGATTTCACCAAGGGAAATCCCAAATGGGATTATGAAAACTTGTGTGCCTAAACTTGACAGTTTACAGAATTGTGAAATATCTAGCTTTGGAACAAAATTAAAGCAAATTGCTTCTGCCTGTTGGACTGCCTGAACCAAAGCCCGTCCATAGCTGAATAATGGAATGCTTTTTTTTTTTGGAAGAGCACCCAGTGCTGTCTGAAGCCAGCTGATAATAGTATACAAAAGCATCTTGAGCCAGTTCCCCTCAGCTCCCATATTCCTAGGATGGTGATTGTTCAAAACCAGTGCTTGATCAAAACCTAGTCTTGAATGCTTGTACTGCATAAATGTGGTTTTAATGTGCAAGGCTTGCACATTGGTAAAATGGAAAATACATACAAAAATATGAGGGTGAGTACGTTATGTCTAATTATTTTGTCTTCTGGCAAATCATTAAGGTAAAATTTTGTCTTTACTGCCTTGGCGTTGAGTCTCTTGAGTGGAGTCCAAAGGGAAATGTGGTTGCAGTGGAAAGGGAAATTGCTTATCTGTTGCCAAAACATCTATTTATCCCCATCAATTTAAAGGATGGAAAATTCGGTGTGTTATTAGATGTTTGTAGTTCTTTCCCTTCCATATTTTCTTCTGTATTGAATCTGAGCCATGTGTAATATCTCTTTGTTTTGAGAAATATGTCAAGTTTTGACATGAAGTAGATGTAGTGGACTGACGAGGCAGTGTAACATGTAACACAACGGGTGAATTTAAGCTCTAAGTAAATCGCTTTATCTGACCTATTTGATTGTTTTACAGTTTAAACCAATTCGAAGTATATATTGTTCTAAATGTGAAATGTTGAGACATAGTCCATTAATTCTGCTGAACTAAGCTTGAGGAATTTATGTTAGCACTACCAAGATAACAAGGTTGCACTCCATAAAATTATTCATAGTGACATTTTTTGATAAATGCTGCAAATAATTGGCCTCTTCAAGTTAATGATTTGTTTTAAAGAAACAACAAAATCCTGCTAATTTGAATTTTGAATCTGGTCAGTTATTGAATTTGAGAGTAACTGATCGTTACCTATTTGCTTATTTCAGTCAGTCCACAGTATCAAAGCTCATACTGCTTAAGTAACAGAAGTACAAAGTTCCTTCTTGATCATAACAGGTCACTCAATAAATAAAATTCAGTGCAAGGCTAAAAATCCTGCAGCTGATGGTATAACTTCTTTACTTGTTGAAAGCTGTGACAATTTACATTCGAAATTAAGATAGCATATCTGAAGATGTCCTTAAAGCACAGCATTCCCTCTGGTTTTCTTGAGGGTATCTTCTTTACACTGCTGAAGACTGTCTGTCTGTCTGTCTGTCTGTCTGTCTGTCTACATTTGTAGTGTGAAAAGTAACTTGACTAATGCTGTTACAGTGAGAACTATTTAAAGCAGTTTAAGATTCAATTTGGTAGATGCTGAGTAGGAGCCAATATTAATATTAGTAATGAATGCTGTCAGTGAAGCAGTTTTATTTCCATTTCATCGGTGCAAATGTGAGCCTTAATTTGTTAGTGAAGTTAATTAGAATATGACACAATCTTCAAGAGCAGAGAAGGCAATAATCAAAATGATCAGTATCTGCTGTGGCATGGAAAATTTTGAAATATGTTTGAAAGGTTGACTAGATGGGGAGAAAAGACTGCAAACTCAAATTAGAAGGAGCTGATCTGTCCGGAGGGTTATTTTAATTCAAGTCTGTCTAGTTAGTTTATTAGTTGGAACAGTGACTATCACCTTCGCGTTGAGTTTCTACAAAGAAACCAGAGTCTCTTAGTCTTCAATGTACAAAAAAATGCTAAAAATACTGATCAAATCAGGTAATTGTGAAGAGACACATTCCAGACCAGTGACCTTTCATCCAAGCTGGAGTTCTGGTCACCTACTTAAATGTTAATTCTGTTCATCCCCACAGATGCTGCCTGACCGATTTTTATGGTACAGCATTTATGTTTTGTTTTCTGATTTCCAGCAGCTGTAGTGTTTTGTTTCTTAACTTCAGTTGACTGGCAGACTGTGTTCTCAATATTGTTCTTGATTTACTGCTTGGATTTTAACAAGATGTAAATGTGTACATTGACATCAATAAGTTTTATATTTGCATTGCAGAGGGTTAATATCTGAACTGCAAAAAAAAACCCACACATTGGATAGTAATTTACAATTTAAAACTGGCAGATTACACTTTCCAGAAATGTGTGTGCTGGTTACTGTAAACTGCATAAAGCAATTTAGGATGGTAACAGAGATAACAAGGTGTAGAGCTAGATGAACACAGCAGGCCAAGCAGCATCATAGGAGCAGGAAAGCTGATGTTTCGGGCCTAGACCCTTCGGATGGTAACAGTTGTTTCTTAATATAAACAAAATGACTGTTGTTGCAACAAGCCATCAGTGCCATTCTGTAATTCTCTCAGTATCTCTGTGGCAGTCATGGCGCCATTAATTCAGAGAGCACAGTTTTGTTGTAGGATGGAGCTGTGGTAATTAGATCCTTAGATTGTGTTTTTAAAAAAAAAAAGTTTCAGTGGGGGACTGTAGAAGTCCTTGCAAGTTCTGGCATAATGTATGTTGTGGCATGCCATTTGTCGTAATATCCTGGAATGTCTGCACTATAGTGAGGGCATGGATGTGCTATAAATGTTACATGTTTGCAGCAAATTGTCCCAGTCCTCCAATTTCCTGATCGAAGGAAGAATGGAAGCTTGAATATATAACATTGAACATTGATGCATGTCTTTTTAAAAAGTGCTTTTTCGTAAGGACTGCTATGGAAATGGAAGGGACACTTCTTGTATGTCAAAACGGATTTATGCTAATAGAAGTACTTGTGTGTTTAAATTTAATTATATCTGATTATTGGATCTCATTTGGCCTAAATTTTAAAATTTAAAAAGAGGTATTTCTACTCTATTTAGTCACTACTAAAGCTCTTGCCATCAAAAATTGATGGAAATTTGCTACCATTCCCAATTTTATGTGTAAACTTGATATATGGCTTCAGATTAAATATACTCTACAAAGGAAGTGTCGTATATCTTTGTTTGAAATGAAAGTGTATTTTTTAAAGTGATTTTTTTTTTTGTTTCATGTCATCTTTCTTTAAACAGATCTTAAACACTGCCAGAAAACATTTTGGTGCTGGCGGGAATCAAAGGATTCGTTTCACTTTGCCACCATTGGTTTTTTCTGCCTACCAGCTGGCCTTCTGCTACAAAGAAAATTCAAAAGTGGTGAGCTGGAAGCTTTTAATAAGTGTTTTTTTTTTTAAAATTATTAACGAGAAGAATGGATCTTTTCTACTGTTGGATTATCAGAACTCAAATTGATATTATTCTCTTTGTGGCCATCAGGTCCAGAATATATACCACCTTGGTCACTTTGATTTAAAAGTTGAAGGTCTAGGTGCTTATGATAAAAAAAATTAAATCATTTCAAGCAATATTAATTGAGTTGGGGTGGGAGGTCTGGTTAATCAATGCATATTTGAGTGCTTAGACTTGGAATACAATCTCAAAATTGTAAAAATGGCCCCAATAGTTTTTAATAAAAAAAGACCATAGCATTTTGTGTAGATTTACTTGGATAGTGGTAGGAATAGCAAACCACAGTTAGTGAGGAGAGACTATCTTCACTGGAGTAGAGAAGATAAAAGGAAGTTTAATAATGTTGTAATTATAAAAGGTGTTCTAGATTATCTATCAAAACCTTTCTAGTTGAGAGTTTGTGATGAGAGATCATCAATTTAGAATACCACAGGGGGAAAAAGAGGTTAGTAATTGCAGATGATACTAAATGTGGTTATTTTCTTCTTAATGAGAAAGGAGAAGTATAGAGAAACATGGGAGACTTTGTAGTTCTTGTTTACAGGTCCCTGATTATTCCTAAAGCAATCCAAAAATCTGGCACAGGTGTAATAGGTTGAGTGTTTTCTCTGTATCTGCATTGAAGAGTTTGTCACTCAAATTTCTTCACTGTATAGCATTAGTATTTCCTACCTTTTTAGTTAACTTGCTGTAATGACCACCTTCACCAATGGCAGCAAAGATGGTTGTGTTAGATGAGACAAAATAAGCTATAAAATCGTTGCACAATTTCCATTGCAAAAATGAAGTTAAAAATTGTGAACGGGACTTGATATTTACTGTTGAGTTGCAATTTAAATTTGTTTTATTTAGTGGCCTGCATTTAGCGTTATTATCCTTTCTGTAAGTGGGCTTTCATTCTGTGTAGTGTTGCCAGTGACTTTGAGTACAAATAGAGAATTTTATTGCAAGAATTGCTTTATCTTTGTGCAACCCATCCACAAGTGGTGTTCAACTAAGGTGAACACCTAATAGAACTTCTCCCTGATCTGCTGAAAGTTAAGGATCAATCTACCTTAAAAATATTGTTTTGTAAAAATGTTTGTGTGTAAGTAGCTGAGTTTAAGCTTGTTTATATTTCTATTATAAAACATTCAACTTCAAGATGCGCATTGAAATTAATTTTACTTTTTAATGTTGGTCGTGAGTAATATAATCATGGAGTCATACAGCATGGCAACAGACCCTTTGGTCCAACTCATCCATGACCAAGTTTCCCAAACTAAACTTGTCCCATTTACCTGTGTTTGGCCATATCCCTTTGAACCTTTCCAATTCGTGTACCTGTCCAAATGTCTTTTAAATGTTGTAACTGTACCTTCATCTACCACTTCCTCTGGCAGTTCGTTTAGCTCCCTCACCCTAGGCCAAAGACCTTTTCTATTCACCTTATCTATGCCCCTTCTGACCTTATAAACATCTATAAGGTCACCCCTCAACCTTCTGTGTTCAGCCTCTCCTAACTCAAACTCTCCATTCCCAGCAACATCCTGGTAAGTCTTTTCTGCACCCTCTCCACTTTAAAAATATCCTTCCTATAGCAGGGTGATGAGAATGGCACAAAATGTTTGCAAAAGTGGCTGCTTCAACGTCCTGTACAACCTCAACATGACATCCCAATTCCTATACTCGAGTCTGAGCAATGAAGGCAAGCATGCTAAATGCCGCCTTAACCACCCTCTCTACCTGTGATGCATATCACAAAGTATATACTTGAACCCCTAAGTCTCTCTGTCCTACAACACTACCTAGGGCCCTACCATTAATTGTATAAGTCCTACCCTTGTTTGTTTTACCAAAATGCAATACCTTGCATTTATCCAAATTAAACTCCATCTGCCAGTCCAGACTCCATTGAACTGATTGATCAAGATTTCTTTGAAATCTTAGATAACCTTTTTTCACTGTTCACTGTTTTGGTATTATCTGCAAACTTAGTAACCATGTCTCCTACATTCTCATCCAAGTTGTTTATGTAAATGACAGACAGAAGTGGATCCAGTACCGATCCCTGTGGAAAGCCACTCATCACAGGCCTCCAGTCAAAAAAAAAAACCCTTCACCACCCTCTGTCTTTTACTGTCAAGCTAATTTTGTATCCAATTGGCAAGCTCCCCCTGAATCCCATGTAATCTAACTTTACTAATTAGTCTACCATGTGGAACCATATCAAAGGCTTTACTGTTTCAGAAGACAGTAAGGACTGCAGTTGCTGGAAGCCAGAGTCAATAAACATGGACAAAAAGAAAGTTGCTGGAAAAGCTCAGCAGGTCTGGCAGCATCTGAAGGGAAAAACAGTTAAGGTTTCAGGTCCGGTGACCCTTCCTCAGAACTGATGGTGGCTGGGAAAATGTCAGTTTATATGCAGAAAATAGGAGTTGGGTGGGGTACGGAGTAAACGATAGGATAGAGCCCAAAGAGAGAGAGACAGTTGGACAGACAAAGGAGTTGTAAGCTATCAGGCTGGGAGGGTGAATAGTTGTTAATGGGGACTGTTAGTGATTCAATAAACATGAAGCTGGACAAACGCAGCAAGTCATACAGCATCAAGACTGCCCTGACAAAGGGTTTTGGCCTGAAACTTTCACTTTCTGCTCCTGTGCTGTCTGACCTGTATTTGTCCAGCTCCCTTTACTGTTTCATGTTTCACGTGATTAATGAATTTGAGTGGTACTCTAAATATTCATGCCAAAGCATTTCACCTGATTCCATGATCTGAATTCATGTTCATTATAAGTTGATTAGCGATCTGACTTGCACTGGTAAATACTTTGACTAATTTATAGTTCACACATTGCTTTGCTTTGACACCAGTTATTTTACACAGGTTGATGCAGTATGAATACACAGTTGTTTCTTACTTTGGAATGTAACCTGATGCAATTACGATGAATTCAGCCAGTGTTTGACGGGTATATCTACATTTATAAGATTTGGTCCCAGTTGCATCTTGAATAGTAAATTTTTCAGTGATTTTTCTGGTATCTGCCTCCATCTCAACCAGAGGCCTCCATCATATTCTATTCAACTGGGAACTTGGTTTCAGATCACATTTTCTCCATCTCACTGATAATGTATAAGTTTCTATCCCTTTCTCAATTCTTTTGCTCCAGAAATCGCAATAGCTGCACTTTACACTTCTGGCTTAATTACTTGATTGTTTTCCTTGCCAGCCTTTAGTCCTTCATACTCTATAAAATCTTGATGTTTAAAATGCTGCATGCATTCTGGCTTGTCAGCCATGTCGCTCCGCCTTGTCACTGAATTGGATCACCATCCCTGAACTATTTAAGTCCTTGTCTTCAGATTCCTCAAAGAACTGGTTTACCTCTCAACAAGGACTCAACACAACCTACCTGCTGAATCTTTTCCACTCTGCACCTGATCCTCCACCCAAAACACTCTCTTGTTTTGTTTCTGACTTTTTCTATATGCTTCTGACCATTGTAGTGTTGATTTCACCTGTATGTGTGCTATTCTTTGGAATTCCTGAAACTTCTCTGCCTTGTTTCCTTTCTTCTAAGAAATCATTTTGGGATGAAAATAAAAGCAAATTAAAGATTTGTATCTCTTCTTTGAAGCAATATCAGTTCTTTCTCCAAAATTGGTCAAATTGATACTGAGAATTTATGGAGTCAACTCATCTGAATCCATTGAGTAAAATTAGATTGATTTAATAATGCCAGTTTAATTGCAGTTTATGCCAAACATTTTATTGCTGTGACCTGTGTTGAGTCACCAAACTTTTTAAAAAAACTAGCTGCAAAGTTCCTCTTAACTTGAGCTCTTTGTTTATTCCATCTTCTAGGATGAAAAATGGGAAAAGAAATGCCAGAAGATATTTTCTTTTGCCCACCAGACTATAAGTGCCCTAATTAAAGCAGAACTTGCAGAGTTGCCTCTCCGTCTGTTTCTGCAGGGAGCACTTGCAGCTGGGGATATTGGATTTGAGAACCATGAAACTGTGGCTTATGAGTTTATGTCACAGGTAAGAATTAACATTTTTGTGTGGCAGGAATTTTTAAGGTGTTCAAATGGAAGAAATTCTGGCAGTAAGATCTAAACTTTTTGGTTACTGTTTTATTATAAAATGAGTCATTAATACTTGACTTTTCCTCCTGCATGTCTCAGAATTCCCAGCAAAATAAATTCCTGCATTAGCGTGTTACAATTGTAGCAAACAACTTTTGCCACAATTGTTGTGTAATTTTATACTGAAGCCTGCTTTCTGAATCTGTCGTACCAAGTCTTGTGATTATGACACTTTACTGAAACATATTTTCCAGGCATTCTCTCTGTATGAAGATGAAATCAGTGATTCCAAGGCGCAGCTAGCAGCAATTACATTGATAATTGGGACATTTGAGCGCATGAAATGCTTCAGTGAAGAGAACCACGAGCCTTTGAGGACACAGTGTGCACTGGCTGCTTCAAAGTTGCTTAAGAAGCCAGATCAGTGTCGTGCTGTTAGCATCTGTGCTCATTTATTTTGGTCTGGGCGGAATACTGATAAGAATGGAGAGGAGGTAAGAACTTAAATGTTTAGCCATCAATAAACTACTTAAATGTAATCAGGCCTTTTTATGTTTGTGTTTATTAACTTTTGTAAGAGCTTGCTGTAAAATTGTAAATATTGATAAGACTTACTTCACTTTTCAACATTTAGATTATTGCATTAAATACCGGATTTATTTTCTACAAAATAAGTAATATCTAAATAGTGAAGGAGTATTCAGTTTGACTGCATATTCAGAAGGCTTAGAAGTTTTGCCCTCAATGTCTCCATACGATGCAACAATTTGAACTTTCAAGTTGCATTGGAATGCCGACTTAAAATATTGTTGTTCACCACTTTGATCTTTTCAAGATGCAATTGTAATACTGTGGTGCATAAAACCGGAGCTGCATTTAAGAAATTTTTGATTTTGGGCCCTACATATCAGTAAACTTGTATTTCACTATGTCCAGAATATGTTGTGTACTTTACTGGTATTCGGTGATTAAATTTGTGACATGGATGTAGGCTTAACAATGTAACTTCCTAAAACCTCTACCTTGGAAATATTAGGAAATTGTTCTTCGAATAAATATTCTAATTACAAAGTGCTGCATGTATATTGTTCTTGGGATAACCCAAGGACACAATTGCTGGCACTGTGATCATATATTGAGCTATTTCTTTTGTGTTTTTGGATGCTTAATTGAACACATTGAATTGTTTAATTTCCATTTTCTCCTCAAAGATTCACGACGGCAAGAGAGTGATGGAATGCCTTAAAAAGGCTTTGAAAATAGCCAATCAGTGCATGGATCCATCGCTACAAGTACAGCTCTTCACTGAAATTCTTAATCGATACATATACTTTTATGAAAAAGAAAATGAGGCGGTAAGCTTCAACTAGTGATTATTACATTATTTACTTTGACAGTTGTCCTTTTTTAGCACACTTTACTAAAAATCTGCTCGCATGTGTAGGCTTTTTTAAAATGGATAACTTCTCCGCTTATAAGTCAAGTGGGCTAAGTGAGTACTGCTTTTAAAGGTCTGTGCTCAATTGATAGCGTCTATCCTAATGAGACACAGCTTTGCATATTTTGGACTACATTTGCTGGAGAGTTCTCTCACAGGCCCTTCAGCATTGAAAATAGAAATTACACTAATGTTTTGAGTAGAAATCATTAAAAGAATTTGACTTCCTTCAGATCTGAATAGTTCTCATGGAGAAGGTAGAGTGAGCAGTAAAGTTTGCTACATAAATATTTATCTAAAAACAGTGAATGGGTTTAATGACCAGGCTTTGCGTTTTTTTAAAGTGTGTTGACACAGTGAAGAAAATAGATGGGCAAAAGTCATAAGCTGTGAAAATAAAACCGGTTGGTGTAAATCTCCCCAAGATGTTATTAGGGAGCAAAAGGTTTTTTTTGTCCAGTCATAGAAGACCTCTCTTTCGGTTCAAATTGTTTTACACAGCAATACTTATTAACTTTTTTTATGACATGCAGACAAACCTGTTGCATGTTCCTTTCTAGTCAGGACAATATGGAGGTGCGGCGTACATGGTTAACAATTGGTTTTGGTTACTTCACATTTTTCAGCGGACAATAGTCACGATTCCTGTTTGGGATCCCCATCCAGTAAACTCACCTGAAATCCACACGATCATGTTAGTTGTGATTACCACCATCACCATCAGCACCACCACTTTCAGTGTTCGCATCATTTCTGGATAGTCATGTTTTTTGATTCCTACTTGAATGACGGATGCCTGAGTTAGGTGTTTCAAGTCTGCTACGCATGGGAGACCTATGTTTTGAGACACTGCTTTTTCCTCCCATCAACCCTTTTCAATGCAATCTTCAGTCACCATTGTTAATCTTCTATTTCTTGTACTAGTTCCCCCAATCTCAACCCTTTTGAGATTTGACAACGAAACAAGTTGTATACATGGCATTTTTAGCATTTAAAAATATACTTGATGAATGTATTGAAAATGAACACCATGAAGATTGTGCGAGATGAAAGACAAGGATCAGAATGATTTTGAGAAGATCTTTTGAATTTCATGTGAACAGTACAGTTTGAATTTGATGCATTAATTTCTGCCCCACCTAAACATTAAAACACCTCAAGTCCAGTAAGACATTGCTGCATTTTTTGACTTTTTTGACCTCTGCACAACTGTTAACACAGCTGAATTTAACATTATCCTCCAATTCAGTCAGGTTGCCTTGTTCTGAACTATGTAACCATAGTCAGAGCATCCCTAACAATGGTTTCTATTACTGTACATTTTTTCTCTATGCAATCTTGAATCAAACCATGCTTCTTTCCACTTATTTACCAGTTGCCTTGGTGATATCATCCAGTTGTTTGCATGATGCTCCTTTCTGAATGTGGCTGTAATCTCAGTTAGACATATTTGAATGTGCAGCATTAAAGGGGGAAAATGCTTTCAAAGTTAATGTAAATATTACAAACTTTCCCTTAAACTTTTGTATGCAGGTGACTATTCAAGTTTTAAATCAGCTTATTCAAAAAATAAGGGAAGATCTCCCAAACTTGGAATCCAGTGAAGAAACTGAGCAAATTAACAAACACTTTCACAACACACTGGAGCACCTGCGTCTGAGGAGAGAATCACCTGAAGCTGATGGACCAATTTATGAAGGTCTTGTCTTGTAGCTCAGCACCACACAAGTTTATAAAGATTCCAGAAAACAAAATCCCTATTACATCTCCTTTTCTGTAGTAGATGGTTATAGAATGTGCCTTTTAGACATGCCAAGACAATAGGAATGCCATTGAAATGTATTATACATAGAATATTCTATCTATTGACCAGTACTACTTTCAAGGAAGACTTTCCTTTGATTTAAGCCAGTGAAATTAAAAATCTTAATGTCATTTAAGAGATTGTTTTATCTTCCACAACATGACCTTGTATTTACCTTTATGTACACATTTCAATTTGAGCCAAAAGTGACCACACTAATCTGTTTTATAAACTAAATTGTCTTGCAGTCTAATGTAAAATCCCTATATCTGATGCTTGAAAGTTAGCTGTTTCAGCAAACCTCTAGCAGTTCACCACATTTTGTTTGAGAGTCAATTAATTTAAAAGCCAGTAGTTTATTTCAGCTGAGTATTTGCTCATGAAATCTTTTCTTTTGAAGATGGAAGTTACAAAATATCCTGTTGGATAGAACAGTAATTGTTTCAAGGAAGTGAGTATGCAGATTGGATCATATAGGAGTAGGCTAACAGGTCCAATTACCTCATATGCTATAACCATCTGATTTTATAATTGACAAATTTCAGTTAATTATAAAGCTAGAAATTACATGGGCACAGTTAACATGCAAAGGTTACCAGTTTCAAATTTGTATTTAGTATGTTAGAAGCAAACTTTCTATATTGTTAATTGGACTCTAATTCTCTTAGGAATCCAGAAATCTATAACTGTACCACACTAAGCTAGAATGATAAAAATTAACCCTCATTGGATATGCTGTTAAAAGATTTGTAACATTTTACCTACTTTTCACATATTACAATATGTTTTGTAACAAATTAGCCAATTGAGATTAGTGTACTGGAGCTCAGGACAAAGTTCTGAAACTGGCATTAAATTAACTTAAATTGATCTTTTACTTGCAAAATTCGCTGAAGTTTGTCTTACTGAGTTAATAAAGAACAGTGCAAGTATTTTGCCTCTACTTTTTACTGGACACAATATGTATGATATCTAAAACAGAATTTGGTGAACCTTTCACAGCTTTTTATTATCCAAGAAACCAAGTTAATTTTAAAGTAGTATTAAAATTTAAGAACATGCAAGTTCACACTGAACTTTCTACTTGCAAATTTTCAAGTTTGGTTTATTTTGTCATGCACAGAATATTGTAAAAGCTAATTAACTGGTCCATAATCCCAAAATTCTGCAAATTCTTCCCAGTGTGTAAGTGTACAGATCAAGAATATTAATGGTTTGTTCGGTTACTTCCCTACATGACCAGTTGTTAAAATTCTGCTGTCAACTGAGGCATCCAAGATTAGGGAAATGAAAATTACCAGTGTGTCCTGATTTAAGTAACTATCTATTATCTCTGCTGGTAGTGCATCTTTTTGGACTTGAATGCAAGGAATTTGATGTTTCTGTGGTCAGATAACTTAAATGTTCACCATGGATGCTCGCACACGATCATTGCACACTTGGGTGGGTTACTGGAAGATGACCAGACTAATTTAACCATAACTTCTAAAGCTGTTTACTCTCTAGAATAGTTGAGAAAATAGGGAAGGGAAGTACCATAAAGTGCACCCTTTTCATTAACATGTAATTGGAAAACATTAATGTGGCATAATATTGACAATATAGCTGCTGTTTTGACTAACTTTAAATATGCATGCAGCTGAATAGAAACTCGTTTCCATATGTTTCTTGAGCATCCTCCTGGAAGAAAATGCAGTTGAACTTTGCATTAGCTGAGAGCTATGTGAATCTTATCCTTCTCCATTCTGAAGGATTGATTGGAAAAAGTGTTAATCCATTTGTAACAAGTCCAGTTTTTGTACAGATTGTCAAATTATAAAGGTTGTCTTCCAAATTATGCATTATACTAACAGATGTGAGGCTGTTTGTGATTTTTTTTTATTGCAGCCATTTTACATAGTGTCAATTAATTCCAGTAAATCTGTTTAATGCACCTCCTGTGTGACAGTTCATAACCCAGCAATTTGCTGGCTATTCTAATCTCTGTTTGCCACCTAAAAGAGAAGGAAGTTCTGCTTTGTCATAATTATTTTGACAAAATAGCAAGCGGCATACCACTAAAGGAAAAAGTTTTGTAGCTTGAGATTACAAAAAACAACTTATAATATACCCCACTGTGTTAAATCAACCTTTCTAGGACAAGTGGTGAATTGACCAGTTTCTACACCGTGGATTTACAACATGTATTGTTTAGTATTTTGTACCTATCTTTTTCTCTGAAGGTGTATTTTTTTCCCATTGCCCACTCAAGTTGCTCATTGAGAACCATTTGTAAAATTGGAAGCTAGCTTCTCAAATCAAAGCAATTCATAGGTTTGACCCGAAGAACTTTTTTGTTTAAAGCTTTCTAATTGTCTGACACTGTCTACAAATGGCACACTTTTAGAATCTGCATTGTACTCTACATCAGTCAAGCAGGTGAGCTAGGTGAGAGACTTCTTGCACATTTTAAAGGTAGAGAAGTCTTGATTAGCAGGATGATGAGAACTGTCCAACGTTAATTCACTGAAAGCAGTGTATCTTATGCCCTAATTGTTTTACATTTGTCAGTCATTTTCCTTAATCTGTGAAAACTGTTGCATTGTTTATTTTAGATATTGATATTGCTTCTCTAGAATGCTTACTCCTCATTATGCTGTAGGTGTAGCAGTAATTTTGAATTCTATAGTAGTTGTAAAGACTATTCCTAAAAGTAGGCACATCACGTACTTCATGTAAAATCTTGAGCTGCTAAGTTGATAAAAGGGTGGTGTTTGCTGTATTCAGAGGTTTATGATGTATTTGTACACATGTATCCTTGCAACCAAGCATGTATTCATTTCCCCATTTGAGAAATGAAATATACTTTTTGAAATCACTGTAACATACTTGTAAGCTTTATAATTCCTTTGTAAATTAACTGGAGTATTATGGTCAATGTATTCAACAAGAAACCTATTAAAATGCTTGACCAAGTATGGAGTGTTCATTGTACTTTATGCTTTTCAAAACAGTTCATTATCAATGAAATTTTGCTAATGGAGATGTTTTGAACAAAGCTACTCTTGATGGCATAGGGCAAGAGGAAACTAATATGAAATTGGAACGCAGGAAAGATGCATGAGGCTTCAACACATGAAAGATGCGTCAACACCTTTTAAGGTGCTGGGAAATGGAACTTCCAAAAAAAAATTGAAGGAATGCATGCTGAATATCTTACAATACTCTGCCTAAAGTGTGGTTGGATGCCAGTTGGCAGAATAGTGCTTGCAATTAAAGAAGTGAGAATTAATGTTATAGCGATTATGGTAGACAGATTATGTTTACTTACTTGGTTGATCAGTATACTTTATCAACTCAGTAAGAAAACCTGTATTGGAAATTTTAAAGCTGAGATTAAGACCAAATATGAATGAAAGACACCAGGAAGATGGCTACAGGGACTGACATGAAGAGTGAGATGAGCAGAACTGGTACTGATGTCCAATTATCATCCATGCTCCCTGTCTGCCCATTTAGGGTGCTCTTTATTTCCATGCATCTAACCTTAGTAGTTGGTCATCACATCTTGAAAGGGTTTTAACACCTCAGAAGCAAATTTAACAATCTGACTATATTTGAATAATTGGGATTTCTGCCCAGGAAGTGTAGCTTCAAGTGCCATAGTATTTAGGGCTCTTTCTTCCATAGCTTGGAAACAAGTTATAATTGTTTTGACTAAGTGCCTTGCAGCAAGAGATTAAAATTTTCAATATTGCCTCTTAAGAATTTCTCTTTTTTTCAGTATTCAGCACTTCCTTCTCATTTTCTCGAACTGCAATGTGACTGCATCCCTTGACAATACTCTCCTGTATTTGTGTTGACATGGGTTATTTGGATTCTGTCTTGGGTGCAAAATTAAAATTTGTCAATAATGTCTTATCTATTCAAAGTCACAACACACTTAATTTCCTAAACAATATTTAAATTGACATATGCCTGATTTCTTATGCTGGTAAGTTGATGTTCAAAATAATTGACTAGCCTCTACACAGCCATTGCTGTAAACACCTTCTGCAGGGGGAAGAGCTAGTATATTTTATTGCATGTGTGCAGAGTTAGATGATGTAGCAAATACTGTTTGAATTACGTCAAGATTTAGGTGACGCAAAGGTTACTCGGACTTCATAATGAAGTCTAACTTTTAGATCCATGTCAAACCTCTATTGCAAAAATAGGCTAATAAGCAAGGTGACTTTTGTACAACATTGTACAAACATTCAGCACATAAATGGTGATTAAGAATCATTAACCGTTAAGAAGATGTCACTTCAGTAAGCCAATGTATGCAACATAAACACTTGAGGTGAAAATCTTAAACATTTATTAATTAGAGTGGACATAAAATTGATTGCAAGTTCCACTTCTGGGAGTTTAAGTTTTAAAAATTGCACACAATGCATGCAGGAGAACTGTATTTATAAATCTGAAGATTACGTGCAAATAACATTAGTCTATAGCAGCACTACCTAGACCCTGAAAAACAAAGTTATTTTCACAATTTGATTTACCCTCTTGTTTAAGCCTATTTTAAAATTTTTATTTGCTATCTCTGATCCCAGGGTTGAAAATTCCACATTGAGTTGGCTAACTGTAACTGGGACATACTTGACTCCTGACAATCTGATGTTGTATAGGCTAGATCCAGAGTGTGAATTCCCAGATCTGGAACTGGGGTTGCATCTGAATTTTCCCAAACTGAAGCTTCAGCTTAACTGAAGTAGCCATTTCCTACCTCATCAAAACAGCTGCCTCATGAGTGGGACTGTTAGAATAACTCCTCCATAAACAGGATCCCTCTCCTCCCTTTTTGGTGGTTTTCAAATCACTGACCACCCTTGATCGGCTGTGATGGACTGGGCATGTTGTATGCGTGACTGACACGAGACTCCCCAAACAGGTGCTCCACTCCCAGCTCCGAAACAAGAGGCATGTCCCAGGTGGACAGAGGAAACTCTTCAGTAATATCCTTGTGGCCTCACAGGCATAGTGTGGAATTCCTACCGATGCCTGCAACCCCTGGCCCAAGGCCATCTAAAATACAGGAGGAGCGTCCGGGAAGGGGTCGAGTGCTTTAAGACTTGCTGTCAGGAAAAAGCGGAAGCTGGACAAATACAGCAAAAGGAGTGTGCCGCCACACCAAAACCCCACCCCCTCCTTCCCACGACCACCTTTTGCCCCAAGTGTGGTAGAGTCTGTGGAAGCTGCATTGGTCTGTACAGCCACCTACGGACTCACCCTGAGAGTGGAAGGGTCACCCTTGCCAACGACTATAGTAAATGACCATTACATCATTCCCCGCAACCCAGGAGGCTGAATTTCCTTACCCCTCAATGTCTTGAACTTGGTTTCTAGTTTCCCACCTTCCCACACGGTCTCTGAGATCATCTTGTCTACGAGATCTACCTCCTGCTCTGTGAACCCTATTAAATATTCAGGTACACAACTTCACTTCCTAACAAGCCACATTAGATGATATTAGTAGTTCTCTGTCCTCCGGGTTCTGCTCATTTTTCCTTCAATTCTTTACCCCTCCAGCCTTGCAAACAGTTGGGCCGTCCCCAATTTCTCTTCCCTCTAAAGTCCTTGAATGTGTTTCCTCCAAACTTCATGCCCCACTTTCTCAGTATTCCATTACTGAAACTTGCAAAACCATAAGAAATAGGAAAAGGAGAAGGCTGTTCTGCCCTCAAGCCTGCTTTGCCAATCAATAGGATCATGGCTGATGCAACATTCCTCACGTCCATGGTCTTGTCCTTTTCCCAAAATCCTGGTTATCCTACTGATCAAGAATCGATCTAGCTCTGCTTTCAACATATATAAGGACTCAGCCCTCTTAGCTCTCTGCAATGAGTTCTGGAGGAACTCAACCCTCAGATGAAATGCCTTCTTTTCTCAGTCTTAAATTGGCACCCCTTTATTCTGAGATTGAGAATTTATTCTGAGAATATCTCCATAGCGCCAATCAACCATCCTCTCCTGCCACAAATGTTGGTTAACTCAGTTGGCTGCACAGCTGGTTTGCATTGTATAGTTACACCAACAGCTTGGGCTCAATTCCTGCACTGGCTGAGGTTACCATGAACGACTTTCCTTCCCGACCTCTCCCCTTGCTGGAGGCATGGTGACCCTCAAGTTAAACCACCACCAGCTGTGTGTTTCTAATGAGAGAGCAGCTCTGTGGTCTGGTTGGATAATGGTGACTTTTTACCTGCCAATCATCAAAAAAGCTCTTGTGGGTTGTTAACTGTGATTTTGATATGATTGTAACAAATGAAAATTATTCCTCTTCACCCTTGACCTGTGTTTGCAGCCTTTGTTAGTTCATCATGCCAGTTCCCCTAATATCTCTCTGCCATCCAGCTGAGTAGGAATTTTTCTATTTATTCCTAGGATGTGCACATCACTACCTATTTCTAATTGCCCTTAAGATTGTTATGAGCTGCTTCCTCAAACTGCTGCAATCTATGATTCAAGTACACCTACAAGAGAGTGTATTCTAGAATTTGACCTAGTGACAGTGGAGAAACTGCAACGTAATTACAAGTCAGATGGCGTGGCTTGTAGCTGTTGGCCTTTTCTTCTCGAGTTGAAATTGTGGGTTTCAGTGGTGGTGTCTCAACCTCAGAGTTGTTGCAGTGATTCGTGTAGAAGGTACATTCTGCTGCCACTGTTGGAGGTGGAAGGAATGAAGGTTGAATATGTTAGGATGCTAATCAAGCAGGCTTCTTTGTTCTAAATGGTGTTGAGCTTCTTGTGTATCGGATCTGCAACCATTGCCGTATTATACTATCCTGGGATCCATGAATAGCTCTTCTCAAGCCTGTGCTGACAAGTCATGTTTTTTTTGTTGAACATTTTTTTGAAAGTTTGACTATAAAATGCTTAGTCAGATAATAAAACCTATATAGAATTGAAAGATTAAACTTTAACCTTTTCCACATCTAAATTATAAATATTCATGCAATTCTATACAGCAGTCAACCAAATTACCAAATAACACATGGCAGTGAAAAGCATATGAGAGTTGACGTCGGTGCAATCTCCAAAGTAGCTTTTTGTAATTAGACTGTGAATACATTGATGAATATTCATTAGTCCAACAAAAATGAGTAATTGTATTTAAGATTCTGACAGTGAATCATATCAACACCTGGTTAATTAATTAGCTTCTTTTTATTCATGAGATTTGAATCATGGAGATGTGGAGGTGGATAAATGCGTTGCGGTTTTATTTGATTTCTGTTGCCTTCCTCAAAATTAGTTTCCCTGTGGAAATTGGTGAAAGTGTAGTTATAATGGTCCTTGAAAGTATAAATTATACAGATTAAGGAGGGAAATAGTCATTACTATCTGATGACCTTTTCATTGTTCCATTTTTTTCATTGTGGAGGCATTTTAATTAACATCAATTTTGAAAAGCTGGACCTATGTCTGATGTGTTCTGGAAAAATAATTCACTTAAATGAAAAATTCAATTGCTGCAATTGAACAGCAGGTCCTCAAAGACTGAACATCGTCTTCCTGCAGTGGACTTTTACTTGGACAGGGACAGAAAGGTCTTTCATTTATATAGAGCTTTTCTCAATCTCCAAATTGTTTTGTGGCCAATTGTGTTTTTTTTTGAGAGTATTGTAGAGAAACACAGCTAATCTTCACACTGCAAGATCTCTCAGAGCACTGAGAATCATGATCAGGTAGTTTTTTTTTTCTATGATGTTGGTTGAGGGATGAATATTAGCCAGGCACTCTCCAGTTCTTCAAATATTTCAAAGCAATCTTGCTTTGTCCATCTCATTGGAAAATGGTTCCTTGGTTTAATGTCTCATCCAAAAGACAACACCTCCAATAATAATATTTTCCCTCAGAACTGCAGTGAAGAATCACCTTAGATTGTAATATTCCCACTGACGGCACCTCGTGGTATCTGACAACTCTGCCAGAGTGTAGCATAGGCTAAGGTTGGTTGAGGTAGTTTGCTGCCACAAACTCTCCTTTGTTTATACTATCTTTGTTCATCTTGCATCCTAGCTGTGTCTCATAATCATGGTCCCAGTTTCAAAAACTAACAAAATAGAACCAGTGTCCTATTCAATTATTTCTGATTGGAGTTTTCAGGCAGTTGGCCTGCTTGGAACTCCCTGGGCTGAATATTACCTTTTTGGCAAGTTGAAGGCACTAGGTACCTGCTCTGTCTTCCATGTCAACAGTTCTCAGCTTGTGGCGGGTGATAGCATAGGAAGCTCCATATTGATGAGGCAAAATGTGCACTTAATAAGGTCTTTAACAAGCAATAATTCCCCTCAATAGGCAAATTGCCACTCCTTAGTGAGAATCTTGCCTCAATGCCCAGAATTTAGTAAACTTGAAAGGGTTCAGAAGAGATTGACAATGGTGTTGCCAGAATTAGAGAGTTTGAGCTACAGGGAAAGGCTGAAGAGGCTAGGATTTTTTTCCCTGAACATCAAGAGGCTGAGGGGTGACCTTATAGAGGTTTATAAAATCATGACGGACTTGGATAAGGAGAATAGCTAAGGCCTTTTTCCTAGGTAAGGGGAGTCCAAAACTAGAAAGCATAGTTTAAGGTGAGAGGAGAAAGATTTATAAAGGACCTGAAGGATAACATTTTCACACAGAGGGTTGTGCGTGTATGGAACGAGCTGTTAGAGGAGGTGGTGGAGGTGGGTACAATTACGACATTTAAAAGGCATCTGGATGGGTACATGAATAGAAAGGGTTTAGATGGATATGGGCCAAATACTGGCAAATGGGACTAGATCAGTTTAGGATATCTGGTCAGCACACATGAGTAGGACATAAGTCTGTTTCTGTGCTGTACGACTCTGACACTGCAGAAAAGATGCAGAGGGTCGCTGCCAATGTTGACATAATTCTCACTGGACGTTTCATGTAACTCTGCCACATTTCTCATCATAGCCCATGTCGTTCATTTTGTCTGATGTATGGGGCAAGAAATGGCGTGTGGACTGGATTGGTAACCCAGGACTCCAGGCTAATGTTCTAGGGACAGAAGGTCAAATCCCACAATGGCAGATGCCAAAATTTGAATTCGATAATAAAAGAAATCTGGAATAAAAAAAAAGCTAGCCAAATGATGACCATGTAACCATTTCAATTAGCATAAGAAAATATCTGGTTCATTAATGTCCTTTTAAGGAAAGAAATTTGCTGCCCTTCCTGGTCTGGCCTGTATGTGACTCCAGACCTACAATTGACTCTTTTCTGCCCTCTGGTCAATTAAGGGACAGGTAATAAATGGTGGCCTAACCAGTAATATTCACACCCAATGAATAATTTTTTTTTACATAAGTGCTGTGTCTGGGATCTGTTTTAATTATTAATGATAGATGTACGGTGAGTTGAAACAGAAGAGGTGCTTATCTTAGTTAACAAGATGGTTTATTACATGTTAGAATCATAGAATCTGTACAGTGTGGAAGCAGGCCATTTAGCCCCTCAGCTCCACACTGACCCTCCAAAGAGCAGTCCATCTAGGCAAATCCCCCTATCCTATCCCTTTAACTCTGCATTTCCCATGGCTAATTCACCCAGCCGGAATGTCCCTGGACACTATGGGCAATTTGGCATGGCTAATTCACCTAACTTGCACATCTTTGGACTGTGGGAAGAAACTGGTGCACCTGGAGGAAACCCAGACCGACATGGGGAGAATGTGCAAACTTCACACAGACAGTCTCCCAAAGGTGGAATCCAACTGGGATCCCTGGTACTGTGAGGCAGCAGTGCCGCCCCATCATTTTTTATGGTAATCAGTAGCTTGGACGTTATTAGTCAAGCATAATTAGTAAGGACTCTTGGGATCTATACAGAATATATCTGCTCCCTATGAAGGTTAGTGTCAATGTCACTGTCTCAATCCAAAGATTATGTGTCTTGGTCAGACTGATAAAGCTAACGCAGCTTCAACACTACCTCCTTTAGAGCCATTATCTTACACAACATCTCACAAGCCTTTGTCCTCATAATCATATATACAGCTATATTGCATTTAACCCAATCTTCCCCATAAAGCCCTGAGTCTCAGATGGAGGTAGTTTGGATGTTTCACAGTTTTCCCAGAACACACTATCTTTGTACTTGGAAGAAAGGTAGGTCTTCTGCTTGAGGACCGCTGCCCTTGATTCTGAGATAGGGATAGCTTCTCCGCTGTAGGATGTTGATCTCAACAGTTGCTTTTCTTTTTGGATTCTGCCATGAATCTTGGTAATCCAGTGAGATCTTGGTCACCACTTGACCACTTGATTGACATGTTTGTTTTTTCTGTGCCAGTTGATCTCAGGATCGTAGACACACTCCTTCAAATCTACAGAGAAAGTTGACGTCAAAATATGCATTCAGGCTCAAACATGAAGATTGTTGATTGCAAGCTATGTACAGATTTTAAACTCTCTTGCGTGTATTGTTTTGTAGCATACCTTGTAGTATGCTTGTGCTCTTGACTGTTATTCCATTTATGCCATGTAGTTTCACTCTCTGTTGGTATATCTTCTGATTCTTCAGCCGTGTTAACTGGTCTGATAGGATAGTGACATTTTCATTTGTATCCAGTTGAAAAATAATAGAATGTCCATTGACACAATAGGTTGTTTGAAAACTGAATCATTGGGATTACAAATTTCCCTTATAAATACCTTGATTATCTGTTCAACAGGAGATTGCCTAACCATTTAGGGACAAAGGAACAGGAGTAGGCCAATCAGTCCCTCGAGCCTGCTCCGCCATTCAATAAGATCATGGCTGATTTGTGGCCTAACTCCATATGACTGCCTTGGGCCTATATCCCTTGATACCCTTACTAAATAAACATTTGTCTATGTCAGATTTAAATTTAACAATTAAATTAGCATCAGCTGCCACTTGAGAAAGTTAGTTCCAAACTTTCACTACTCTTTCTAACATCTTTCTTGAATGACCTGGCCCTAACTCTTAGACAATGCTCCCCGATTCTAGAATCTTCAATCACTGGAAATAATTTATCTATCCTGTCTTTCCCAATTAATGACCTGAAGACCTCAATTACATCACCCTTAATCTTCTAGATTTTTGAGTTCTTTATGTGTATAGCCTCCTTTTTTGCAGCTTTGTAACTCTGCCCTACTTTCACACATCTTCTGGAAGTGGCCTACAGTCTTACAGATGTAACATTGTTTTGTCATCATTGGCCATTCCCTGTGCCTATAAGGCTTTACTGTTCCAAAGTGCTATCACTGACTCATTTTCCATTTCAACTCTTCTTAATGTGATTAATTCTTATTAATGAAATGCTGTTTAGATCTATATCATTTCAATGCTGCTTATAATGTAATGTCTTTAAATTTGTGTTCTTGCATTCAATCAATATTGTTAAAATTTTGTTTTTGTAAAGTTTGCTGGATTCTGTACTACAGCAATATTATAATAATTTGTTTGCTTTGCCAGTCTTTTAAAACTGTGGTGCATTTTCTTTGCCATTCTTTAAGTTCGGTATTACTGCAATACTTCATTAAATTCTTCAATAAAGCTTTTAATTCTATTAAATGCTGTTCTGTATGTGCATTACTGTTAAAGACTTTTAAATTCTAGTTCTGTGTAATATTGTATCTCTGGCTTACTGGGTTTTCCCATTTTTTTTAGGATTTGCCTGACTTTCTTAACAATAAAGGTGGTGTTCCTTGTATTTCTTTGTTGTTTTCCTGCCTTCTGCATCCAAGGTGGAGTTTTCTTACTTCTTCCTGGACAATATGGATATTTTCCCACCTTTCATGGTCCAAAGTGCAATGCATAATTTCTGCACAATATTTTACATGAAATTCTGCCTCCCCCTCTTTAGTTACTTGCTCCTCCTCGCCCTCAGCCTTGGTTGGTCTTAATAAGAATCAATTTCAAACAAATCCTGTTCTTGCGGATACCTTTCTACCAGACCAAAATAATTTTGGCATAAAAGGAGCCAATTTAACCAGGCTTTCTTGAATTAGCAACAAAGCGAATTTATTATTTATTGAACATGAGAAAAAAATTATAATGCAACGGACGTACACACAGTTTAAGAATAAGAAGTGAGTCAGAGAAAAAAGATAATAGTTGAAACAAAACTGCATCAGTCGCTTGGTCATTTTTGAAGAGTGGAGATTAGAATATTGTGGCCATTACAGTGACTGTCACCAGTAATATTAACGTCGGTAGTTGAAGAATTGATTTCAAGGTTTGTGACTTTGCAGGTTGATTGACATTCTCTTGTCTTGGTTCCAATCAGTAGCTCACTAGTAGCACTCAGAGTGAAAGAAGTATCTTTTCCTTTTCTTTACCCTACAGTGCAGTGGTACTTAATGACTGTTCTCAAACAATGACCTTCATAGCACCTGTGACACCAAACCACTAGGATGTCAGGCCACTGACACACACATCAGATTGAAGTTCACTTTTAACCCTATGTTTTGCATATCATTGCTGGAAGGGTAAAACACAAACAGATATGCAGGAAATGGCCTGCTCAGAACAGGTTGAGTAGTTAGCCTCTCATTATCTGTTCCTTTTTAGACTTTTTGTGTGAAGTTTCCCTGACTCTGTGTAAGAGTGGCACACAAGAATTTCTCTCCAGACAGCCACTGAATTTATATCAGCAGTCATCTTGGCTGTATCAATTCTCTTAAAAACAAAAAAATTTTGGAATTAAACTTCAATCTGTCCATAATTATCCAAGGTTATGAACTGTGGTCACGACAATACTGAGAAGTGTAGAGAGACCTTAGAGTGTATGTTCACAGATCCCTGAAAATGTCTGGGATGGTAAGTAAAGGGTAAAGACACCATAGTCTTTACCAGAAATAGGGCTGCTCTCTCATCAAAAAGAGACAACTGACGTGGTTTAACCTGAGGTTCACCATATCTTGGATGAGGGGAGAGACTGAGAAGTAGAGTCCTTCGTGATAATCTCAGCCGGTGTGGGAAATGAACCCACACTGTTGGTGTCACCTTGCATCGCAAACCAGTCATCCAGCCAACTGATCCCTGGAAGGGTAAATAAGGTAGGTAAAAAGACACGTCAGACAATTTCCTGTCTTTGTCAAGGTATTGAATATACAAGCTGGAAGGTTACATTGGCATTGTATAAAATGCTAGTTCAGCCGCTCAAAACTGTGTATGGTTTCGGTCATTCCATTTCATTAAGTGATTCCCCAAGTGGGATTACAGATGCAATTTATGAGTACTTTGCCCTGGTTAGTAAACTTTAGCAATAGCAAATAACTGGTTAAAGAGAGCCTTTCTTTAGAACAGAGGAGATTGAGGGAAGGTTTGGATTGAGTTTTATAAAATTATGAGGGTCCCGTAAAGACTGGACAGTCATTTACCAGCGAGGTCAATATCTTGTGGGGGGATAGATTAAAGTAATTCATGTGAAGATTAGAGGAAGTTGAGGAGAAATCTTTTCAATCAGGGGATGATGGGTGTGTGGAACTAATTTTCTAGAAAGGGTGGTAGAGGCAGAAACCCTCGTATTTAAAGAGTACGTGGATATGCACTCACAGTTGGTACCTGAGAGTATCCTCGACAGTACTTTTTGCTGGCACAAACATGATGGGCTGAATGACCTTCTTCTGTGCCATAAATTTCTATGATTCATTAGTTCAACAAATATAAAACTGATGCCCTCCAGAGCTTTGGAAACACTATCCAAAGCATTGTTTGATTTGCTTTTACCGTCAAGGATTCATCAGGGAACAATACATTGACCTGTTTTATCAGCTTTATTTTAGACACATTTCAGTTTGAAGGTCCAGCTGTTGTCTGAGCTGGAGATAGGAATAATCCAATGATTTAAAATACAAAGACAGTAATAAGTTTAGCTCATGTATAAATGATGGCTGCCCTGATTTACATTCCTAATTCTGTTACTACTTCTCCAACCACTTCTTTTGAGACTGCAATTTTTCCCTTTTGAGGCACTAACGCACAGACATTTGATCCAATAATCTACTTCTCAACCAATAATGGTCTAAAGTTTTTGAGATTTGTAGCTCGGGTTGTGGACGAGGTTGTAGACTTGCTCGCCGAGCTGGTGTGTTTGATGGCAGACGTTTCGTCACCCTGCTAGGTAACATCGTCAGTGCACCTCTGGTGAAGCACTGGTGTTCTGTCCTGCTCGTTATTTATATGCCTCGGTTTGCTGGGCTGGTTGGCATCACTTCTGGTTCTGTTTTTCAGTAGTTTGTATATTGGGTCCAGTTCAATGTGTTTGTTGATGGCGTTCCAGTTGGAATGCCAAGCCTCCAGGAATTCCCTAGCATATCTCTGTTTGGCTTGTGCTATTATCAACGTGTTGTCCCAGTTGAATTCGCGTCCTTCTTTGTCCGTGTGTATTGAGACCAGTGAGAATTGGTCGTGTCTCTTGGTAGCTAGTTGGTGTTAGTGTATCCTTATTGTCAGTTTTCTTCCAGTTTGGCCTATGTAATGTTTCTCATAGTCGTTGCATGGTATTTTGTATATTACATCAGTTCTATTGGTTGTGGGTATGGGATCCTTTACGTTCATCAGAAGCTGTCACAGGGTGGTTGTTGATTTGTGGGCTACTCTGATATCTAGGGGTATGAGTAGTCTTGTGGTCATCGCTGATATGTCCCTGATGTACCGTAGGGTGACCAGTGTGTCTGGGCATGTTGTGTCTCCTTGTTGTGGTCTGTCGCGGAGAAAATGGCGGATTGTGACTTGTATAAAGAAAGACCACACATACAGACCAGATACTTAATTACACCAGCAACGACGCCAACACTTATAAATGGAGTTGCATCAGGACATTATTCAAATGAGCCACAACACACTGTAGCAACCTGGAATTGTGCAAAGTAGAACAGGAGCACTTATACGGAGTTTTTAAAAGGAATGGATACCCAAAAAGTACAATTCGCTATTACCTCCGTGACTGATCACAACAAGAAGACACAACATGGCCAGACACACTTGTCACCCGAGTGTGCATCAGGGACATATTGGAGATGACCGCAAGATTTCTCAGACCCCTAGGTATCAGGGTAGCCCACAAACCAACAACCACCCTGCGACACCCCAGCAACGTAAAGGATCCCTTACCCAAAACCAATGAAACTAACATAATTCAAAATACCATGCAAGGACTGTGAGAAACATTACATAGACCAAACTGGAAGGAAACTGACAATAAGGATACACGAACACCAACTAGTCACCAAGAGACACGACCAATTCTCATTGGCCCCAATACACGTGGACAAAGAAGGACATGAATTCGACTGGGACAACACATCAATAATAGCACAAGCTAAACAGAGACATGCCAGGAAATTCCTGGAGGCCTGGTATTCCAACCAGAAATCCATCAACAAACACATTGAACTGAACCCGATATACAAGCCACTGAAAAACAGAACCAGAAGTGATGCCAACCAGCCCAGCAAACCGAGGCATATAAATAACAAGTGGGACAGAACACCAATGCTTCATCAGAGGTGCACTGATGATGTTACCTAGCAGGGTGACGAAACGTCTGCCATCAAACACGCTGGCTCGGCAAGCAAGTCTACAACCTCAATATAGGTATATCCACAGGATAAGTAATTTTCACTCAAAAATGTTAGTTTTTGTACGCACAGTGATTAATGGATACATGTGTCATTGTTCAAACGAACTTTTATATTTTGTAAATGGTTTGTGGCACTGGGAATGGAAGGTTTGCGTTATAAAGATAGGCTGGGACGTTTTTCACTGGAGCGTTGGGGATTGAGGGGTGACCTTATAGAAGTTTATAAAATCATGAAGGGTGTAGAAAAAGTGAATAGACAGTGTCTTTTCCCTAGGGTGGGGGAATTCAAAACCAGGGGTATACTTTTCAGGTAAGAGGAGAAAGATTAATAAAGGAAATGAGGGTGACATTTTTTACACAGAGAGTGGTTTGTTTGTGGAATGAACTGCCAGAGAAAGTGATGGATGCAGGTAGAGTTACTAGTTAAAAGACATTTGGATAAGTACATAAATAGGAAAGGTTTGGAGGGATAACAAGGTGTAGAGCTGGATGAACACAGCAGGCCAAGCAGCATCAGAGGAGCAGGAAGGCTGATGTTTCGGGCCTAGAGGCATATGGACCAAATGCAGGCAAGTGAGATCAGTTTAGTTTGGGAAACTTGATTGGCATGGACAAGTTGGACTGAAGGGCCTGTTTCCATGCTGTATGACACTATGAGTCTACAACTTACCCATATATTGATAATTAGAAGCAGTTTTTTTTAATATTGTGCAAGTATATGGAATTTGCAAAATAACTGTCCTTGACATTGTGTGATCATGGCATTGTTTTCCTCAAAGAAACTGTAAGTTGAAAAGGAAACATAAAACCTACTGAAGTTGCAGAAGATATAAACTGAAGACCCCTTTAAAAAAAAAAAATCTTTGGATATGGTTGACACTGTGGCAGAGTTTATTTTCCAATATTTTTTGTTCTTGAAATGTGGTGGTTAACCTTATCTTTCAAGTCCTGTAATGTCTCCACAATGCTCTGAAATAAGGATTTCTAGGATATTGGCCCAGCCACAATGAGAAATGGTGATATTCAAAATCAGGAGGACATGTGACTTTGAGGTCAACTTAGAAATAATGGTGTTCAAACACAATTGTTCTCAGAACATAAAAAAAACTGGGATTGCCTTTTGATTCCTTTTGCCTGTTTTGCCATTCATAAAGATCATGGCTGATCTTCATGTCTGATTGCAGTGTCCCACACTGTCCCCATCTCTCTTAATTCCCTCAGTATTTAAAAAAACAATTTCTTAAATTCTCATCAATTGCTGCTGCTTTATTCTGAGACTCCAAATCTCAGTTCCAGACTCCAAAGCCAGAAAAATATCCTCTCAGCATCAAACCCCTTTGAAATATTATATAATTTAATGAGTTCATATTGCTTTCTTTTAAATTGGAGGGAAAAGAGTCAATCTATTCGATCTTTACTAGTAAGTGTCACTAAGTTTGTTGTACTCCATGACTTTCTGTCACTTCTCCTGACTGGGTGCCCGGAGATGCGCTGTTACTCCTCCTTGCCGTGGAGGCGCTGTCACTCCTTCTGGCTTTGGGGTTGCAATTGCTTCTCCTGTTTGCAGCCTGCTGATACTCTTCCTGGCCGCGTGGGGCACTGCACTGATACGCTCGGTCAGCCGCCGCTCTTGCCGCCAGTCCAAACCAATAAAGGAAAACAAGCGGCAGAATTTGAATTGAGAGCTCGTTGTAACTGCCGGAGGAGACCGGGTCTGCGGTCACTATCGGCGTCGGCATCGGCATCGGCATCGGCTTCGGCTTCGGCCTCGGCCTCGGGCTCGGGGAGTTAGGCTCGACACACGGAATGGTCGAGGCAGCAATAGTGCCGGCGCTGGCGGATCCGATCGTGCCCGAGCTGACGGTACCCGGAGAAGGTGAGGGCGGGAGGAGGAGACCTCGAGACCCCCGACCCGGGCTGTCTGCACCGGGAGGAGGGCACCGCTGCCCTATTCTCCGTCCCTTGGTGTGAATCATCTTCAAAGATACTGAGAGGCTTCAGCATCCTCCATCAGAAACTAACAGCACTGCCGTTACCCCGTATCAATAATAATAATATAATTTTAATCTCCTGAATAGTAACTGTTGACATTTCAAAGGGACTGTCTCGGATACATTTGTGAACTTGAACTAACAATATTCGCTAATCGTGACTGTGAGCCTAACAGTGAGAGTTGTGAAGATGATAGTATTAGATGGTCTCTCCAGCACAGTAACCGACATCTTCATTTAACCCCTGTACGTTTCTCCCTTCAGGCATCTATCTGGTTTCCTGATAGGCAGTGCAACATGTTGAAAACCAGTTTGTTGAGATAAGCCAGTCAAAGTTATTTGCAACGTTTTACTCTGTGTGACACATCTCGTTATGGCCACCACAATAATCAATTATCTGTTTTCTTGTTAGATTTGTTCCTTGGGGTATTGAAGTGAATGTATTTATTCCCATGCCTCGACATTCTAAAGAGTAAACTGTGTGTATTGACGTTGTAGTGGTGTCTAGGCAGGGTTGGATCAGGGTTCAGGTTCCCCAGCCTGAAGGCTTCGATCAACAAATTAGATATTTACAAACCCTGTAAGTTTCATGGTCGTTCTATGGTGCTAGCCTCTAAACTACCATATTTTAAAAATTCAAGTTCACAACTTGTCTGGCAGGATTTGAACTGTCAATAGCTCAATGGCGCAGTTCTGTAGCTCAAGGAAACCATATTTTTTGCAATAATAACTGTAGGAATGCTACATATAATGTTTTACACTCTTTATAAACAATTGTGTATTTTGGTATATTATTTTTTCAAATATTGTTCTATTCTTGAAAGCCCTCACCAACTCAAACTTGACAACTTCCTTCAATGGGCATTGGTGTTGTTGACAATCCTAATGGATCTATTAGCCAGAGATAGTAGGAACTGCAGATGTATTAGCCATGCATTTACTTGTAAAAATTGAGCATGGATTCTCGTGAATTATGGTCAGTAGTACTTTGCTAGTTGATCTTGCAAGGTTCAATCAGCTATTCTTCAAAGTAACTCTTATGCCCTACTTGATTTGTTGCAAATTCTGTAGCTAAATACCATGAGAGCAATCATATTGTAATATTGTATTTAAAACTGAAACTAGCTAAACAGGATTTCTATTTGAATTGTGTTAGGAATTGTACTTGACAACAAATGTTATTCATTTTATATCTGACTGTATTTCAAGATCAAGCGGAAATTAAAGGCAGTCATGACAGTCCTGAAAAGGAAAATCTGTTGAATCCAGGAGCAACCAAATTTCCAGAAGTTATTGAGACAACTCAACTCACCTATTACGAGCGATACAGGGTCTACCAGGATTACATCTTGGGTTAGTTTTTTTTAAATCATATTTCTAAATATAATTGTATATTGCTATAAGTAGTATAGAATGAAAGTGATATTGTAACATAAATCCAGATCTTGAAAATGAGAAGTTTAGAGAATGCAGACGCTCAAAAATATTTAGCTTCGGTATTAGAATTAAAACGTGCAGAGGGATACAAGCCAGACTAGAGAAGGAAGAATGATTTTCCACTGGCAGTTTAGTAACAGTACGTAGGGGCCTCAAAGTGACATCTGATAAAAGGAAGTAACAAGTTAGTAGGAATTTGGCACAGGCTTCATCTTGCAGTCATCGCAAGAGCGAGCATGGTGTAACAGAGAGGCTGGAGCAGCAAGGGCAAGTAGCATATAAAGCCAAGAAGAGGAAGAGGAAAAGGAACCAGAATTGTGGAGGCATTCCATCAGGACCTTGGCACTGGAACAGAAAAATATGTTGGTGGGGAAAATGTCATTGTAAGCTGACTGACCACCTGCCATTGCCCCTCTCTAAGGATTTGGAGCCCTTCTTGAAGAGGAGCAGTAGAGTGAGACGTTAAAGCAGAGGTGGCAGGGTGCCATCATCAGGTCAATATACAGAAAAGCGCAGAGGACACACACAGCCTCCTGTGTAAAGAAGAGGCTACAGCTTCAAAAAGGTCTACCATCTGGGGCTTAACTACCTATGGATGTCGGAGATCCAATGTCTCTGCAGACTGTGCCACTCTGGGGAGGCTGTTGCTGGTGTCCCAAGCTGTATGGTAAGCTCGGGCCTGTAGGAATTGGAACTACCTGTCAGTGGTGCTGAAGATCACAATGGCATTTAACTTCTGTGCTACCAGGTCATTCCAGTTATCAACAGGTGATTGGTGTAAGATCTTGCAGTCTAAACTGCATCAATGCATCAAGATGGTCACCAAAGCACTTTTGAGAGCACTGCTTCCACACCAGTCCAGATATTCAAGCTGATAGACCCATTGCTGGATACCTCCAGTTGCACGGTGTGAGTGACTGTGTGCAGATGATCCTCAAGGTGCTCTCAGAGCAGCAAGCTGCCTTTTTAACAGGAAGGCTTCCAGCGTCTTGATTGTAAAACCGTGATCACTGTGAAAGGATCCTTTTGATGTGTGTATGTTTCTTGGGAAGCAAGACCTACATGCTTCAGCGGCTCCTGGTGTCACAGCTTATCTGGTCCCTGCATGCCTTCAAGAATGGATACTGGGACATAGCTACTTACTCAGATGTGGAATCGCACGTGGATGCTGAGGGAATGTACAACACTCCATGGGGTAACTGGAGCGAACATCAAAAAGGCTCCTAAAGAAGTGGTTCAGATGCCTTGATTGATTTGGTGGAGTTTTTCAGAATGTCACATTATGTAAATCATTCAGTGTGATGGCCCTTTGTCCACTGTACAAAAGCTGCTGTAGAAAGGGGGGGGAAGTGTTGAGCAATAAGGATCTCGTGGATTGTAGTTCCTTCATTGCAGGGTATCCGACTCTGGGGACCACAGGCAATATGAAGTATGATGTGTTTGAGAAATTCAGTCCTTCCAGTCTGATGGGTCTAAAGCTTTACCTTTCTTCAGCCCAGTTGTGGCCCATTTTCCATTACTGCGTCCTGGTGCTCATTGCATATCAGCAAGGATAAAGCGTTTAGTACATATGACAGTCTGCCTCTTGAGAGAGAGGAGAGAGACAGAGTTTCACAGAAGTACCAAATGCAGCAAGAATTGAAAGATGTAGTGTGAAATGCATTAATTCTTTATTAAGTGCACAACCAATGCAAGGCTTAATATTCAGAAGCTTTATTCACCTGTGAGCTTCAATTTGAGCTAGTTGTTCTCCTTAATTTCTACTTAGTACACCCTCTGTGCTTGCTGCTGACAGTGACTTCTGGGACAGGAGAGGCCTCTAACTGCCCAAGGCTTAGAGGGCCCTGCCTTGATTAGGGATTTCTGCCTAGATTGCAAACCTTTCCCTATCCCTGAAGCTACTGTAGACGCTGGTGTCAATGGCAGAGGGGCTGGAGCCACCGGGAGAGGAACCCCAGATAGAAGAGGAAGCCAGTGTTCCTCCCTTGAAAGGTACACCTAGACTACATAGCTGACATGCAAAATGTGCAGACTAACGCCAATCCCAAGCTTACTTTCTCATTTCCACCTAGAATTCATGGAGAAAGTGATGGCATGCAAGTTTGCACATATCGATGGCATCCACTCCGTGTTCTGCAGAATGTGGTTCTCATTGAGATATGACTGCTGGATTCCTGATGCTTCGTAGTTTTCCTGGCAGACAGACAGACCGCATTAAATGCAATGACATGCTGGAGTGTCACCCAATGTTGCGTCCACTATATCTCTTCATGCTTCTTTGTTCTGTGGTCAGTTCGGCCCCATCCCACTGTTGATTGCTGTTGCCACTGGGAATGTGTATTGATTCCACAAGTAAACGGAAGAGACACTTTCCTGTCCTTGTGATAATTGGGAGTTTAGACTAAGAAAAAATATCGCAAAGCTATTTCTTTTGCTTGCATTGTTAGGTTTGAGGAATTAACTTTTAAAATTTTGAAGTGAATAAGACTTTTTATTTGGGTGATATCTATAATAGAATAGATAATACAATATCCATGGAAATCATTCAAATGGCATCTATCATTTTGTTCTTGTTGCATATTTTTTGTGTTGAACTCATTTTGCAGAATATTAAGTAAAATTCTTGATTGGAATGTTATGTTAAAGTAATTGAGGATTAACTGTTCATGATTTTTAACACACAGGTGATACTAAACCATCGGAAGTGAAAGATTTCATTGCAGAATACTTGGAGAAGGTCCTCGAACCGTACGGATGGCAAGCACTCTGGTCCAATGATATGTTTGAAGTCCTTGTTGAGGTATATGTCTCTTAAATAAATGCATATGGTGATGCTAACTACTGCATTTTGCACTTCTGCTTGCAGTACTGCACAAACACATGTGTTCTGTAAGATCTTTGGGCTTCAACCCCTTGGTTATACCGATTTAAAGTGAGGTGTTTTGGGTGTACCTTGAGGAAAGTACAAACATTATTTACTGATTTAGATCTATGTTGAGCCATTGTCAATTTTAAATTTCTGACCTTAATACTTCTGTATGACCTTTTGTATTTCAAGCATTCTTCAGGCACCAAAAAAAACTTGTCTAAATTTGACTAACTAGAGATTAAAGCTATTCAAATCACTGGTTCACTATTTCCCATGGCTGGATTTTCAAATGCTGGTGGGGATGGGGATGAGTGTAGGCATAACTTGAATATTGCATTCCTAGAGGGTTGAGGAACACAATACAATTTTTAAAGGGAGTAGATTCAAAAACCTGAATACCTCCCCTTAAGTATTCTGAGTTCATTAGTCAGCTTCCAAGGAGTAGGTTTTGAACTTTCCTTTGGCAAGTGCAGGGGACGCAGTGTCTTGGATAGGCCTGGGTTCAGCTAGCGTGCACACTGGGAGTCATGAGGTCTAATACGTAGGCTGGCCAACTCACTTAAAATAGGGAATCCTTGTGCAATATTTCACCATAGCTGGTATTGAGATACTGGTATTTATCAATGGTGAGAAGTAGAATCCTGACAGAGCTGCCAGCCTGCAAGTGTCACATGGCAGCAGAGATTGGCAGGGGAAGCCTTGGTTAACAGCCAAGTTCCAACAGTGGGAGTGGAAATAGGTGCAGGTTACTTTTGTTATTAACTGGAGGAGCTTCAGCGAGGTATTCTCCTGGTCAAAGTGGCGCCAGAAGAGCACAAAGTATTCTGGTCTCAATAATTTCTACCAATGTCTCAAGAAATTTGATGCTGTTTATAGTTGCCTGTACGTGTCAGCCTGGAACCCCTCTTGCTACATGTTCTCAATCAATGGCAAGCCTAATCATGGTTGTCTCTTGCCTTATCATAGGGCCCTTGGTTTCAATGTTCTGCTTTTGGTTTACTCTTGGCTGCCTGATTGGCATCCAATCTTGCTTCTTGGTCAATTTATGTATTTATTTTGCATTTGAAAATATTGTTGTTGAACTTAGAACCCTGAAATTTTCTGGACAGCAGAATCCCAACCTCTGGAAAGAGGTTAGGAATTTGGGTAAGAACCCAGTTTTCCTTTTTGTATTTTAGGTCTTCTTGTTCCTTTTGTTCAATAGACGGAGCAAAACATTTCCATTTGTAAGAAAAAATTAGGAATTTCAATTTCTATCCTGATCATCATTCCTTTTTTATAATCATTAACGGGATGAGGACATCGTTGGCTAGGTAGCATTTATTGTCCATCCTTAATTGTCCAGAGCGCAGATCAGAGTCAACCACATTGCTGTGGGTCTGGAGTCACATGTAGGCCAGACCAGGTAAGGATGGTAGTTTCCTTCCCTAAAGGACATTAGTGAACTAGATGGGTTTTTCCAACAATCGGCAATGGATTCTTAATTCCAGATATTTTTATTGAATTCAAATTCCACCATCTGCTGTGGCAGGATTCAAACCCTGGTCCCCAGAATGTTATTTCAATCTCTGGATTAATGATCCAGTGATAATTACACTAGGCCATCGCCTCTCCCTGAATAGCTTTGATCAGTTATCCACCAAAACTCATTTTCTCAGGAAGATCTCTTCCGCAGCACCTGTCTCTAGCTCTGACTTATTCCATGTGGATTCCGTCAGAAATTCCACCCTTCATTTTTCTGATCCATCATAATTACAAATAAAAAGATATTCAGTGCTTCTTGACTTGTTGCTCTCGCCAACTTCCTGAGATCACGTTCATTGCACATACCACCACGTTCATAAGGACCCATTATCTACAAATGAAAGCAATGTGCTTAAGCCTTATACTTTTATTTAATTATCCCAGGAGCTTGAGGAGCCTATAGTTCCCTGTTGCTTTCTCCATGGCAACCCCTCAGCCAATAGGAGACGACTAACAGCATTCCCTCCTGTAGTTTAAATCATTGTGATAATTTCAAATTTGATATTCTTGTGATTATACTGATGAATGCAACAAGAAAATGCAGCTTTTCTTCTTCTCAAGCATTAAGGATTACTGAGCTTCAACAGCACTGTGTGTCAGTGTCCAGCTGGGCTCTCTCTCTACTTCATTCTCTTTTGACTTCATTCCTTTCTTCTAAGCTCACCCCTTGCCATGTTTTCACTATTCCCTTTGACCTTCTATTCTCTGATCCTGAAAGATCAATCTGACCTTCATTGCTTTATGCCCACACCATCATGCATTTCAAGCTCAACGTGGCAAGCATTTGCATTCTTTCAGATGCAACACCACATATGACACTGAAAATTTTGTCTTCCATTCAGTTTTGGGGCACAGGAGGTATTAAAATCAGAGAGAACAGATGCAGGTTAAACTTTGCTATAATCACTGATTAAATCACTAATACTTTGTATGTCATTTCTAATCATTATTCTTGTTATTCAGCAGAGCTGCTTGTGTGGCTTTGAATCAGTTAGCAATTGCAGAAGACACTGAAGTTAACCCAGTATGCTGGGAATCAACCTTCACGAAAGAAATTCCACCTCCAGGGCTACAGGAAGAGTGTTAGGGTCTTCTCTGAGAGGCTATGAACAGTAGGAGGAAAAAGCACCAAGGCCAAAGGTGATCAGCCACAATTGTGGAGATAGAAATTGATCATGACTGAGGCCATGTAGTTTCAGTAGCTTCATAAGCATTCAAGCTTCAGGAAGTACGCAACTTCTATTAGCAGAAACCAGCTGTCTGCAACATCTTTACAACGTGTTAAGAACTTCAAGATGAACTTGATACATTCACACGTAACTTCGAATCTCGGAAGGAGCCAAACAAGAGGTAGTTCAACAATTACAAATAGCTAGTGAAAATCTGTCTAGGCAAGGGGATACAGTTTAGTCCAAGTTGAATGCAGCCAATATTGAATGTGCAGAAATTGTTACTGTTTATAAGTAGCAGCCACAGTCTGTGATCAAGTACTTCCATGGCTTGCTGATGCGACTAAAAAGTTTTTTTTCTCAGTAAAGTGGCAGAGGCATAAACTGCAGTGTTTCTGGAACTTGGGAGTGCCTTAGAGATGCATAAAGCTTGCATGAAATGATGCTCGAGCGTATAAAGATTCAACTAAAAAGCCTGAAATAGACTGCTAAACTAAGCCCACCTACTGGCAGTTCTCAGCAAGAGATGCCATTGCAGACTGGTCCAGCGCAGAGATGACCATTCAAAGAATCATACAGTACAGAAGAGGCCCTTTGACCCATTGAGTCTGTGTTGACCAAAAAAAGTATTCCAAATCTGCACTAGCCTCATTTTCCAGCACTTGACCCTTAGTCTTAAATTTTACGACATTTCAGGTGGCCAACCATGTACTTTTTAAAGGTTGCGAGGTTTCCTACCTCGAAAACACTCCTAGGCAATGTACTGTGTGCGCGTGTATAACAACTCCTTCATCATCAAGGAGTCATGATATATTGTGTATTGGAGGTTTGCCTTTTGAATCCATTTTTCCTTGATTAATTGCCGTTCCATTCAAGTCAACATAGTTATCACAGCTCAGGAGTCAGCTGTTGTGTGAAGCTGCCATCCTACTCCACCAACTATTAATCTTCCAGGGAAGAAATAATAGAGCATTTATGTCCCAAATGTACTCTGAGAGTTTGTGACGATACTATGGCTTTGAGGTGTATTTTGTCCTGTTGTTTTTCATGAAGAAAGGTTAAGACGGAGGCTTTGAGCAGTCTGCTCCAAAGCCAATAAAGTAAACAGCTTGTGAGGCCTTGGAGTTTTCTTTCAAAAGTTGGAGTAATAGAAGCAGTCTGAATGGGTGAGGTCAAGCTCCCACAGAACCAGGATTTTTTTTTTTTTAGATTTAGCTCTTAGTAGAAGTTGCTGAGATCTTGAAGCTGGATCTTATTCCTCCCTCTGTTACAGCTAAAAGCTGGGGTTCTCTTCCTGCTGCTAGAATTGCATATGAGACCATCTATTTTACTGAATTTGCCTTTGCCAAGAGTGTGTTTATGGGATGTTACTAAACTGGAACAGTTACTGTTTAGTAATTAAATAACCTATTGTTCTGCATTTAGTTTTGCAGCAAAGTTAAATTATTCCAATTTCTTCTTTCTTTTGTTGTGTTCTAGCCGTAGTGTATGAATAAAGTGTGTTTTCCTTCAAGACTGTTAGTTTGACCAATCAAATTGCATTTGAAATGCAAAACCTAGCACTTGTCTTTAAAATAAGAAAAAAGTTAGGGTCTAGGCTTCCTTGTATTTTGAGGGGGTTTGGTCTGGTCCATAAAAAGTTGAAATACTGTTGGAGATTGCCTCATGCGATGGAGACTGGGTGGGGGAATGTGATGGTGGAAATACTGAGTTAAATATTAATAATTAAAAGAGGTATAAAGAAAGAACTTGGGTGTGTTAGAGAATGTGGAATGAAAAGTTAACTTTTTTTAAAGCTCTACTGAGCATATGGTAAGGAGCTCTTTCATAATGATATCAGATCATGTGGAGCTGGGATCTGACTGAATAGTGTTCCAGAGATGTCCTATATTGCACCTCTTGCACAAGGTTATGTTCAATAATGAATTATTGATGCTTATTAACATGGGTGTGTACTACTTTCTATCGAGAACACAAACCTAATTGTACGATACTATCCACAACACCTTCCCATGCACACTTTGAAAATGCAATATTTACTTTTTTTTATCCAAACCTTTCCCACCTGGTCCACAAACAATGTTTCCTAATGAAACAGCAATTTCCTTGTATTTCCTTCAATTTAAGTACACTGTGTTGAAAATTTGTCACGTGGTTTCCTTGTTATGGGGGAAGGCAAACACAACTTTTTGACCACTGTGGAATCATTCAGTCTTCAATCATGAGTTTCCAGTTGCTTGTTGTTTTAATTCTCTGCCCAACTCTGTCCTTTGTCTCCTACATGGGAGCAATGTAGCTCAACACAAGCTAGATTTCTGTTCGATACGTTACGAAATTAAGTCCAGTAGACTATTCAACAACTTCAGATCCTCTTTCCTCAGATGATGGCTGTTGATTTTTGCCATTTCTAATTTTCTCTAGTCTTTCTTTTGTTTACTGTTACTCATGCCATTACCATATCCTTTTTCATTGAAAATGTTTGAAAAGTCGCAGACTGAAATGTTAACTTGGTTTCTCCTTCCACAGATGCTACTGTATGTGTTGCATGTTTCCAGCATTTTCTGACTTTATGTAGCAAAACCAAATCTTTGACTTGCCTCACAACAGGGGACATAGTCTGTGATTTTTGCAACCTTCTGCCTAAATCCTTAAAAATACGTGTGGCCATTTTAAACTTGGCAGAGTAGATTGTGTGCTTCCATTGTAGTTTCATACCTGCCTAGCTTTTATCGCATTGAAGCTGCAGTCACAAGTAATTGCGGATAAGATGTTGATATTGACCCTCAGCTTGGTGAATTGAAACTACCTTTGAAAATTTGTATTCAGTAGATTATCCAAGGTTGCTTGACGGAACATGGAATTGTCTAGGAATCATAGGGTAAATTTTCCATTTGAGTGCATCCTTACATGAACTAATCATGTTGGAAAGTTATTTTTATATGCAGTCCAGAATTTTCTGTTAATTCCGTTGAAATGTAACAGCTGTAGTTCCATACCAGAAGTTTTGCCAGTGTAAAATATACACTTATGTTTGGTTTGCTTGCCTCACACACCCATCTCCTGCACTGTCTTTTACACTCAAAAACGATAAATTCAGTAAATTAATTTTACATAATGTATTCATGTCTTTTTTTGCCTCAAATTAGCTATCTGCAGTTATTAAGAACTTGTGCAGAAATTCATACTTAATCAAAATTTTATTCAAACATCTTGAATGCAAAGTTGCTGATGTTGTTTAATGTTTAATTTAGCTAAATTATTTTAAGCCTGTAAAAACAAAATACTTTGTTTAATTCCTGTGGTCTTCTGGATTAGATTACCTATTCTACCTCAATGTGTGTTTTACCACAAAAACTAGTCCCCTACTACATCGGTATAAATATCCCCTCCTTCAAATAATCACCAACAACCATCCTATCTATCATTTTGTTCTGATAGCAGTCATTGTAAACGTGCTTAAAAGACACTTGTGTTTTGCAACAAGTATGTTTCAAAAGCACCAGTTATTGAAATTGTGTGTTAATTAAACTGAAAAAAGTGACATCATACGTTGAGTTTGTTCTATTTTTGAAAAGAAAACTACTTATAATTTCAGGTGACCGATGTGGAGACTTCAAGTCACAAAGCTGTGGTAAAGTTAAGCGAACCATTCCTTTATGAGTCTGAAGCATATCCTCTTGATGCAGAAGCAATGGAAAGTTTTCTTGAGGCGAAAAAGCACTTGGTGCCATTGCAAGAACTATACGTGGTGTCTGATGAGTCAGGAGAGTTTGATCAAACTGCTCTTGCCATTGAACATCTTCGGTAATAAATTTGATAGATTGTTTATTTGATTTTTTAAAAAAGTTCAAAAGAATTCAGACGATTGATTTATGTTTGATAACGTTTTCTCTTTTGGTTTGTGGTGTTACTGCTAGACATACTGCTACTGTTAGACATTAGCTCTAGTTTGTTGACCTGTAACACAGGCAGGATTTTAATTTTGTTTGAGTATTTGTTCAATTATGAAGCATGGTTCTTTGCTTAAGGGTGAAGGAAACAAAAATCAAACAGCAGGATGAAAACCTAATTCTAGGAAATTCTAAATCAAGGGGATGCTTTGGCATGCTGCGACAGTGATACTAGTATTAATCTACATTAAATCAGGAAGCCTTTCATATCCTTCACTTTTTTTACATTAATCTTTAGTTAACAAAATAAATGATTGGATTCAGAGACTTGTATAAAGAAACTTTATATGAATTTTCTACAGCCTCAAAAAATTTTTTCTATTTAAAGAAATGTTCAGCAGAAGTTAGATGATAGTATGCTATTAAAAACCCAATCATTCAGCAAGGTTTTGTGTTGCATTCTGGTCAGGATAGTGCATCAATGATGTACCCTATAGAAAAACCTCTAGATTTCTGCTTTATTCAGCACATGTGTGGACTCCAGAAGATGCTATCAATTTCAATGGGAGTATTGATGGTTTTGTTGATTGATTGATTGATTGATTTATTACTGTACAATCTAGAGCACTGCTAGTGCCAATATTCTGGCCAAGACATATAACTGATTTATGCAGTCAATGGTCTTTATTGCATTAACACAATGTAGAAATTGAAGCATCTGTTCAGTTCTGCATTGCACAAGTTGCAACTTAAAGTTGTGGAACATAATTGATTGTCAATCATTTTATAAAATTGCATCTGGTGGATGAAGCTTCCTAGGATATTTTCCAACTTTTCAACACTATTTTAAATCCTGCATTTGTTTAGGTGATCGATTTGTAGTTTTCATTTCACAATGGATTTTATTTGGTTTTTGACAACAGTTAGAAATGATCAATCGATTCAGAGCAGGTGCACCAGCTTTTATGTTAGAGCTTGTTCAAAGCAGACAGCTCACGACTGAAGAAAAGTTGCTCAGAAAGCTTTCTCCTGGAACTCTTCCTAGCCACATTTGCTCAATAATTAGTTGAGATTTTAATGAATGATTTCACTGGCTGCTCTAAATGGTAAATTTTGATTATTTTCAGTACATCTGATACAAGTAAGTTCATTTCATTTGTGTGTTTTTACCATTTTTGCGGTTGGTTGCAATTAGTATAAATTGTTTCATATTCATGTTTTGTAGATTTTTCTTTCTCCACATCTGGAGAAGCTGGGATGAAGATGATGAAGATGATTTTGATTATTTTGTCAGATGCTGTGAACCAAGATTAAAACTGTTAGTATGGTTTGCCAAGGTTTGACACGGTCAAGTTTTGAAAATTTCCAGAATATTTCGAGTTCATTCAGCACTTCTAGAGTTAATGTAATTTTCAATTACTCGGTGATGAATTTAGAACAGTGTTTCCTAGAAATGTAGTGAGATTTCTTTAAGGCCTGCCACCATTTTAATAGAAATCACAAGCTTACTGTGTTCAAATATGTAATCTCTGCAATGTTGGATAACTTCCCTTCTGCCCTGATGTCAACACATCAGAATATCATGTTGTCAGAAAATAACCTTGTGAACCTTTAAAATTCCATCTGTAGTGGTCAATTAAAAGCATGGAGCAAATGTTAAAGATGCGGTTGACACAAACGTTCTGTAGAAACTCCATTTATTACTTATTTTATGTGGTAAAAAGCATTGAGATGCAGTGTATAAATGTTTTGAAATTAAGTGCTGGAAATACTCAACAAGTCATGAATCAGAAATGTAACTTGGTTTCCCTGTCAGTAGATGCTGCCTGACTGGTTGAGTATTTCCAACATTTTCTTAATTTCAGATTTCCAAAATCAACAGTACTTTGCTTTTGTATTTTTTAATATTATTGATTAATTTTAGTGCCATCTGCACAGCTGTTGTTCACAAATCCTCAGAAGTGCAGTTTAGAGGGAATATTGCTGATAGCCCTTGCATATTCATTGTCTGCTTCACGTTTTAAATCTTGTTCAATTTTACTTAAGTTGCAACTGTCAATGAAATTAGATAGTCTAGTGAATTGTGACTATATGACCTTCATAACTGTATTCTGTATTTTATGAAATCCTCCTTAATTTTTAGCCTGTTTCTTATTCTGCCCGAGGCTGGGTAATAATCCTTTATTTCACTGTTCATTTTCAATGCTCTTTTTGGGATAGCAGTGTTTGATTCATGGCACCAGATGGTGCTCTAAGCAAACTGAAATTTGATCTTTGCTTGACAATATTGAACTGGGGAATCTATCAATGATTGGATTGTGATAATGTTCTGGAATGCACAGTAGTTTGTTGTTCTCTACTTTTTCCCCCCTCTATTGAAAGCCTTGATTCCTTGTTGGGGTGTATTTCTCCAATGCTGTTTTGGTACTTAGCCCTTTTTTTGTATTTGTGTTAAAGATGTGCTATATTGACAGGCTACTTCACAGTGGAGGGACAATATTTGAAAGTTTGGTCCTGTCATTGGTCAGTATTCAAAAGCCGTTGCTGGGTAGCAGTTAACCAACTATCCCTTTCCACTGTGGCTCTGAGGCTAATCATTATGCTCCCCAGACTGCTCTGACAAAAGTTGGCTAACTCTGAATGGACTGAAGATTGGATTTTATTTTTAATTTATTAGGACCATGGACCGTGATTTATTTTTAAGCACTGCTGTGGAAATTGACACCTGAATGTAGTTTTCAAACAATAATCATCAAAACCCTTCATCAAATTAACAAGTTCTGGAATCATACTTTTATCATTTTCACCTGCAACTAATTAGGTTTCAGAGATTACACCAGAATTGAGACTGAATGTGAAAATATTTCCGGAAATATTTTCACAATGTCAAAATCATCTGTAATCCTACTAAACAAATTGAAAAATGAGTTCAACAGTACCTTTTATAGATTGTATAAAGGGGAATGTGCCTGTGCTGGTTATGAAATTAAGGATACAGTTTTACTGGAGAAAGCATCCACTTTTGTTTTTGAATTCAGGTACTATGATATTCTTGAAGATCGTGTACCTGCTGATCTTGTTGCCGAATATAATCGGCTGTTGTCCCAGTGTGAGGAGACGTACAAGGAATTTGTAAAAGTGAGAGAGAATATATCTGGTAGTGATTCAGCATCAGAATCTGAACTGAATAATGTTTCCATGGTGGAAGGAGTTCAACTTTGTGAACAATTGGAGAAGCTTAAATATAAACTTCGAGTAATGGAGACCCCATTTTATAGGTAATTGATACTTGGTTTCACTTCTGTTTACAACCAATGCCTTTTCTATTACATGTTAAAATTAATGGAAGGGTATATTTTTTATAAATCAGCTATTTACTTTCTTTTTAACCACAGTTCAACACTTTTGTAGCAAAATGCTAGATTTTGCAGTCACCAGTGAAGCAGCAGAGCATGCCACAGACCTGTAAGAATGTTGCTGACAAAGATTTACCATTGTCTGGTGCAGCCTTCCCCTTTCCAGATGGTTGCTTAAATCTCTTGCCAAGTCCAGTGGAGCTGCAGGTTTACAGTAAACAGGCAATCACGTTGAAATATTCTCATACGACAACGCTGGAATTTTAAAAGCACTTCATCCTTCACCTAATTTAAATTGTCATACAAAATAAGTGATTGGATTTAGAAGCTAAAATATTCATGTAAACGTTAAAAGAAATTAGTAAAAATACATGAAATTTTTACTCATCATGGAGAAATTTGATATTCTGCCAGTATAAAATTAACTTTTTTAAATATGGAAGGGTGTTGAGCAGTCATTTTGAAGTTAGTATACAGTTAAAACACCAGCTGCAGTTCATTAAACAAGGTGTAACTTTTTCAAAAGATTTTAGTTAGACTCCGTGTTTAAAGTGAAATTTTTCATTTTGATTGCTGAGAGATTCCAGTCTGTGGCAACCTCAAATGTAGAGTCTCATTGGTGATGGTATACTTTCCACTTTATTAATGACTGCTGCTCCTGTAACCCTTGTGAAGTTAAAAAGCAGCCCACTTGATTGGCATCCATCCATCACCCTAAAAATTAATTTCCACCACCATTTTTACACTGTGACAGTATCTACAAGATGCATTGCAGCAACTTCCCAAGGCTCCTTCCATAGCATTTTTCAAACCTGTGACCTCTGCCATTTAGAAGAATGGCACCAGGTGCATGGAAACATGATCACCATCACCTACAAGTTTCCTTCAAAGTCTCTTGTCTGACTTTGAAATGTTTTGTTGTTCCCACAAGCTCCCTGTCTCCAATAGCACTGAGTGTACCTATACCACATGGATAGCAGTAGTTTAAGAAACAAACTGAGCAACACCTTTTCAAGGGCATCAGAAATGATCAGTAACACCCACAGCCACGAATAAATCAGAAGATAGTTCTGGATGTCTCTGCTTGTGCGCAGTTTCCCGAAATTGTCAGTTTTTCTGAATTCGTGATGGCACCATTGATAGTTTCACCACTTACCATCGTAAAATTTGGGCTTTTTCTTTGTCTACATCTTGTACCATATTCATTTGTCTAAATAGAACACCATTATATAGACGTGTATCCTGTAGAGGATGTGACTTAAAACACAAGTCTGAAGTGATCTTTGATTTCAATATTTTAAAATGCTAGGAGTATTTCTGAGAATATAAAAGGGGAAAGCATCATTGAAGCAGCTGAAGCTCATTGGGCCTAAAATATCGCCTGGAGGATCTCCTACAGGATGTCCTGTACTGAGATGACTGATGAAGATTGGGAGAAATTTGGCTAACGCTGTTAAAAATCTGAAACTCAAATCCTAACTGCGAACACCAATAACTGTAAGAACATTTATTTTTAGGTATGTGCTATGTCAGGATGGCTATGGGTTCCCAGCAAAGCAGGCTAAAGGACTTCGTCCCTCAGGTGAAAATGTTATTCATGTAGTTTCAAATTCTGTGACAATTACTCTGCTGCAGTCTCTGCTGAGGGAGAAACTAAACCCGGACTGTGTGACTCAGGAGCATGTACTCGAGGTAATGATTTTCACAACATTTAATGTATGAAATGTTAGTTGACTCCATTACTTTCAGAAGAATTGCAGGGTGGACAAATTTGTAATCCTTTTACAAAATGTGTTTTGGCATGATGAAAAATTAGTTGTTTTATTCACCAGAATTATTTACTTTATATGTGCTGTGGTGTGTTGCTATATATGGTGTTGCTGGTCTTGAATAATGGCAGTGCTTGTTATTCAGTGAGGGAGTAACCTAAACCAGGAATTGCATTCTAAGGTCCAACTGAAACCCTGGAATGAGCTGATTGGATTTGTGTTTAACATGTGTACTGATAATGTGTACTACAATGGAGTGGCAGGTAGATTTTGAGCTTTGTGTAATCGAATTAAACCTGCAAACTTCTGATAGTGCTCCAAAAGGAGCTAATCTGATTGAGATTTGTCTTGGCTATTCTCAAGTTTTCATTTAAACTTTTGTAATATAAAATTTGTTAATGTGACATCATGATCAAGTCAGTTTAAGATTTAGGAAACCTTTGTGTTAACTGGCACATTTTTAAAACTTGAACCAATTATTTTCCAGGAAATATGCAGATAACTCTTTGCGTGAAAAATTCAACAAGCCCTCAATGGTGGTTCCTGTGATCATTAACTGGAGTTATGGAATTCAGTGGACATGTGTATAGCTAACATTGAAATGAAGAATTATACAACTATGATCCTTTTTTTCAACTCCTGAGTCTAAAAATTTCTTCCACAGGAAATTGTTTTATGAGTATATGAAATGTATGCTTTTGAAGTAGGAGCAAGTGTTTTACTTTAGCTACTTTTTGTCTTAGTTTCACAGTGATCCACTTCTAGCAGTAAATGCCTGTTTTGAAGGAGATGTTGTTGTTATCTGTCCTGGCCATTACTATGTGAATGGCTACTTCAGCATAGCTGATTCCATTCAAGTAGAAGGTAGGTACTCAAAGGATAAAATGTAATCTTACATTCTTTACACTGGCTTTCTTAACTGTAAACCTGGTGAACGGTGATATGTCAATGCAAGGCCACATTTACCAACTCATATAAGAGTCATGGTTTAATATAGTTCAGTTTTTATCATACTTAACTCTGTTTTTAATCTTGTGATACATGTTTATAACCAACGTTATGAATTATTCATTTCTTTGCTTGTCAAATGCAAATTCAGGACACTGTAGAATAGAGTTCTGAAGATGCGAAAGAATTGCAATATGTTGTGCTTCATTAACTCTCTTTCCAACTGTCTGATTGCATTTCAGATGAATTATTAAAGTTTTATATATCTGCTAGTTTCATTCAACAAACCACAATCAGATATGAGTAATATTGAGAGGGTAGAAGTTAGAGACAAAGGCACTGTGTATTGCTGGCAGAAGTTAGAAGAAGCAAAACAATGGACTATGAGGTCCAAATGGTGGCCAACACGCATATGACTACACAATGAGATAGAGCCTTATTTAACATGATCAAGCAATTAGGGAAAGGCAAAGCACAAATCCTTTCAGTTGAATGTTGAGAATTGCAATAAAGAACAGAACTTCGGAAAGAAAAGAAATGCAAGCTCCTGCCTGAACTAATAATTGGGAATAGCACGTGTTGGGCAAATGAAGAGTTAATAGCAGTTTTTCTGTTGGGTTATTAGGTTTAGGGATCTGCTGGATTCTCTATTCTGGTATTTAAATTCTTTTATCTTTCCATATAGGCACATGATTATAAAACTCAGCAGGAGTAGATAATTTGATACATAAAATAAGATATTTATATTTTTCAAGAATGTTAGTCATAAACATAAATATGGAGAAATTGTGTGTAAATTCTGATTAGACTACACTTTGAAGTATTGCGGTCAGCTCCGGGCTCCATATTGTAAAAATAATTTGGAAAAATTGGAAAATACACAAAAAAGATGAAGTAGAATAATGCCAGAAGTAGTTGGTTTTAGTTATACTGAGCTGTTTTCTCTACAAAAATATAAACTGATGGGTGAACTGATGGGTGAGCTCATAGCTCACTGTTCCATTGTCAATGAAGACCAGAACAACGCACCATAATTATAAAGTGGTGAGTAGGAGCAGAGGTTATGATGGGAACCAAAGACAATGGTTTCTGTTTTCCCAGTATATAACTGGAAGAATTTTTTCCGTCCAGTACTGAATGTCTCAAAGTAACTTGACAATTTAGAGACACAGAAGGGATTGAGAAAGGTGTTGATGAGGTAGAGTTGGCTATCGTTAGCATACATGTAAAAAACTCATTGTGTTTTCAGAGGATGTCGCTGAAAGGTAGGATGTTGATGAGAAGTATGACCAGTCACGAATAGATCCTTGGGGACATCAAACTTAACTGTAGTAGGAGGAAAAGCAACCACTTTAATTGATTTCCTGGTTTCAGCTAAATAAGAATGGAACCAGACTGTGCAGTCCTACGTTCCCTCTAATATTTCTTACGGTGGTGTGGTCAGCAGTGTTAAACACTGTATATAATTTGAGAAAAACAAAGGATAGTTCATCTTTCTGAACTTGGGGCTGAGAGCTATTTCGGCCCTCTTGCATGGGTAGAAACCTGCTTGCAGAGATTCAAACATTTTGGTTTGGGGAAAATGACGTGGATTTGAGAGATAGCAGAACAGTGCTGACTGTTGAGAATACAAAGATCTTGTAATGGTTTGGAAAACTTTGGTCAATGGATGCTTTTAAGAAAAATGAAGTGATGAAAGCAAATTTGAAGGAAAGAAAGGACAATTCCAGAGAGAAGAGCACAGTAATATCAGCTACAAGGAAACTAAGAAAGGAAGTTGGATGTTCAGTAGTTTACTGGAAATACTGTTTGATTGGGAAGGGGGTGTGAAGGAAGTTGGTCCCATGGATAGAGCACATGAAGGTAGATGGGAGAGGAATTCCAGTAAGATGAAAGTTTAGGGGGCAAGGCAGGATATGAAGAGGAAGTTTGGCTCAGTTATCTAGAGAAAGGGAGCAAAGTGGCTTAGAGTTTTAAAAAGTTAGATTTTAAGGAATAAAGTGATCTACAGAGATTTTGGACTTCCACCAATGCTTTGCCACCACAAAAAATCTAAATCATTTTGTGCATTGCCTGTTAGCATCATAGAGACTGTTAATATCCAACAAGTCTGTTGCAGCTTGTTGTCCACAAAATCATTACATAGTTTCTTCCTCTGTCTAGGATATGGGCTTCCTGATGACATTGTGCTGGAGAAGGAAGGTAAAGGAGATGCCTTTGTTGCTTGCACCGCCAGTTGTTTAAAAATATCCAATTTGAAATTTATTCAACATGGTGCTACAGAGGGTATTCTATGTAAGTATAGTACAGTTGTCTGCTACATTGGCTAAAGTACAGAAATCTGTAAGAATAAGACACTTTAAAATAATTTTTAAATTCCTATGCTTTTGCAAATTTAAATCAATTATTATTAGAAACCACTTCCTTATTGCAATTCTGCTTAGTTATGCATTCTTTATTTGTCATGCTTTCTTGTACTTCATTATAAATGTTCTGTTATTCTCATGCCTTCAATACTTTGAGACTCGTCAGGTTCATAGAGGAAAATTATTTCCTTTGTACACAAACTCATCTCAATGTGCTTTAAATGTGCCTTATCTCCAATACCTTGAGTGCTAGACAGTGAATTTATTTGGGTGTCGCTGTTGTTTATCCACCCTGTCCACATATTCATTCATAAGGTCAGATATGCAGTAGCAACAGAGAATGTAATTAATATGAACTGACCAGGCGTTTTCTGGGTGATCCGAAACAGTGCCATTGTAGCAAAGATTCAGCTGCTGTCTGGGAACAGCTGTGCAAGTATAAAAGAAGAAATCAAATTATGGGCTCTTGTACTGCACTGGTAATGTCCCTCACTCTGGTCCAGAAGATCCAGGTTCAAGTCCCACAAATCAGAGTTGTGTCATACATCCAAGTAAGTTCGTTAAAGAATACTGTCTTTTTTTAACAAAAAAAAAAGACACTTGTAGGGTTGGGGAAGTTGGGGACATCCTTAAGTCTGCTCCTGGGCTTTGTGAAGCTGGCCATTGAAAGGTCAAGTAGCAGGCTGTTGAGGGGTTTGTGAGACCCAACTGCTTGCCTCTCTTCTATAGTTACATCTGTGTCTGGGTATCCCTGGAGAAGAGAGTATGTGTGGTGTCCACTGGCATCCTTAAGGCTTCCATAATCGTTGACATCCAAGGGGTTTAAGTGCATTATCTCCTCCCAAGATATTCCTTTAATTTTAATTTAAGTTTGCCTTTAAAATTTGGGTTAGTTACAGTGTTGTTTTAAGGGGCTATCACTAGTTAAGTAGATTATCCAATTGAACAAAATTATTATCTCCTGTTTGGTTGTTCAACAGATTATAAAAAGGCATTTACTAAAACTGTGTGATTAAGTTAGGAGTTGTGTGCTTGTGATGTTTCACTCTAAGTAAACATAAGACTGAGTCAAGATTGACTCAATCATCCTACACCCACAGACTATGTGAAATCCAGTGCTCATCAAAGTCCAATTAATTGTAGCAAGACTTGTACTCCAGACCCTCGCAATAGAACCCAATGCGTCACTTGCCTTCTGAATTGCTTGCTGTGCCTGTATGCTAACTTTGTTGCTTGTACAAGTACACTAAAGTTACTATGAACATCCAGAATTAAAACTTTTGCACATTTTAAGAAACTATTCTTTTCTACAATTGGAAAGCAAATAACCTCATATTTCTCCATATTATACGCTATTATGTTATATGTTGCAGACTCATTTAACTTGTCTGTCTCTGTAAATATTATATTAATATGGTGGCCAGTGTTTGGAGAGTCATGAGATTATTGGCACAGAATTCCTGACTCCTGATGTGTCCTTATAGTCATTGTATTTCTAGCCAATATCAACCCACTGGGTGTTGCTGATTGGGAAGTCTGCAATGGTAATACAATTGAATGCAAAGGGAGATAATTAGATTTTTTTGTTTTGGAGATGGCCATTGCCCCGGCATAGTTAAACTTTGTCCTACTTCAATATTCCCAATTCTTTAAAGAAAAATTACCAAAGTTTGAGTTTATGACTATTGGTTATTCATAAAAAAGATCAGTTTCTTTTATTCAAAAGCATTACATTTTGCCTGAATTAAATTCATATTTAAAACTCAATGTTTTTTCATATAAATATATAGAGAGTTTTCACTGTCAAGTTAGTGTTTACTGGTTTGTGAAGTAGTGTGATGCCAACAGCGTGCTTCAATTCCCATCACTGGCTGAGGTTACCATGAAGGACCCTCCTCAACCTCTCCCCTTGTCTGAGGTCTGGCGGCCCTCAGGTTAAATCACCACCAGTATTCTCTCTCTAATGAGAGAGCAGCCCTATGGTCTGGTAAGGCTATGGCAACACAATGCAAGTACTGTTTATTCACAGTATTAACAATTTCCTCTTTGATTTTTAAGTACCCAAATGTAGAAAGTGATACCCTAAAAACAATCCATTTTTACAGTGTGCTGAGCAATTTGGGCATTGATTAATGGTTTTGCATGGGAGTGATATTAAGCAACTTGGTACTTGAGAACTGACACAAACATATCCTTGGAGACCACTTACTGGGCGATTGTAGCACTTGAGAACCAAAGTTCTATCAACCAGCAGTACATGAACAACTTGTGTGGTTTTATTGTTGCTTATAGAAAATATATTGAAGCATGCCAATTATTATTGTTTTTGTGTGATATTGCAATAAATTATTGTGCTGCTAATTGTTTTCTTCTAAAATAAATCCAGCATGAATTAGTAGACAATTGCAAGTAATCTTACCACATATCTTTTATCCTTAAATTCTTTGATATTTCAATGCATCAAAAATAAAAATCTGTACGTATGATGTACATGGACAAATTTGTGAGAATTCATTGTGCTGTGTTTTGAAGTATTGACTTCAAGGTTAGATGTGAAGTGGTGATTTTCATGTGTATGAATGGTGTTGTGGATTGATTACTATTCTCATTTAAGCTGTCCAAGTGTTCACATAAAAACAACATATTAGATGAAAATGAATGATTTGCAGAGTTATGGAGAAAATACTGGGATAGGAGATTAGAGCAGACAGCTTTTATCAAAGGTACATCATAGACATGATGTGCCAGATATCCTCTTTCTGTACTGTAAGATTCTATTATTCTGCAGGATGACTGTAGACTGACCAACATATATCAAAAATGAACAGTTACTTTGGGTGTCAGCTAACTTACTTCTGTACCTACACTGAAGTTCATTGCTATAATATTAGAAACTTTGACAGTTGAATATTGGAAGAATATCTGTTTTGTTTTCATAGAATCTTTGCTATGTGCTAAAGATCTCAATTTTTATACTGACAAATTTCTTTTAGTTAGTCTGATTTGTTTCATAAGCAAACTACACTTCAATCATTCACTGTTGTCTAATCAATCTATGTAAAATCATTTATTTGTTCTTTAATTTAGGCTATAGACTAAAGTGGAAAAACATATACAATTCTTTTGATTACTTTTTAAAAACTCTTCAGGTGTTCGTAAGGGCCAGGCTGTTCTGGAGAATTGTGTATTCCAGTGTGACACTACAGGAGTTGTATTAAGAACATCAGCAAAATTACATATGAAAAATTGTGACCTATATGGAGCAAAGGTATAGTTTAATGCCACATCTTCAGAACTACAGAAATACTGAAATGGGGTGATAATCTCATGCTTTTTAATTTTGTGGGATTTTTTTTGGCATTATGAGAAGACAGAATATCTAATTTACTCACAATGGAAGAACACAGTTTTGGTCTGAATTTGATCTGAATCTATCAGTTTCCATAACAGACTAGTTTAAAATCTATAGAAATGCCACGTCTTTAGATAATTGATCAGGGAATACACTTTCTGTGCTTTTCAAGAATCGTCTACTTTTCACTTTTAGCACACTTAGTTATACTGTTGTACACACTGGACATGATCTAAGAGGGTGTAGTCAACTTGCTGTGGCTAGTAAGATATATACAAGTATGTTTTAGATGTGCTTTCTTTCTTCCGTCTAGTTGTATCATCAGATGATGTAATTGTGAACTTTCCAGTAGCTGATTTCAGAGCTGATGAATACTAAGGAATAATGTTGCCTGTTCTTTTGGTATTAAAATTATTTGGGGAAACGTAGATATGTGAATTGTATTCTTGTGGCCATTTCTTTCAAAGATTTGAATTTAAAATATGTACATACTTTTCTAAGAAGTAGACCCAGTAAGCAACTGGAGTTTACTTGCTTCTTGAAAACACAACTAACATTGAATTTAATTAGTGTTGCTAAGCTACAGGAAATAAAGTATAAATAATTAATTGGTGTAAAAAATCAATCTAATATTATAACAGGCTATGACATATAGAGAGCCAAGATTGAAATGTTATTTTGTTGTCTTTCAAGTTTCTTTTTAGTTATTCTTCAAATGTACAGTGGAACATGATTATCAATGCTGATTTTTCACTTTGTTACGCAATGAAGTTATTTCTTTTTTTATTTCATTTTTATGTATAGTATACTTACTTACCTTTATAGTCATAAGGTGTTACAGTACTTTATACAGGACCATAATAAGACTAAAATTTAGACGTACTTAATTATCTCTGCTCTAGTTAAATTTGATTAAAGTAAAACGTATCATACCTAATGTAACCCAGTCATGCTCCATAAGGAATTTAGCACAATATTTGATCTGATTTGACGCTTATTCTGTCTGAATTGCTGATCAACAACCAATAGCATTTGGCTTAAAATGGTTTCTTGCAAATTTCTTCTCCATCTATGTCTAGACCTTTAGTTTGTTTTCTCTTGCCTTAATTATACTGTAGCAAGATCAACAAAATTCCAGACCTGACATATTTAGAATAGAAACAGAAATTGAAATAGGTTTTTCTGAAGGCATTCAAAATGAACATTGTATAATTGTTTTAACTGTGCAGTTTAAAGATTAGAACACTCCAGGAAATGTTCCTCCAAAAGAAGCAAGCAATTGGCTTTATTTTCTCTGGGGTTTTTATTGCTAAAGATGACAGTTTTGTAACTGCAGTGTGTATCTTGTGCTGAATATCATGATCTTTTCTTGAAATTGATTTACTGTAAAGAAATGCAGTTTAACATGTAAAGTTGCAGAATATTTGTAATTAAAATAATGTTAGTAATTGTAATCTTTAGTTTTCTTAGTGCACAACTACATTGAGGTAAGCACATTACATATTGTGTTATATAGCATTGTGTGTGAATATTCTCCAGCTAGAATTTTTAATCTGTAAAGATCGTCAAGCCTATTGTGCCTGCCAATTCCATTCTTCACATAATTACATACACAAGTACTCCACTCTTAATCTAGAAGACAAAAAAATGCATTCAGTATTACAGGAAATTCCTGACGATCTTGATGTAACCAGAGCTATCTAGCAGCTTCACTTCTAAGTGAAAATACCAACTTTCTCTCTGACTATATTGTCATTTGTTACACTCGCATGTTTTGGCAGCATTTTCCAATTTTTTTTCAAACAAAAGAGATCAAATTTTTGAAGATTATTGCATTTCCTGGGGAAAATCTTAAGACAGTTTTTCTAACGATGGATATCAGCTTGACACATGCAAGTTGCAGAAAATTATTGAAGTATAATTTCTAACAGACTTTCAGTTAGTCTTTGCAGTTTTCATATTAATGTAGCCAATGATTGACTCAATAATGATTTTGAACGAATCGTCATAATCTGGTTGACATGATGAAACTGAATACTTAATCCAGCATTAATAAAAGCTATGTTGGGAAAAAATAATTGTCTCAGACAAGAATTCAAATCTAGCCTTAAGTTTACAGGTACATCTATTTAGCACATCTCTGTAGAGGTACTGTACTAAAATTGAAGGTATTATTGTCCCAGAAAAATAAGTACTGCTTTATCAAACCACAAAGCATTCATCGTGATCCTGTGAACAGTGAATTGTATCTTTGAAATAATTAAGATCATTTGTATCTTACAGATTTTCACAATTATTCACTATATAACCCTATATAGGTTGTCAGAAAAATACTTTGGCTCCTGGCATCATTATTTTTGGCCATAAAGTGTACTACTTTTCTGTTCAATTTTAATAATGCTTTAGGAGGGAATGGGTGTGTTTGAAATTATAATGAAAAGTCTTGATGAACTGCAGTTCTATTTAATGCTGCCTAATTACTACTTGATTTTTTTTTCCAGGTTTTTTTGAATCTGAGAAGCCTGAGAGAAATTTTGGAAATTTACAGCAGTTCCTCTCCCTCCCTTCTCCCATCCTCTGAGTTAACTCTAATAAAATCAAATGTTGAGTGCATAGTATTGTTTCAATGGTTAAAGAAAGAGAAAAAAAAACACAGAATAACACACAAGAGATAGCAAGAACTGCAGAGGCTGGAGTCCGGGACAACACAGTGTGGAACTGGAGGAACACAGCAGGCCAGGCAGCATCAGAGGAGCAGGAATTTTGACGTTTTGAATCTGGACCCATTTCTGAAGAAGGGTCCCAACCCGCAACATCAATTTTCCTGCTGCTCTGATGCTGTCTGCTCTGTCCCTCCAGCTCTATCCTGTGTCATCTTGAATAACACACTTGGTTATGGAAATATTTTTCCAACAAAATTAAACAAACAAAAACTGGATGATGTAAATGACAATCGAGAAAATGAACCACTTAGCTGGTGATGTTCATTGCTGATGTATTTTGACATGTCACAAAAATTAAGTGTAGTGAGCTTTAAAGCTCTAAACTTAGAAATTTGGGAAAACGTATGTACGTTGATGATTGCAGCAAATGTGGAAGATTTCTTAATGTTCTGGAAATATCTTTTATGAGAGAGGATTAATGGGAAAAACACTTCTTCTGCACAGAAGATTTAATCTTTCGCCTGTTAAAATGTTGTGTTATTTAACAGGGGGCAGGACTTGAAATTTACCCGAGCAGCACATGTGAGCTTTTTGGCAATGATATACATCACTGCAAGGAGGGAATACGTATTAAGGTAAGCCCAAATGTACTTAAGAAAATTAGTAATTTAACAATAGCAACTTTCATTTATGTAATGCCTTGTGTGGAAAATAAACTGCAATGCAATTCTCAAATGAGAAATAGGTAAAACAAAAGCTGAGCCAACAAAGGTGACCAGAAGTATTTGCAGCCTGTACAGTATGGCAGATTGAAGAGGGACAATTTGCATAAGGCAAGAGTGAAGCCATCCTAGATGGCTTCTGTGACATCAGTTGTCCTGGTCTCAGTGGCTACCATGCCAATAATGTTGAGCACTGTATGCTCCAAGCATTGAGGCCAAGTAGCCATGCCTTTCTCTCCTGCTTCTTTGCTGCTGTTGCTTCCTGTTATGTGTCACTAGCTTTTAATTGTGATGAGCTTCACATGAAGTGAGATCCACTGTGAGCATGCAACCATTGACATTTATAGTACTGAGCATGCTGTACTCATGGAGACGATCTGGAAGGTACCATTAAGGTTCGCATGTTGTCTGCATCACTTCCATTGGTGTAGAGTAACTACATTGCAATCTCTGTGCCTGCTGATTGGCCTTTTGAATAATTTTGTGGAGGAGGGAATGAGAGATGCCTACATATTCATAATGTTTGATAAAGGTATTTTACAATGAGTATGAAAGTGTCCTGGAACTAGTTGTAAATGGTGCCATAGAATGCCATGTCATTTGTACTTGACATTTTATTGCAGAATTTTATGGAGGAACTATACGATGTACCAAAAATAACCATGATGAACAATCTGATTCATAACCATGAAGACTACGGTATCACACTGGCCAAATTTGCAATACACATTCCAAAAAAGAAAATTCCTTTTGCAATCGCAGCGCAAACAGGTAAGCGGAAATAATTCTTGTAAATTGATTAACTTAATTTTGTTACTTGTGACCTGAATGAGGTTACAAGAAAAATGCTGATAGAGTTAAATGATGGGAGGTAGCTCAAGTGGAACGTAAACACATTTGGCCTGTTTCTGTACCATTAATACTATGTCGTTTGTACACTTTAAATCTATAGTGAGTCATCTTTGGGCTAGCAGTGCGAAATATTTTAAAATGCATTTAACTTTTTAATTAACACAGGAAAGTTGGAAACGTTAGAGGATTTCCCTCCTTTACATGTTCAGGAAAAGACTTGTTTGCTTTTCTGTTCATGCTCCATTCACACTCTGGTCATGAAACAAGTCTATTTCTATGTACAACAGTACTAAGATAACATCTCAACCAGGACTGATAAATCATAAATAACATTCATGCATAAATGCTAAGAAATGACCACTTGAACATGAGAACTTGTTTACCATCTGTAAAATGGATCAGACTATTATCAACACAATGACTACCAAAAGCAGACTAGAGACTAATTTTACTTTCTGATGCTGTATTTTCACCCTCCTCACCTCCGCTCCAACCATGACTGTATATCACAAACAGCAGACGTTTTAGTATTGATCTTGAGAAACTCCGGTATTCCTCACTCCAGTATGCCTCCCTCCAGTGTGAAGAACATTCACTCATCACCACTTTGTTTTCTATCTATGTTTTGTCAATTTTTTTCAGGGTGTAGTTTTTACTAGTTAGGCCAGCATTTATTGCTTATCACTCATTGCCCTTGAAAAGATAGGTGATGATGAGCTACCTTCTTGCACTGCTGCAGTTTGTCTGATATTAGGATGTCAACTGTGCTGTTTGGAAGAGGATTCCAGGAGCTTAACGAGTGACAGTGCAGGAACTGATATAGTTCCAAGTGAGGATGCTATATGGCTTAGAGGGGAACTTGCACACATTGTGTATGTGCTGCCCTTGTCCTTCTGTATAATTGTGGTCATGTGTTTGGAAGACGCCATCTAAGGATCCTTGGTGAGTTGTTGTAGTGCAAATTGTACATGATACACACTTGCCACTATGTATTGGTGGGCATGAATTTTTAAAATGTTAGGTGGGGTGCCAATCAAGTGGGCTGCTTTGTCCTGGATGTTGTTGAGCTTTTTATCGTTGAAACTGCACTCATCCAGGCAAGTGACCTGAGATAACTTACTTGTTCCTGATTTCCCAGTTTCTGACATGCTCTTGTAGCCACAGTATTCACATAGCTCATCCACTTCAGTTTCTGGGCAATGGTTAATCCCAGGATGTTGATTGTGGGTTGGGGTTAGTAATGATAATATTGTTGAATTTCAGGGAAGATAATTAGATTCTGTCTTGTTGGCAACAGTTATTTCCTCACTCGCATGTGGCAAGAATGTTGCTATCCCTATAATCTCTCAGACTTTTAATAACAAACCTAATATATGATACTCTGTTACAAAATATTTGAAAATACGTGAGTACATTGACTCCACTACCAGCGCATAAACTGCATTGTCTTCATCTATCTGTTCTGTTACCTCATCAAAAAAACTCCAATCTAGCTGTTCAACATGTATTTACTCGTAATAAATCTTTTTGTCTCATTTCACTTGTGTATGTTTGCGCAAAGGGCGGTTAATTTTATTTCTGCTTGTAACTATCAGGTTCTTCCTCCTCTTTGAATAAGGGTAAAATACTTGGAATGCTCCAGTTCTTTGACTCCACCTGGTATCTAGGGAGAATTTGAAGATTGTGGTCAGTGTCTCTGCAATTTTTAACCTTCCTTCCTTCCCTCCCTTCTCAATTGAGAAGACCAGATGATTTATTCACTTCACAGCCTTTTAAGTTGTTACATTTTGTCTATTTTTTTAATCTCATCCAGCAGCCTGGTATCTTCCTTATGTACCATAGCTTTATTAATATCCTGTTCCTTGATGGCCACAGATGCAGATAACTCATTTAGTGTATTTTGTCTCCATCAATAGATATATATTTTGGTCTATTGTCAGCTCCTTTTGCTTTTAATATGCTTACTTGAAGATTTGGATTTTCTTTTCTATCAGCTGTCAATCTGTTCTTGTACTGACTCTCTGCTACCAACTACTTTTCTAACCTTTCATTTTGCATTTGGCTTGAATCCTTCCTTGTATGCCAAATGTCAGTTTGATAATATGACCCTTGTCTGGAACTGCATACCCAACAGTATTTTATGAATATCACAAGAAGAGTTCAAGGTGGCTCTCCACTGTCTTTTAGGAGCAAATATGGATAGCCTTACCATTGCCTACACCTTAAATACAAATACATATTTTAAATGGTCTGTCTCAATCAAAGGTTTACAGAGTTACTGTGCAATCACAAATTATTCCGCTACAATAGTACATGTTTGCAGAATATTTGAAAGAAATTTTCTTTAGTTGTACTTTAGTGAGATTTTCCCCTTTTACCCAATGCCAAGTTGTTTTTAAGGAAATTGAATATTACTGGAAAAAAAAATTCTGTTTTGGCTGAAAAAATAACTTGAAGTATTACTAAGGCACTCTTATAAACTATTACGAAAGACAGCTCAGTAAAATAGAATTACATTAATAACACATTACTGTGGCATGTTTTAATTGAAACCAGAAAATTATACAAAAAAAAACAAAATCTGAATATTTATTTCCTGACGCTTTTATTTTTTAGGCGATACAGAACAAAAAGAGAATCCACAGAACAATGTCAATGAAAATAATTCAGAATTAAATTCTGACTTTTGTGAAATGCAAAATGTACCACCTTTATTAATTGAGTGTAGTTCTAGCAAATGTGAACAAGCTGTAGTGTTGAATCCTTCTGATGCTGCTGAATGTGATGAAGTTATAACAAATGAACTAATTTCTACTTCTGCAACAAAGAGGAAACAGTCCAGAAGCAGATTAAATGAGACGCTAGATGCTGGGGTGATTGATGACATAATGTCACAAGAAATGTTTCTATCCATTGTGAGTAATCATTTTAAGAAAAACGGGAAAGGAAGCTTTGGAATTGTGTACTCCTAACTCCAATTAGTATATGAACCTTGATGTATGAAATACATTTGTACATATTTTTTGAAGCAACTGTATAACTTAATATTTTTCACCAGCTTGAAGTTGTCTATGTACGATGGCAAAATCGCAATACTTGGCAGGTGATAGGAAGAATTGATGGAATTCCTTTTTGACAATTCTATCTTCTAAAGGTGTTCTCACTAGTTAGTGTGCATAATCAAGTTTGTCATTGGTCCAACTCAGAACCTTCGTGTTCAAATGCAATGCAATTATAGCTGATTTATTGCCAATGAATTGTATAGTGTTGACGATAAGTTAAGAAGACATTTCCATAAACTGCAGAAAGAGACTTAATTTGTTGTACTTCAGTTAGCTGTATAAAATATAACATTTAAAAGCAAGATTTGTAGTGGGATTATGTGTAGTACTCATCATTTTTCCATACCAGTATTTGGAACTATTGATTCCCAAGTATTAAACTAATGTGCTAATTTCAGGAATATCTTACTCGGCACTCTTCTTCCCTTTCCTAATCACCCCTCAGCCTATCCAAATGTCCTGACGTGATCAAGAAGCCAAGAATTAATGAAATATTTTGCAGATACAATCTTTTACTGCAACTTCATTAATTTCTTTCCATTTATTTGCATCATTATGTACTCTGAACTTGATTCTTTCCTCATTTATGGTTTCATTCCAATCAGAACAGCTATCTTCAATAGAAAATAAATAACTCTCCATTATCTATGTAAGAAAATGCTTCTTTAATGTACTTGCTTTACGCCAACATGCAAACATCACTGTTGAATTAAAAAAAACTTGATAATTCCACTGGGTGAAATCATGTAACTTTGCATTAATACTGGATCAATACCAATTTTACTATGTTTGAAATGTATTTTATTGTGAAGTAAAATAGGATGAATGTGAGAAATATTTGTGCTGTATTTGCAAATGGAGCTTATTTAATTTGTGTTGTCAATACAACTTTAACATTCTCATAGCAGTACATTTTCAATGTTTTCAGGCCTTGCCACAGCCCTGTTGTAATTAATGACGAATGTTTATTGATTTCATTACTGAAACCCTTATACCAAGCAAAGCATAGTTACACTAAACTTTTAACTATCAAATTGTAATGTAAATTTGTTATTTATATTACAAGCAATGATTTTTGTTATTTTGTGGTAAATGTCACTTTTCCTTTATGGGGTTAACAGATTGTAATATTTGATAAAAACTGAAAGAACTGCGAATACTGTAAATCAGAGACAAAATAGAAATTGCTAGAAAAGCTCAGCAGGTTTGGCAACATCTGTGGAGAAAAATCAGTTAACGTTTTGGGTCAAGTGACCCTTTTGGGAGTTAACAATGAATAATCCCCATCAATTAGCAACTTGATGCTGCATAGTGAGAATCTCGCCACGCCGCTTGTGAAAAGCATAAAAGATGGTGTGAGTTGCTGCTGGTGTTGAGATCGGCCTTGTTGCATAAGTCGCCCGATTCTCCCATGTATCTTGCTACAACCCAGATCTCTCAGAAACCACCTATCATTTTCTTTTGTATGCCAATAGTTTCTGCTCAGTTTCCTTTTCACATTATCTGAATTAAAGCACATTTTATTCGTTTCATTCAGTTTGATTTTTTTCTTAACTGTGTGTTTGTTAAGAATATGGAAACAAATAAGCGTATGGATTACATGCCGGTTATAATTTTCATTTACGTTTGATGAATGTCACAAACTGTCTTTTTACATGGAAACATTGATTCATGTTTCAAAACAAAATACAGTGAATTTTGAAGCAAATTAATTATTTCAGCTATGGTTTGTTTAGTTAGAAAAGATGTCCTAATGGTTTGCATCTTAAGGTAAAGAATTCAATTTCTAACACCAATGTGTGGCGGATAGAAAGAGGCAAGTGGACAGAGTACAAACAAAAACAGAAATTGCTGGAAAAGCTCAGCAGGTCTGACAGCATTTGTGAAAAGCAAACAGAGTTAACGTTTCAAACTCTGACCCTCCTATTACTCGACAGACCATCTTTCCTTGTTCTAATTTTAGTTCTTTAATTAATAAAAAGAACTTAGAGGGCAAGGCATTGGAAAAGAGTATAGGTGGGAAGAAGTTGAGGTTGAGAGATTGTCTGGCTTCTCACCAACTCACTCTTATTGGAAATGAATGGGAATGGGGAAGAGGGAATGAAGAATTAAGAACATGTTGAGTAACATCAGAATGATTGAAAAGGGTTTTGCCATTCTATTGCAAATGCTTTATCACAGTCATACTTTTTCTGTGATGCTGGTCGCCTTTCCTCATGGTCCCCTCCCATTCTAGTGCCATGTTATTAACTAAGATGATTTGTTGTAATATGTTCTGTTGTCACTTCCACAGCTGGCGCTCGTGTCAGGAGGTCTGTTGTTACAAATATTCCTGCTTGGAATATAAGATCTGTTGGATTCTCTTGGAAAAGAAATGCAAGACAAATTGATGATATAAGACAGAGAATACCCACAGCTGAAACTTATTCTAAAAATTGGTATTGGTTGAAAATTCTGAGGTTAGGCTGGAAATTCTGCAGCTAGTGGGCACAACAAATTTAAACAAGACCATCTATTGAATAGATAATTTATGAGCCATTACATGAATTAGTTTTAAAACAAACTTAAAAATCAGAACATAATTAATTACAGCTGTGAAATCGAATCAAAGCAATGATAGTTGATGGATAACCAACAATGGTTATAGCAGAGTCTGTTTGGTACATTGTGTTATGCTAGCTCTCTCACTTCCCTGCTCTTTTCATATAGTCCTAGAATTTTTCTCTTCAGTTATTTGTCTAGTTCCCTTTTGAAAGCTGCGGTTGAATCTGCCCTAATCTCTCACTCAGGCAGTAGATTCTGGATTGTAGCCACTTGCTACGTATTACATTTTTACTCGTGTCACCTTTGGCTCTTCTCCCCATCAAGTTTTTGGCACTTATCACTAGGGATTCTTTGCAGACCGTTGGATAGATCCCTTCCTCCCAGTCTAGTAAACAACTGTTCAGTGTTGCTGTCTGTTTCCTGTCACTTAGCCTACTCTGTTTCTGGGCTCTGATGCTCTTTGAGAATTTGAAAAAAAAAATGACATTGCTAAATTAAGACGCAGCTGCCTGGGTCCTATGCTGTTTGTAGAACACTGTAGTTTCAAGTACCAAAGAATTGCATTTTCAATATATTTTGGCTTCATTGATGTTGCCCTTACGGCAACAAGAAAGCAGTGCCATTATTGTTTACAGGGCCAAGTCAAGGAAGAATGCTTTCCATTCACTGTTGGTACCCCCATGTTTATAGGAACATTATGGCTGCATGAAGACCCATCTTGGATTAGTGCCTGTTGAATATGCTAAAATTATGCAGATGTGATCTTTCAGATGATTCCAGTGGGTGACCCTCCAACACGATAGTCAGCATCTTTGAGCAATAGAAACTGTACAATGTAACACAAATACAGAGGTTTATGTTAATCTCTGTGGACAGATGTTTCAAAATTGTTAAATAACATCTTTTTTCCAGTTTTAATGAAACAGTGTTGCTGGTTTTTGTTTTATTTCAGAACCTCTTTAAACTTTCATTTAGAAAAGATGCTGATACTATCAGAAAATGAAACACAGAAATTTGTAACTTATAATCTCATCTCTTTGTGTCTTTCATAAAATAAGATTGTCTAACATTATTCAGACAGTTTAAGTGTATTGAATTGTATAGTTGTAAGTAAAATGGAAAGTAAAAGAATGTATTGACAGTGAATACAACAACAACAGCCGGTTTTTATCTTGGTGAACCCAGCAATTTTGTTGTGTCAAAGAATAGTCTATTATATAGACTGAAATATCTTGTGATAGACACTAAGTGAGTTTGATGATGTGTTTTAGATGTGTATATAAATGTGCGTGTATGAGTATCCATCTATCTATCACCCTTGTGAAAGAAAAATCTTTTAAAACCTGTGTGTATTAGCCACCGTGAATCAGTATATCTTGTTTAGCATGATGCAGTTTTCAAGAAGCCAACTGAAATAAAAGTAACACTTTAGATTAGTTTTATTTTTAAAGGCAATTGATCAGGAAAGATTTCTGTCAGGCAGTTGGCTTGCTGTCAGTCTCTGGCAAGAGCTAGTCAGATGTTCAAGTTTGTTGTTAGTCAGTTTGACTGTCTACAGCTGGTTTGATCTGGAATATCTCTTAGGAGGAAAGCACCTTCTCTAAGAAAAGCCACAGAGCTGAACAGCAGCTGTGATAGAAGTATCTTTAAACAGAAAATCTTCCAGAGAAGTCCCCAGAACAATCTGTTTCAAAATGAAAACCCTTGCCTGCAATAACAGGGCAAACATGCCTTTAAAAAGTAATGAAAACAGTAAATGCCCACTAGCTGTTAAGGGAACAAATCTGAATTTAATACCCAAGAAGAGCAGATTACCAAACATGTGCACACATGCAAATCTGCTCCTTTGAGGGAAGAGATATAAAAGTTTAGTTTTCACTTGAAAGGCAAAGATGAAGACCACAGTTATGATTTCCTACAGTGAATTAATAAATTTCTGAATTATTTATTACATCAGAAAGTTAAAAGCTGGCGAAGATAATTCTTCAGATATAGTTCTAAAGTATGTTGATTGGAAAAGAATTGGGAGTTTAAAAAAAATTGCAATTTGAAGTATTAGATCCCTAACAGTGGAGTTAGTGAAATCTTGATTATTTTGACTGTTAAAACAACAAATTCAAAGTTGCATTGGGCAAGTAAGAAGTTATATCAATTTTATTGATTAAAATACAAGATGTTGGATAAGGAAAGAGTGCATGATATTGAATTTGGTACAAAAGTATCTCAAATGCAGAAAAAATGTTGCCACTAATGATGTCACTGCAGATACCTTTGTTAAAGTAAAAAAAATTGAATCTTATTGAGTGAAGCCATTTTGAGAATGTCTCCCCACAGATCTTTGGGAAATCTTTCAGCATTTTGAAAATAGATGCCTTCTTTCTGAAGACACCTCATTGGTAAAGGAAAACAACTTTATATTGAAAATAGCATTTAAGTAGCAGAAACTCTAACAACTCTACTTTTGTACTATAACCTTTAAAATAGCATAGATTCAATAACAATTTTAATCAATGAAGAGTACAATACAAATCAAGAAGCTGTTCAGGCATTTAAATATCTTAATTAAATACTATCAACAATTTAGCAATGAAACAAAATTTAGCTATATCAATTTTTCCTACAAGAAAAACAAATCTACACATTGATTAATCTATTCGATCATCAAATTGACAGTTGTGGAAAGAACAATTTATAAGGTTTTGAACAGCTTCTAGATTAAACATCAGATCAAATGATTCCCCATTCAACATGTACATTCATGCCTTGGAAAATAACATTGAACAAGTGAATGATTGAAGGGAGCTAGCTTCACATGATGAGCATCAAGATAAAGGTAGATAACTCCTCCAGAAAGATCAAAGTAATCAATGCTATCTAGTGCTAATAGTGGTACAGATGACATAGAATCACCTCATAATTCTCGTGCATTTCTGCAATTGCATCACCATAGGTTCTTTCAGCCAGATTTTCACTTTTGCCCCATATCCCAAGATCCCTTTAGCCCTAAAATCTATGTCTAACTTCTTGAAAAATTCAGTGTTTTTGCCTCAATTACTTTCTATGACAAATATTTCTACAGGCTCACCAGTAGGTGAAGAAATTTCTCATCTCACTTTGAAATGGCCTGTAACTTTAGTCTGTGACCCCTGACTATGGGCTCCCTGGTCATCAGGAGCATCCTTCTTGCATTTACCCTGTTTAGGTCTTATTAGAATTTTATAGGTTTCTATAAGACTCCCCACCCCCACCTTCATTTTCAATCCAGTGAATATAGTCCTAACTAATCCAGTATCTCTTTTGCCATTGCAGGAATCCGTGTAGAAGGCCTTTATTGCATTCCCTCTATAGCCAGACTATTGCTCCTCAAATAAGGAGACCAAAATTACATACAATACTCCCAGTTGTGTTTTCACCAAAGCCCTGTATAATTGAGGCAAGCCCTCCATCTTCCTGTACTTGAATCTTCTCACTATGGAGACTAACATGCCATTGGTTGCTTTCACTGCCTCCTGCACCTGCGTGCTTATTTTCAGTGACTGGTGTACAAGGACACCCAGATATTATTGCACCTTTATTGTCATTCAGATAATCTGTTTTCGTGTTTTTGCTACCTAAAGTGGGTAACCTCACATTTATCCACATTATACTTCATCTGTCACGCATTTGCCCACTCACTCAACTTGCTGAAATCACCCTGAAGCATCTCTGCATTCCCCTTACAGTTCACCTCACAACCTATTGTTGTGTAGTCCACAAACATGGAGATATCACATTTAGTTGCCTCACCTAAATCCATAACATATAATTATGAATAGCTGGAGTACAAACACTGAATCTGTGGTACTGCACTGGTTACTGACTGCCACTCAGAAAATGACTTGTTTATTCCTATTCTTCATTTCCTGTCTGCCAATCAGTTCTCTATCCATGTCAGTACACTACCCCAATCCCATGTGCTTTAATAGAATAATCATCAACATTTTAAAGCAAAGCTTTACCATAAAGCCTGAGTCCATAAGATATCTTCTCCTGGTGCAAGAAAATATTTTTTGAGCAGTAGTAAATGAGGGTCCCTAATACTGATTTTCTTTATATATAGAGGTCTCCCAAATATGAAAATCTCCAGCAGTGCCAGCGGTTTCTTATTATGGGGTCCTCACCTTACCTGCTTCTCTTGGTGGTTTATCAATGTGTGTGGCAGTATTTTATTAATGTATAATAAATAGTGTTACTTTGAAGTTGAAGCCTGAAGACTGATATTTTAAATCAGATACACTGCACAAAGGTAAAATCAGAAAGTACTAGAAACCCAAGCAGATCTGGGGGTATATATGGGGTGATAAACAATATTTCGGGTAGATGACTGTAGCCCTATCAGAACTTGTTAATGCATATTAACTCGATGCTAAATTTGTGAGCGAGTTTGAAGCCCTATTTGGGGTGTGAGTGAAGGAATTCAGCTTCAGCCAGTGACGGCCAATTAAGCAGCTGTCATTGATGCTGTGGTCCCTATGGCCCGCCCCAAGAAGCTGCTGAGCTGACTCAATCAGAGAGGACTTTCAGCTCAACAGCCTCAGCAATATCACCACTAGCAGTGGCTGTTCCAATGTCTGTATCTGCAGCATTAGGCCATTACTGATGGCTGCAGCATCAAAGAAAGACAAGCTGAGGCCAGGAGTCAGGAGGGTTATGAGGATGCTGGCATTGCCAGCAGTGTGGCCATTTCTACCACAGGGTGCCTCCAAAGGTCTATGGTATGCCCAATAAAGGAAACCTCCCTTGCAGACCCCAGTGGGAAGATGCTGTGTCTCCCTACGCTGCAGTAGATCCCCTGCTTTTAGTAAAATGCCAGGAGAGATGGGAAAAGGTCCATTTTTGGATATTATTACGGTTCAAATGTGCTTTAGGTCAGTGGCATGTTTGCCAGCCATCCTATGTCCCAGCCCACCAATTTAGATGCTGCTGACTTCTTGAGTGAGTTCAGAATTTTCTGTCTTTGTTCCAGATTTCTGACATTATTATTATTTTGCTTTTGAGCCTGTAACTTACACAACCATACAGACTACCTTATTGTGAAGCTTGGATAATTAAGTAAAGAACTAAGCTGTGTCCCGCCCAACGGTGAAGGATCCAGCAGCTGCCAGAATTTTTATCGACTACTCTTTCGAGTGGAAAATAAGAAAGGCATTTTAAACTAGTTTCTGGACGATTCCTCTTTAAATTTGAATGACTTTGGAAAACAAAGGCATTCGGTTCAACACATCCTGACATTTCAAAAAAAAAAGAGGCCTTGACTTAGAGATGAAGTATTGCATGTCAGAGGTTCTAGGTTGCCTATCACTAAAGGTCAGTTACATTGGTTGGCTGAGCTGTGATTGTTCTGAGTTAATATTGTATTATGGTGAGCAGAGGGCAATGTAGGGGCAAAACTAATTGATCTTACCTCCCAAGCATATCTATAATCACTGACAGAGGGAATTGCTCAGTGTAGTAATTTCTGCTTTCTTGTTTATTAAATAAAACCAAAATTGTCCATGTTGTACATTGTCAAAAATCAAAATGACCAACATAAATTAGAGGCTGTTCGGGGGAAACTGTAATGAAGATGACTGGGCCATAGAGCAGGGAATGGTGAAAAGACAAAGAACAGCATAACTAGCAGAAAATAACCATCAGCAGGACAGGAAATGACAGCAGAATGGAAAACAACAAGTAACTATATAAGAACTATCATCTCTGTCCACATTGCTATACATATTTCTATTGTAAATCTGGAAGATAATTCTTGTATTTGCAGTTTGGGTATTTTTGCTTTTGTCTCAGCTTGTTCTCTTTTGCTGTACTAAAGAACCTAGAATGAGCCTGTGTGGGGGAAATCACATGTTACACTTTACTTGTAATAAGGACCAAGACATCCTCAAGTCAAGGTGCTAAACCTTTTCCTATATGGGTACATGAATCTTCAAGACCACACACAAAGTTTGAATTCACATTCCTATTAATTCTTTATGTTAAAGTGTTTTAATTCAGCTTTTAATAGTAAAAGCAGGTATAGAGTTAAATGTAGTCCTTTCCCACACTTACTGCCATGACTTTTTGCTTTAGAAATGGTTACATTCTAACCGTATGTAATACAAATGGCCATTGTGTGTCCAACTTGAAAATTCAAGGACAATTAAAAATTAAACTATTGTTGAAGTATCCTGAAATAATAGAATAATGGACCAAAGCTTCTGAGCAGCAACCTCACAGTGGGATGGCCACTTTGTTCCCTCTTACTGGATCATCAGGCCTCAAGAAACGTATAGCATACTCGATCTGAGAGCCTTTCAGCAAAATGCAGATTCAACATTGGAGGACAAGCCATGCCCATATTTACAGCAATAACCGCTATGTTCTGGGTTTGATGGTCCCAAAGACACTTTAACATGCTACGGAGAGAAGTTAAGTGTGTGAGTATGGTGCCAGCTGGGTAACAGGGTAGAGTTCCAGGTAAATGGGTGAAAGTGTAGGATATCAGGTCAGAGGAGTGGCATAGTGAAGTTGAGTTGGTGATCTATAGAATCCCTTCAGCCCAACAAGTCCACACTAACCCTCAGAGCATCCCCAAGCCCACCTAATGTACACATCCCTGAACACTATGAGCAATTTAGCATAGCCAAATCACCTAACCTGCACATCTTTGAACTGTGGGAGGAAACTCAGTAGACAAACTCCACACAGACAGTTGCCTGAGGGGGAATCAAACCCAGGTCCCTGGCAGTGTGAGGCAGCAGTGCTAACCACAGAGCCACCGTGCAGGAATCAGTTTTAGCATTAGAGTTAGTACAACTTTTTATCCGAGTAATGTTTCCTGTGTAACTTCAGATAAGTGAGTCAGAACTGACCAAGTCTTTGACTCTGACCAGGAGTTGGGACTTTCTTGGAGAGCTCCAGATGCAGAATAATTAATGGTGGAGGAGGTTTAAACCTCCCTGGCAATTTACGGCTAATCAGTATGCTGGGACTGGAGAGGAACTTGCAATGGAGCATACCAACTGCACCAGATGCCCTCTTCTAGATAGTATAGTCTGTGGGTTTGGAAGGTGCTGTCGAAGGAGCCGTGGTGAGTTTCAGAATGTAAATGTGCCCATTGCTATGTTGACTGGTTAATGTTGAAATCAATTAAGTGGGTTACTTTATCACGGATGGTGTTGAATTTCTTTTTTCTTTGACTTGATGGAAGCGTATACATCCAGGCAAGTGGAAAGTATTCTACCACACTCCTGGTTTATCTCTTACAGATGATAGACATGTAATAGGAAGTCAGGAAGTGAGTTATACACAGCAGAATTCCCAACCACTGACTTTGCTGTTGTAGCCAGTGAATTTTTAATTGAACCAGTTAAATTTCTGGTCAGTGCTAGCACTCAGGATGTTGATGTTGGAGGAATTCAGTGATGATAATGTCATTTGAATGACAGGATTTGATGGTTAGATCTTTTATTATTAAAGGTATTAATAATCTGGCACCTACATGAATGTTGTGCTGGTCACCTTGCCTGTTAGCAGGAACTACTTCATTATCTGAGGAGTCACCAAACATGATCCAACTATTGACAAAAATCCCACTGCTGACTTTATAATGGAGTGAAGATACTTGATGAAGCAGTTAAGTGTTTGTGCATATAATGAGAAAGGATACAATCGCGAGATGCTGATGTATGTCAAGATGTAACAATGACATTAATCATGTGCAAGAGACTGTGAAGAAAGCACGAAATAGTCTGTCCTTGTGAGAGAGGTGCTTATAGGGAACAGTATTGTATACAACAGTGTAGATGAAATAGTCATACTGGATTCAAAAGGCTAACTCTTTCTCCACACATGTTACCAGACATGTTGAGTTTCTCCAACCTTCTCTGTGTTTGTTTCATTGCAAATAGAGTTTGCAGAAACCTGCTACAGTCAGAAAGCAGTCACATATAGTCAAAGAGAAACTAGCTTAGTCCACAAATTGCCTGCAGAGACAAGGAAAGCTTTTTCTCCAATGTGCAGAATGAAAACCCTGAGCCATAAGCTTCATGGTGTATCATTTGGATCCACATCATTACCCTGAGGAACTTCTGATATCCTGGCCTTACTGTATTGGAATTTGACAAGTGATCGAGGACTGTGTGCTTTTCTGACAGGAATGTCAGACAAAATTTAAATGGTTGGTGTAAACTGGGGTAAAATAACAATCGGAGAGGTTCCACACCAGATGCTTGAACGCTCTAAACCAGGAAGAAATCTTTTGTTTTTGCTTTACCGGAGTCCAGAAATTTCCAGGCAATCACATGATGGTGTGGATCTGCCTCCTCTTGCCTCCAGGTCCAACCTGTGTCCATTAGATTCAGAAGGGAGCGATCTGTAACCTACATTATAAAGATGTTTTCTGCAAACATTTTACTTTGGGCCAGAGCTGCTGCCTTTTAGAAATTATGTCAAGGATTTTTGAGAATTAATCTGTATTTGAAGTGGTTCCCAAATCCTGTCAATTTCCACAGAAATACCTCGTGGACAGAGTTCTTCATGTGGATAAGTTTGACACACATTTCCCATCATTTTTCATAAATATAAAATTCACCAATTCATGCAAAAGGTATCTGTAAAATATCTTTGGAAGATAAATCAGTGTGGTTTGCAAAATTGATTTTAAATATGGATACCCAGATGTTGAAACCTAATTTCTATTTTGTTACATCCCTTCCCCTTTCAGCACTGCTGGTAAGAGAGTTATTGGAATATTATTTCAGTATGGATTTAGAAAGCTGCATGCTTTGTCTCTTACTGATGTAAGTCACTTGATTTAGCGTGGATAAATAGTGCTACATTTAAGTGTGATGTGGCATTTTTTGTTTAGACCTTGTAAATAATTTGACGTAAGCGAGAAGGAGCTGGATCCAGCACAAGTTCTTCTCTCTTCAGGTGTACATCTATTTCAGTTAATGTGATTGTGCTTTATTATTACTTAAAATTTCATTAAAATATACATCAAAGAAATATGGCATTTGGCTTACCCAATCTGTGTTGGTGTTTGGGATGTCTACTTGAGATTCCTGTCATTCCATTGGCCTCATATTAGCTGTTCTATTCCTTTTATTTCCCATGCGCTCATCTAATCTCCTTTCAAAAGCATCTAAGCTGTTTTTCTCAACAAATTTTTGTTGAGAGCTCTGCATTCTAACTACACTTTGAGTTTTAAAAAGAACACCTTGCTTCCTTGTTGGATTTATTAGTAACTCCTGTATTTACAGCTCAGTTTTGGATTTTTCTACAAATGGAAATATTCCCTTGTTCAATAAGACTTCAATGCTTTTGAATTCTATACCCAAAGATTGAATTTCAGTTCTTTGTAACATTTTTCTAATTTGCAAGCTGTTTGTAACAATATGTTCATCTATATTGCTTGGTTCCTTTGTTCTTCTGTCCCATTTAGTTTCTTATTTTCTAAGGTTTAAGCAAATATTGCCTTTCTAGAGTAGAACCTATAAATATTTCCATTAAATCAGGCAGCCTATGTGGGAACTGGTGGTGTTGGTGGATGTATTAGTGATTTTGGTTGCGAGAATTTGGATGACTGTTAAGATCTTTTCCCAATGAACATATTTTTGTTAATTACTTTTTGTAATCCATCAACAGTTTCCACAGTTTAATCCACTAGGAAAAGTTCTCAAGCGCATTTTTATTGAGTTGCATGATGACACAAGAATTGGTAGATCATTTGGAGCTTAGGTTTCTGTAGTTCTGTAACTGTCTGCCTAGCTGTATTGCTTCTCTTACTCTCTTCCTTTCATGATCATAATAAACACTTCATCATTTTCATACATTCTGTTGATGGTAATCAGGGAAGTTAAGTTCCTTTTCGATTTTTTTTCTCATTTCAACTCACTGAGCAATTTTGTGCAATTATGTCACACCTGAGGATTTTGATCATTTGTTACAAAAATCTTGGGAAAATAAAGCAAAGATATTTGCATTTACAAAGTGCAGAACAACCCTCCAAATTGCTCAACAGAGGCTTAAAAAATATAACTAGATGTTGAACCAAAAAGTAGAGATTGGGAAAATGGCCCCAAAACTTATCCAAAGCAAAAAGCTCTCGGAGGTATAAAAGGAGCAACAGTGAAGTGGTTACGATAAGGTAATTCAGAGTATGGTCTTACGTCGATAAAGACCTAGTAACCAATGGTGTCAGGGAAATGAGTGTATAACAGAAGGGAGGCATGTAATTGTAGGGAAGGAGTTAGCTAGGTGATGAAGGATTCAGTGATTTGGTAAGACAGTGGTCACTGATTGTGCTGTAGAGAAACCACATGAGATGGCAAGCTGAAGAGGTTGTGAATTTGGTGTAAAAATTGACTTAGATTTAGAGGATGGAAGGGTGCAGAATTCAAAGCATAAAGAGCAATGTGAATTTGAGTGAAAATTACAAACACATAAGGAATATGGACAGATTACCTTCTTTAAATTCAGGAAAGTGTCTGATTGAAAATGACTTGTATTGCATATTCATTTTTTGTATGTATATTTTGCCAGTTGAGGTCAAGGGGCATTTTGTTGTTTGACTCTGACTCTCATTATCCTACAAGTAAAATGTGTGAGTTAACTCCCTTTTAAATAAGATACTTATATCATTTACAGGAAAGATTGATGACACTGAAACACAAGAACTGAATTCATACCAATAAATCTATCCTTAGGTTTCTTTCTAAGATTGGAATAGCATGTTGTTTAACAACTTATCATGTTATGTTGTTCATTTCTTGTGATTTTTGTCAAATTCAAATTGATGAGTGAAGTTATACTTTAAATGTATGTATATTTTACTGCTGGCTTGTAAAACTACCCAGTTTCCTTCATTGCATTTTCCTTTGAAGGCAGCAAGGAAAGGTTCAGTCATCTGACAGCAGAATTTTGAAGCATTAATCAAATCAACTCCCAGCGCAACAAAAGAAGATACTAGGGTCTTGGATAATAAGTAGAAGTCTACAAATGAATAATGACTGTGTGCAGCTGAATGTATTGTGAATGCACTCTGTCCCACCTGGGGACCCTTATCCAAATAGAACTGCAATACCTCCAGTCTCCACTTGGGCGCTACATACCACGGTTACACTTCTATATCTTGGCTTTGTCTGACTGGATACTTTTGAGAAGGTTACACGATTGGAGTTGCTTGTGAAGTAAGAAGATGGATCTCCTAAATATTACCATATTTGACTTTTGAGTACAAAAACTTGCTTTTCATAAATGAAGCCACTGTGGCATAAGTGTCACCTCCAAACTCTTTTCTGTTTTGTGGTGATCTGAAGACCCAGATCCAGAAAAAAAAATCTGAATCACATTGATGATATTTGCTAACGGAGGATAGGTGGCTCAAAATGGATGAAAAGGGTTGATTCTCTCCATCTACAGCAATCTTACTGAATGCAGGAAAGGAAAGTACATTGGCACACATTTAAAGTGATGACTAAAGAAACGAAATTGGTAGAAAAGAACATCTTTTCATAAGGATAGGGCCTGGAATAAGACCAAGCTTTCTGGAGTGAACCTGCCAGCACAGGAGTGCGTAATGGACACAATGAGTCAGGAAGCTTTTTACACTGCGTTAGATTCTCAAGAGTCTTTTCCATTGATTTCAGTTTTGTTCTTGTATCAACTTACCTGTTATTGCATTCTACATTGGTGCTTAAATAAGAATTTTATGCTTTTGAAAGACGGGATAAAATTGTGCATATAAGACATTGAAAATATGTGCAGGGAGAAGCAATAATTAGTAGTCTTCAGATTTGCTGATCAATTGTGAACAATTCAGTCCTTTTCCTCTGGTTCTTTCTCAATTTGTAACATATAGAGACACCCGAGAGCCCCATAATACCCAGGAACAGAAGTAGGCCGTTCAGCCCATCGAGTTTGCTTTGCCATTCAATGAGATCACAGCTGACCTGATAATCATCAACAGATTCCAAGGCCTCTCACTGATAGGTCTTCACTATGTTATTCAAACATTGCAACTTGTTGTCCAGGAGCCAGTTAATCTTTCTACCCTGTGACTTTTCTGATAAAATAGAATCCAGTAGCACCAATGTATGAAGTAATCAAACAGTAAAATATTATGAGCCCAGCAAGACAAAATGTTTTAGACACTGTGCGGTTTATTTGGGTTGTAAATACAGGTATTGAATCATTCTCCCAGTATTTTACTGCGTATGTATGATGCAACGTGCACACCGTGTTAATTAGGCTAAAATAAAACAAAGAATTGTTAATGCTAAAGCTCTGAAACAAAAGCAGAAATTGCTGGAGAAACTCAGCAGTTCTGGCCGCAAACAAGAGTCCAGCATGGTATATTGCCTCCCTGGTGCTAGGGTCTTGGATGTGTCGGAGTAGCTGCAGGACATTCTGAAGGGGGAGGACCTAACAGCCAGTGGTCATGGTAACGACATAGGACCTCATCCCTTTTTTTAAACCTAAAAGCAGAATATAGAGAACTAGGAAGTTGAAATGTAGGACCTCAAAGGTAGTTATCTCAGGATTACTACCAATGCCATGAGCTAGTCAAAGTAGAAACAGCACAATATATAGGATGAACATGTGGCTGAAAAGATTGTGTGAGGGGGTTTCAGATTCGTGGGGCATTGGGACCAGTTCTGGGGGAGGTGGGACCTGTACAAGCTGGATAGGTTACACCTAGCCAGGACAGATGTCCTTGGGAGGATACTTGGTAGATTGGTTCAGGACGGTTTAAACCAGTGTGGAAGGGGGATGGGAATGAGGGCAGTAGGGTAATAGATGCATAAATTGAGGGAGAGGTAGAAATCAAGACAAACATTAGTAAGAACAAGAACAGGCAGAGAAACACTGCTGAAAAGAGCAGGGGAGATGGTCTAAAATGCATGTGTTTCAATGCAAGAAGTATAATAAGCAAGGTAGATGAACAAAGAGCTTTGGTTAGTACTTGGACCTATGACATTATTGTGATTACAGAGACTTGGCTAAAAGAGGGACAGGACTGGCAGCTGAATGTCCCAGGTTTTAGATGTTTCGGGTGTGATAGAAAGGGATGTAAAAGGGCCAGGGGAGTTGTATTACTGGCAAAGGAGTATCTCACAGCTGTACCAGGGCAGGATACACCAGAGGACTCATGCAGCGAGGCAAATGGGGAGAACCCAGGAATAGGAAAGGTGAAATCACAATGCTGGTGGTATAAACAGGCCTCCCAACAGCCAGTGGGAGATAGAGGAGAGAATATGTAGACAGATTTTGGAAAGATATAAACACAGCAGGGTTGTTGTGGTAGGTGATTTTAACTTCCCCTGTATTAACTGGGACTCACTACATGCTAGGGGCTTAGAAAGGGCAGAATTTGTAAGGACCATTCAGGAGGGATTCTTGACACAATATATAAACAGTCCAACCAGGGAAGGGGTTATACTGGACCTGGTTTTGGGAAATGAGCCTGGCCAGGTGAGTGAAGTTTCAGTGGAGGAGCATTTTGGGAGTATTGACCATAATACAGTGAGTTTTAAGATACTCATGGATAGGGATAACAGCAGTCCTCAGGTACCGGCTCTAAATTGGGGAAAGGTAAATTACAACAATATTAGGCAGGAACTGGAGAATTTTAATTGGAGGTGGTTGTTTGAAGGTAAATCTATAGCGGACGTGTGGGAGTATTTCAAACGGCAGTTGATAAAAGTTCAGGAGCAGCACGTTCCAGCGAGAATGAAGGGTTGGTATGGCAAGTTATGTGAACCTTGGATGACCAGTGCTGTTATGACCTTGGTCAGAAAGAAAAAGGAAGCATATGTAAGGTCTAGGAGGATGCGAGCGATGAAGCCCTTGAAGTATTTAAGGAAAGTAGGAAAGAACTTAAACAAGGAATTAGAAGGGCTAAAAAGTTATGAAAACTCATTAGCAAATAGGATTAAGGAGTATCCTAAGGTTTTTTATACATTTATAAAAAGCAAGAGGGTAGCTAGGGAAAGGGTTGGCCCACTCAAAGACAAAGAAGGGAATCTATGTGTGGAGCCAGAAGTGGTAGGTAAAATCCTAAATGAATACTTTGTGTCAGTATTCACCAAAGAGAAGCAATTGGTGGAAGATGATCTCAGGGAAGGGAGTGTCGCATTTGTAAGCCAAGTTGCTATTAAAAAGGAAGGTGTTGTCCACCTTAAAAAGTATTAAGGTAGATAAGTCCCTGGGTCCTGATCTATCCCAGAATAGTGAGGGAGGCAAGAGAACAAATTGCTGGAACATTGACAGACATCTTTGTATCCTTTTTGACCACAGGTGAGCTTCCAGAGGACTGGAGAATAGCCAATGTTGTCCTATTGTTTAAGAAGGGTAACAGGGATAATTCTGGAAATTATAGGCCGGTGAGTCTTATGTCAGTGGTAGGGAAATTATTGGAAAAATTCTCAGCGGCAAGATCTATACACATTTAGAAGCAAACGGACTTATTAGCAATAGACAGCATGGTTTTGTGTGGGGGAGGTTGTACCTCACTAACTTGATTGAGTTTTTTGAGGTGGTGACAAAGATGATTGATGAGGGAAAAGTGGCTGATGTTGTCCACATGAACTTCAATCAAACCTTTGACAAGATCTCATGACAGACTGGTACAAAAGGTAAAGTCATATGGTGTCAGGGATGAGCTAGCAAGATGGATACAGAACTGGCTTAGTCATAGGAGGCAGAGGGAAGCGATGGAAGGATGCTTTTTGGAATGGAGGGCTGTGACCAGTGGTGTTCTGTGACTCAGGATCAGTGCTGTGACCACTGCTGTTCGTGGTGTACATAAATGATGGGAAATGAGGAAACACGGCTAGTCTAATTAGTAAGTTTGCAGACAATACAAAGATTGGTGGAGTTGTGGATCATAAGGACAATTGTCAGAGGATACAGCAGGATATAGGTCAGTAGAAGGCATGGGCAGAGAAATAGCAGATGGAATTTAATCCAGACAAATGTGAGGTGATGCATTTTGGAAGGTGGAAATTATACAGCGAATGACAGAACCCTTAGGAGTATTGATATGCAGAGGGATCTGGGTGTGCATGTCCATAGATCACTGAAGATGGCAGTGCAGGTAGATAATCTAGTGAAAAAGGCTTATGGCATGCTTGCCCTCATTGGAAGGGGCATCGACTATGAGGATAGGCAAAATATGTTGCAGCTTTATAGAACTTTGGTTAGACTACACTTAGAATATTGTGTACAGTTCTGGTCACCACACTATCTGAAGGGTCTGGATACTTTGGAGAGGGTACAGATAAGGTTTACCAGGATGTTACCTTGTATGGGGAATTTTAGCTATAAAAAAAGATTGGATAAACTGGTATCTGCAGTTCTTACTATTTCTGATTGGATAGTCTGGGTTTGTTTTCACTGGAATGCAAGAGGATAAGGGGACCTGATAGGAGTTTATAAGATTGTGAATGACATGGATAGAGTGGAAAGTATGAGACTTTTCCCAGGGTGGAGGGGTCAATTACAAGGGGACGCAGGTTCAAGGTGCGGGGCGGGGGGTGGCGGTGGCGAAGTTTAAAAGGGATGTGCAAGGCAAGTTTCCCACACAAAGGGTGGAGAGTGCCTGGAGGAGGTGGTGGAAGCAGACACAAAAGCAGCATTCAGGAAGCAGCTGAACAAATACATGAATAGGAAGAGAATAGAGAATAAGGATTCTGTAAGTGAAGACTGTTTTAGTATGGAAGGGCAAAATGTGTTGGCGCAGGCTTGGAGGGCCGAAGGGCCTGTTCCTGTGCTATGTTGTTCTTTGTTCATTTGTAGAGAGAAAGGAGAGTTAATATTTCGAGTATGGTGACCCTTCTTCAGTTAATTAGGTAATAGTATCATCTGCAAAATGGTATAAGCTAATGGAACATTTTCTTGTCAAATAAGCAATATTGCACAATGTTGCTGAAGTAAAATTTGTACCCTCTGCTTAATATCCATGGTGGAATCATCTATAAGGTGTACACAAACTAACATTACATTATGTTTTTGGTGCTCCCTATATTAATGACCGATGTTGCACATATTGAATGATATTTATAACCATATGTCGGTAAAGGACATAATTTTACTAGGAAATTTCTGTAGTCGTTTTGTGAATTGATTGGGGAATCTTAAAAGGAAAAAAAACACATAGATCATAGAATCCCTACAGTGTGGAAGTAGGCTTTTCAGCCAATCGAGTCCACACTGACTCTCTGAAGAGCATCCCACCCGTATCTCTGTAACTCTGCATTTTCCCATGCCTAATTCACATTACCTACACATCCATGGACAATTTAGCTTCACCAATCCACCTAGCCTGCACATCTTTCGACTGTGGGAGGAATATGGAGCACCTGAAGGAAACCCATGCAGATAAAGGGAAAATGTGCAAACTCCATACAGACAGTTGCCCGAGGGTGGAATCGAATTGAACTTGGATCTCTGGTGCTGTGAGGCATCAGTGCTAACCACTGAGTCACTGTGCCATCCTAACATGCATGATTGAGGAGGAGGGTTAATTGGGGAATGGGGAGATGAAGGGGCTCAGACACAGGAGAAGAACCAGGGCACATGATTATTCTCCCTGGCTCTGCTGTGATGCACAACCAAAACCTACATGGGCTGAACGTATGTAGCGAGAACCATGCTCCCAAAAGACATCCCATTAGCAGGTGGTTGAGTACTTGACCAATGCTTCCAATGACTGGATTCCTCTGAAGTGTTCAGCAGTATATTTGTTACAATCTCTCATGGTTTTCTGAATCCTGTCATTGTGAGAGCACAGCCCTGTTAGCAGCAGAGAATTTGGCAAGGAAGGTTAGAGGTGAAGGAAGAGAAGGGGCAGGAGAAATGGAGCAGGAGGATGAACAGAGGGAGTGACTGACAGGAGTTTGTTTGTTATAACCTCACTGATTATGGTACTTGTGAACACAATCTCAATTTTTTACTCACCATCAGTCGCTCACCTGACCTTTGTTCTGAGGCCCTGCAGGGCATCATCCTCTTGGCCACAGTGGATGAAATACAAACTAACATAAAACACATATTCCAAAACAATTTTATGAATAAAACCATCCAATATTCTGAAGAAAATCAGCTAGTCACCCTGGAATTGATTGAGTTATTGTCAAGTGTACCAAAGTACAGTGAAAAGCTTTGTTTAAGAGCAGCACAGGCAGATCATAGTAAGCAAGGATGTACAGATCAAAATGACTTAGACAGAAGCATACAGGTTACATTGCACAGGACGTGCGCTAGGCAAGATCAACATAAACAAGATCAGCATTATTTGAGGCTAGAGAGTCTATTCAGCAGTCTAATAACAGCTGGGAAGAAGCTGTTCCTGAACCTGCTCGTGCATGTGTTCAAGCTTCTGTACCTTCTGCCTGACGGAATATATTGTAGGAAATCATTACCGGGATAGGATGGGTCTTTGCTAATATTGGCCGCCTTTCCGCGGCAGCGACCCGTGTAAATGGAGTTTATGGATGGAAAGTTGGCTTCTGTGTTTGTCTGGGCTGTGCACACAACATTGCATTGGCGCCTGTTTTCTAAGTATCTTTGCTCGGTCTAATGCTCCTACACATTGCTTCCCCGGTCGCTACATTATAGGTGGTAAAAGTTTCTGATTTTTCGGGGATGATCACAGGTGATCAGTAAGGCCTCTTTCCTCAGCTCTATTGCTAGAAGGTCCAGCTTTGAGCTGGATCATTTTGGCTTACGGAGTGGAGTCTGAGCTGACAGGTTGGCAGTGGCTGGAAGGCTTGTGTCCTATTTTCCTACTTGCACTTCCTGGGACATGCTTAAGTGCCCCAAATAACATGATGGAGGAAATATTGTTGGAATATTGTGAAACTCTTTGCACACTGATCTGAGTATTCTTTGCAGGAGACTATGATTGCCTGGCTTCAGTCTGAACTTTTACTGTACGGGTGACTTCCTGCATTTCAAATGGACGAAGACATTGTAGGGATTCTGGTTTGTGATCAGACATCTGCTGATTTTTAGGTGATTCGAATCACCCCCAGATCCCTGGTTCTGACACTGGACTTAATTTAGGAATGTGAAGTTTTACAAGTGTTGTCTTTATACAGGATAAACAAAATACATACCCATCAAAAGTCCCCTCCAGGAACACAATTTTCACACACACACACACACACACCTCCGGCCTGTTGTACACCCTCTCTCGAGTTGGGGTCTGTGAGCTCGATACTGTGCCCTCCAATTGCTCCTCCCGATGGGTTAGTGTCCCCTAATGCATTTGGTGTGTACGTGTCAGTTTGATTTGTGTTCCCCAAATTCTAGCTTGTGGAACCTTTTGTAGCATCTCCAGCAGTCGCTCTGTCTCCTCTGGGCATCATTCTAGTGAGTCTTCATTTTAAACTTTAGTGTAAGGGAGGTCAATGGCCCAGTGACCCCATTTCCCCTCAGAATACCAAACTGTACCCTGGTCCCTTGGGGGTGGCAGGACACACATCTAGTGAAGTATCCCCCTTACCATTGGGACTACCTGCTCCCCTTCTGTTCGGGCAACCCAGCAGCGAAAACCTTGTCCATTTGACAGTCCTGAACATAAACACAGCTTCGCCCTTCAGCAGTTCTCAGGCTCAGCTCCATATTAAAACAGTCCAACGTCCTACAAATCACTCAAACCTTAGCTCTAAAAAGAAACCTACACGGAACTATATACATTGAAACTGTACAATGCCACCCATTTCTGAGTGACCAGGCTACAATCTGATGGTTCTGTGCCTCTGCGGCCTCTGGTCAACCAGTGTACTGGGGACCAGGGCATCTCCGGTTTTGGGGTTTGGAGGGTTCTCCTCAGTGTTCTCCCCTTTCTCACAGGGGGTCCTCCCATGTCCCAAACAATGGGCGGGCTGACCTCACCTGATGGTGTCTTGGCTGACCCCAGCTCTGCGGCCTGTGGGACTGCGTCATTCCCCCAGGGCGTCCTCACTGCCTGTGGCTGCTGCCTGGCCTGTGGCCTTTCCTGGGGGCTCTCCCCATCCCAGGGCTGCTGCCTGGCCTGTGGCCTCCGCTGGGGGCTCTCCCCATCCCAGGGCTGCTGCTTGGCTTTCTGCCCCTGGGAACCACGGTGTCCCCATCTTTGGGCACCTCCCGAGTCCCAAACTGTAGGTGGGCTGACCTGGCCTGGAAGGGTCTTTGTTGCCTGCGGCCTGTGGGATTGTAGTTTCCCCTGGGGGTTCTCCACAATCTGGGGCTGCTGTCTGATCGGTGATCCATGGGTGAGTGCCGGGGGTGGTGGGGCTAGTGGGGAGTGTTGAGTGGAGAGGGAGTCACGGAGAGAGCGGTCCCTCCGGAAGGCAGATAAGGGTGGGGAGGGAAAAATGTCCTTGGTAGTAGGGTCCTTAGTAGAGATGTGGTCGAGGGCATTTTTGACCACTGAGAGGGGGAAGTTGTGGGCCTTGAAAAACGAGGACATCTGGGATGTCCGGGAGTGGAATGCCTCATCCTGGGAGCAGATGCGGCAGAGGCAAAGGAATTGGGAATAGGGGATGGCATTTTTGCAGGAAGGTGGGTGAGAGGAGGTGTGGGAGTCAGTAGGTTTGAAATAGATATCGGTTTCGAGGTGGTTGCCAGAGATGGAAAGAGAGAGGTCCAGGAAGGAAAGAGATGGCCTCGACCACATCTCTTGCGTTTCCCTCAACTCATCCCTCACACCCCCTCCCCGCGATAACAACAAAAACAGAATCCCCCTCATCCTCACGTACCACCCCACCAACCTCCAGATTGAACGCATCATCCTCCGCCACTTCCGCCACCTGCAATCTGACCCCACTACCAAGGACATTTTTCCCTCCCCACCCTTATCTGCCTTCAGGAGGGACCACTCTCTCCGTGAGTCCCTCATCCGCTCCACACTCCCCAATAGCCCCAACACCCCTGGCATTTTTCCCTGCAAATGCAGGAAGTGCTACACCTGCCCCTACACCTCCCCCCTCACCTCCATCCCAGGCCCAGTTCACCTGCACATCTGCTAATGTGGTATACTGTATCCGCTGTTCCCGATGTGGCCTCCTCTACATTGGGGAAACCAAGCGGAGGCCTACGCTTAGTTCGTGACAAACGACTGCACCTCCCAGTTGCAAACCACTTCAACTCTCCCTCCCATTCCTGAGATGACATGTCCATCCTGGGCCTCCTCCAGTGCCACAATGATGTCACCCGAAGGCTGCAGGAGCAGCACCTCATATTTTGCTTGGGAACCCTGCAGCCCAATGGTATCAATGTGGACTTCACAAGCTTCAAAATCTCCCCTCCCCCGACCTCATCCCAAAACCAGCCCAGCTCGTCCTGACCTCCTTGACCTGTTCATCTCTTCTCCCACCTATCTGCTCCTCCCACCTCACTAACCAACCCCCATTCCCACCCCGACCTCATCCCAAAACCAGCCCAGCTCCTCCCTGCCTCCTTGACCTGTCCGTCTTTTCTCTCACCTATCCCCTCCGCCCACCTCACTGACCAACCCCCACCCCCACCTCCCTGCCTACACTCACCTTTACTGGCTCCATCCCGAACCTCCTTGAACTGTTGTTCTTCTCTCCCACCTATCTGCTCCTTTATCCGAGATAGTAGGAACTGCAGATGCTGGAAAATCTGAGATAACAAGGTGTAGAGCTGGATGAACACAGCAGGCCAAGCAGCATCATAGGAGCAGGAAGGCTGACGTTTCGTGCCTAGACCCTTCTCCTTTATCTACCTTCTATCATCGCCTTCCCCCCTCTCTCTATTTATTCCCCTTCCCCTCCCCCATTTCTGAAGAAGGGTCCAGACCTGAAACGTCAGCTTTCCTGCTCTTCTGATGCTGCCTGGCCTGCTGTGTTCATCCAGCTCTACACTTTGTTATGTGAAATTGTTGAGGTTGTTTATTTCCTGTAGACTGGCTTGCATTGTTTTAGCTGAGGCATGAATGATGGTGTTTCCTTTGGTTTCATTTAGCTGGCCCCTGTTCCAGACATCTGCCCCTGGGTTTGTATATTTCCCAGTCTGTCCCAGCCAGCTTCTTCCTGGCTCAGTTGCGGCCCTGGTTTCTGGAGTCCCATTGACTTTAATCCAACATAATATAATTTCCACAGCTTCTGCCTTCAGAGGGTTTTAAGTCTAGGGCATGTCTATAAACTATTGGGGATTTTTGCCCAACCTTACACATTTGTCATCAGACAATACATCATGTTTGGGTGCACACGTCTGCTAGTGGAGTTGGACAGCACTTCTGTACAGGACACAATGAGTTCCAAACTCTACACAAACTTGTGCAAGTTTGCTGCCACAGTCCCTTATGGTCCTTGCTGGTGACTTCAGACTTTCGCACAGTCCATTTGAGGTACCATGCATTTCAGTGTGTACACCCGTCAGTTCTTTTTCTCTAGGCTGCCCCTCTAAAGTCCTTCAGTAGCAGAATTTATGTGTAATATCATTCAGAGGTATATTGTTACCCGGGAGCCCCTTCCCCTGACTGGTGTCTCACTGTGTGTAGATTCTACAACAGTGTTCCATTTTGCATTATTCACAGGGTAAGCTGGTGGCTGTGAGAGTGAATGATGGGTATCATCTTCATCATTTCATTCCATCTTTTTATTTTTCATACCTTGCTGCTCATTTTCCAGGGTCTCCTTGGGTATCAAAAGGAGAAGGGTGAGATTGCAGTGAAGAGAGGAGGAAAACCAAGAGATGAAAGAATGCACAAGGTACAGACTTCTATAGCAGCTAATATTTTTAAAACTTATTTTTTATATTGTAATACGTCAAAAATAATTAAATAGAACAAGGCACTTTCGCACCTCAATTTAAATCATGTAAAGTCATTATTAAAACCATGATGCTCTAGTGCATTAAGTTTGGATAACACAGTGTGGAGCTGGAGGAACACAGCAGGCCAGGCAGCATCAGAGGAGCAGGAAAGCTAACGTTTCGGGTTGGGACCCTTCTTCAGAAATGGGGGAGGGGAAGGGGACTCCGAAATAAATAGAGAGACTATGGGGGGCAGTGATAGCAGGTAGATAATGGAGTGGATAGGTGGGAGAGAAGACGGACAGGTCAAGGAGGCAGGGATGAAACTAGTAAAGGTGAGTGTAGGTAGGCAGTGGTGGGGATTGGTCAATGAGGTGGGAGGGGCGGATAGGTGGGAGGGAAGACGGACAGGTCAGGGAGGCAGGGACGAGAAGGGGGGCTGATCTTGGGATAAGGCTGGGGGTGGAGAGATTTTGAAGCTAGTAAAGCCCACATTGAGACCATTGGGTTGTAGGGTTCCAAGGTGGAATATGAGGTGCTGCTCCTCCAGTTTCTGGGTGGCGTCATTGTGGCACTGGAGGAGGCCCAGGATGGACATGTCATCCAGGAAGTGGGAGGGGGAGATGAAGTGGTTCACGACTGGGAGGTGTCGTTTGTCGTGAACTGAGCGTAGGTGCTCTACAAAGCGGTCTCTGAGCCTCCACTTTGTCTCACCAATTTAGAGGAGGCCACATCGGGAACAGCGGACACAATAGACCACATTAGTGGATGTGGAGGTGCAGATCTGTTTAATATGGAAGGTTTTTTTTGGGGCCGGGGATGGAGGTGAAGGAGGAAGTGTAGAGACAGGTGTAGCACCTTCAGCGGTTGCAGGGAAAGGTGCCGGGGGTGGTGGGGCTAGTGGGAAGTGTGGAGTGGATGAGGGAGTCGCGGAGAGAACGGTCCCTCCAGAAGGCAGATAAGGGTAGGGAGGGAATATATCCTTCATAGTGGGGTCAGATTGCAGGTGGTGGAAGTGGCGGAGAATGATGTGTTGAATCCGGAGGTTAATGGGGTGATACGTGAGGACAAGGGGAATTCTGTCTTGTCCTCACGTGCGGGGAGGAGGTGTGAGAGCTGAGGTGTGGGAAACGCAAGAGATGTGGTCGAGGGCGTTTTCGACCACTGACGGGGTGAAGATGCGGTCCCTGAAAAACGAGGACATCTGGGATGTCCGGGAGTGGAGCGCCTCATCTTGGGAGCAGATACGGCAGAGGCGGAGCAATTGGGAATAGGGGATCGTATTCTTGCAGGAAGGGGGGTGAGAGGAGGTGTAGTCTAGGTAGCTGTGGGAGTCGGTGGGCTTGAAATAGACATCAGTTTCGAGGTGTTCACCAGAGATGGAGACAGAGAGGTCCAGGAAGATTTGGAGCTAGCTGATGGACATTGTGCCCTGCAAAACATTACAACATTATTAAGAGTTGGCAAATGCCTGATAAAAATCTTATTTTATGACAATTGCATAATTGCACATTGCACAATAATTAGGCCAAAGCTGTACTAATAAAAAGTGAAACTTCAGTGTTGTGAGTACCTTGGAAAGTCACGGGTTACTTCAGGTTTTGTTAAAGGGCATGGTGACTGTAGGCTGTTACAAGTGCAGCCAGGACAAGTTGGCCCTCAGGCTGCTGTACTATTATCCTTAGTGAGCTACAAGTTCACATCGAAACAGCCTCGAGTTGGCGTCTAGTCCTTCAGCCTGCTGGGATGGACATAGCTCCTTTGGGGCTGAGGTGCAATGTTCTTTGGATGCAAGGGGATTTCAGCTCTGCTGTCTTGCATGACCTTGACGTGTTAAAAAGTATCATTTGATGTAAATTTTAGGACGTTCCTTTTTTCAGCAAAGTGTTTTTAATTTTAATCAGCACAAATTACTATTCCTCACATCAAAGGAAACTGATTCCCAAAGAACATCAGGGTTTACCATGCCTTTGGTGTGTACAATTGTTGCACATTATTAATTTGTGTTGAAATTTCTAAATTTATTGGCAATGATCCTTGTAGGCAGGCTGAGAAATCACCAGGTCATTCAATATCAATCATTAGCTATTAAATTTGAGCCTTTTCAGTCTGTTTCATAATTGACCATTTTGTGCTGTCTTTGAGTTTTGTGCTCACAGTCCAGAAACAGCATATTTCATTTGCAAAGCTTAGTACTACTGTATTGGGGAAAATATTGAGATTTGGAATGATATTACATTGAAGGCTCCTCTCAGCAACTTTCCTTACAAATAGAATATTTCACAATAATTTGCAATAGAAAATTGATTTTGACTTGTGGCAAATTTGTTAGTATATATAGCGCAGTTATTACTCTGAGTGTGGAATAACAAAACAAAAAAAGTATGACATAGTACAAAATTGATTAGTGCAAATGCCTTCTGGCACTTTTTGCAGCAGACAACTTAGCATATTTCTTGTGAAAAGATTTAAGCACAGCTTTCACTTTAAAGGAAAATAATAAGGAATTGGGGGAGATTAATTTTGCGGTTTGAGGAAATACAATGAACTCCTTAATCTATGATTTCCTGGCAACCTCCATTTTATTGCAATTGATAATTAGCATCTTAAAGTAAATTTCTGTCTAAAAGTTTTCTGTGAACAGGAAACCTGTGAAAAACATCTCTGAGTGTTTAGGCCATTAAAAGTTGGTTGTAAAGATGATCGAACCTGCAACAGAAGCAAAGGACCTTAATAATGTTCTCAAATTAATGGAATTCTCTACCCCACAGGGTTATGTGTTTGTTCAATTATTGTAGAAGTTCAAGACTGACAGCGACAGATTTTTGGACACTGCTACAGTCAAGGTAAAGGGAGATGGGCAGGAAAATGGTGTTGAGGTGCAAGATCAGGTATGATCTTTTTAATTAGTGAGCAGGCTCGTGGGATGTTATGGCCTGTTCCTGAACTCAAGGGCAATCAAGGATAAGCCATAAATTCCAACCTTGCCAGCATTGCTCACATCCATAAAGCAATGCGAAAAAAAATCCTTTTTTTTCAATCATTCAGGCACTGCAAACATCACTGGCAGCATCAGTTATTTGTCCCTTATTGCCCCCAAGAAGGAATGGTGATTTGTCAGTTTGGCAACTGTCTGGCTTTGCCAGGCCATGTCATAAGGTGGCTAAAAGTCAACCTCATTGCTGTAAACTCTGAGTTAAATATAGCACAGAACACACATAGATGAGAGACTTACTTCCCTAAAAGCCATGAGCAAATCAGATTCTTTAAAGATATGAATCCAGTAGTTTCATTTCTGGCAATGCTGATTCCACAGCTATTCCAGATTGATTCAATGAACTGAAGCTGATGTTCTTACATTCAAACTTTCTGCTATCTGCTCATTACTATGAGTGTATCATGCATCCAGTGCTAACTGTTGAGTGGCTGCATGCTTTAGCAGAGACCCAAGTTTATGACAGGTAAGCTAACAGTAATAATTCAGGAAGACTGACTGAAAGGAACATCATTTATTGTTGAACACCAAAATAGGGACTCCATGCGAGCCATACATTGGCTAGTCCCAGCCCAGGACAGATAGTCCTGCTGGCCAATCCCTGGGTCTGCTTTATAAAAGGCTCAGGAGGTGAGTTCCAACCAGTAAGGCCAGTGCCTGTTACCAAAGGAACCCATACTGAATGAGCTCCACGGGGAGATTAATTAGTGATTCCCCACAGGCTTTAAAGGAATTATCACACTAACCATCGGCTCCTTAAAACCAGCTTAAATCTCTTAAAGGGGAAATTCTCATTGCAGAAGGTGCTTGAAATAATTAAGGATGAATGTTTGAGTTTCGCTGAAAAATGGTGCAGTAGGATAGATATGATCTCTGTTTCTCCAGTGTGGCACTGAAGGTCTTAATGCAGACAGTGGATAGGGTAGAAAATTTCCCTATCTACAGAAAGCAAGGATGCTCTCCAGGTAGAACTGAGAAGGCAGTGGAAGCACATTACCAACTGTGATCAATGTCACCAGTTTAACTTGGAAGACTTGGATGCATTACACAAAGAAATTCAACGACCTGAAAGAAGTGTTGGAGGTGAGGCATCTTCAAATGATGCACACTTACAAATGATCCACTAGCTCATAGATGGCTTATTCATTGCCCAGCTTCATATACCTATCAACAATATCTCGCAAACTGAACCTATACCTTACATTCAGGTTTTCACTTCACCCTTACAAATATAGCAATGTTGTAAGCCTTACACTGGCCCCTCAGACTACATATATTACTAACTATTTAATCATGACATCAGATTGCACCACAGTCGCTGACACATTTTTCACTTTCCTACAACACAAGTTGTCAAACAATCATAGAGAGCAGCATCTGATTGATGGGGGACAGGCACAGCTGCTTGACTTGACCCTAATAGAAAAGATGGTGCTTATCAGCATTGGAATGGCTGTAAAAGAGACAGTGTTGAGCAGGAGGTTTGAAAGCATTGAAGGTGATGGTTTACATGGATGCAATCTTTCTTGCAACCCACTTGCCCCTAAGTATACAATCTTTTATGAGCTGCACAGGGTCTTGTTTTTTCTCCCTCAATTCACCACGGCCCTACTTTTGTGCCTTTCTCAAGAAGTACACCATAGCCAAAAGAAAAGATTACAGCAGATGACATGAGCTCCTCAGAAGACAAGATCGCTCAGATAAAGGAGCATTGTAGAGAAAATGGTTGGTGGGTATGCACATGGAAAGAACTGTGCATTCTCTCTTTATGGTACAGGCCAATGGGATTGAAACTATTGCACCCATGGTTCAGAGCAGATGGTCTTGAAGTCAGAACCATGGTATTCACCATGTGCTAACCACTCCCTCCTTTAACTGGCAAGCTGCGAGAGAAATATCGAATTATCTTCATGACCTGAGCTCCCAGCAGGAGGGTTCTTGATACTCAACATGTGCTGTTACCAAATACTTTGTCATTGTTTTGTTCCAAGTTATTCTAAAAGTGTAGTTCATCATTTCCATCACTTGTTCTTGTACCACTAGAATCCTCATTGTATGTGGAGCTTGATACAATCAGAAAGAATACCAAATTACTTGTTGAAAGAAGTACAATCTGTTTATAGCAAATTTCCAGTCCATTGCTTGATTTTGCTTCTGATCCAATGTCATTAGGTTAAATGTATTCTGTGCTACATTACTTGCCTTGTCAATGAGCTGTTGGCTGTTACCTGCTCTGTCTTGCACATAATTCAGAATGGGTTTTACTGAATGATAGAAAGGATGACAAAAAAAAAAACACTTGACCAAAATGACACAACAAATGTGCACATTTCTTAAAGTGGCAGCATCCTTTTGTATTTTTAAAATAATTTTGGATGTGTGTGAATCTCATTGCCTCAGTTGAAGCTGGCTGTGCTACTCCATCAGGAAGTGCATTCGAGGTTCCAATTACTCGCTGAGTGAACAAGTATTTTTTCCTCATGTCTTCATTATTTCTTTTGACAATTACCTTAAATCTGCACCCTCTTGTTCTCAATCCTTCCACCAATGGGATGAAATTTTTCCAATCTATCCTGTCAAGACCCCTTTATGATTTTGAATCCCTGTATAACATCTCCTTTCAATTTTCTTTTCTAATGATGTAGCTGAAGATCCACATCCTTTAAAGCATTTATGTGAATCTTTTCAGTACTTTCTTTCATGCTGTCACATCTTCTTGAAAGGGAGATGCCAAAAACTGGATGCAATACACTTTACATCTGCACTACTGTAACAAACAGATGATGGAGCGAATTCCAGACTCATTGGAAAGATGGTATCTTAGTCGGTTCGACCTGTATTGCAATGCAATAACATTTCATGTTATATGCTCAAGACCTCGAGCTGTGTTTGAATTCTTGTTCAGAGACAAGGACGTTAAAACTGGAGAAAAGTGTAAGAAATTGATGTATTGTTCAACATTTCGTGCAGAACTACTGAATGGTAAATGATTGTAACAGTCATTTGATAGAAAGAGAATGGTACATTTAAAATTATATTAGGTACGTCCATGCGCTCAACAATTGAGTTCAGTCATACAATGGTGCAGAGTCACTTTTAGGGAATATAAGAAGATATAAAAAGAAAAGCAACAGCAGTAGACCAGTTGTCCCCTTGAGTCTGTTCCATCATTCAATTATATCATATCTAATCTGATTGACCTCAACTCTATTTATTTACCTGCCGTATGTAATGGTTGATTCCCTCGCAGATCAATGGTCTGGCATTTCAGCCTGAATGTACTCAATGACCCAGCCTCCACTGCCCTCGGGTACAGAATTCCAAAACCTCACGATTCTTTGAGAGAAGAAATTTCTTCTCATCTCTTTCTTCTCATCCCTTTATCCTTTTATTATTGTGCCACCAATTCTAAATTCCACAACAAGGGTAAACATCCTTTTAGCATTTAATCTGTCCACTCCTCCCAGAATGTAACTGCCTCAATAACATCACCTCCCAATCTTCTCAATTCCAGGAAGTATAGGCCCAGTGTGATCACTCTTTTCTCAGAGAAAAGCACCATCTTAAGAATCAATCTGATGAACCTTCTCTGAATCATCTCCTATGCAAGCATTTCCTTAAATCTGTATGCAGAACCCCAGCTGTGATCTTGCCACTGCTCATGTTGTAACCTCCCATACTGAAAACCTCTTGTAACTGAGACCCACATTCCACTTGCCTTCCTCATTATTTACTGTAACTGCATGCTCATTTTTTGTAATTTGTATGCAAGGATGCCTAATTTCTTCTGTATTGTAGCATTCTGTCATCTTTCTTTATTTAAGTAATCTTTTTCTTTTCATTTCTACACATCAAATTGGATGACCTCACATTTTCCCACATTGTACTCTGCCATATTTTGACACATTCACTATATCCCTTTTTTTGTAACCTTGGGAGAGATTTGTCTTAGTGTGGACAAAATTAGAAGTTCCAGTTATTTGCTAAAGGAATAAGATTCCATGATTTAAAACAGAGGAATTTTTTCAAGAGTCAATATCACAAATACTGAATAATATCTATCCGATATCTAACATACAGAAGTAACTGGGGTCAAACATAATGTTGGGAAAAGATGTGATCCAGACGTTACTTTTAAATAGATTATGTGGATGCACCCAAACTTATCTTGATCTTTTAAATAAAGGACACTTTTCAAAGGAAACTGCTCTGGGTACAACAAGGTGCTCATGATGGGGTCATATAGTCTGCAGAACTTTCAGAGAGAGGTCGCATGAACTGGTTCCTGATTGTGATAAGGCTATTGTATTTTGGGCCACTGTAAGAAAGAATTTGAGAACTGCTCAAGAAGCTCCCTTTCTCTCCTCTTTCGCAACCGCTCTCAGCAAATTGTGTGATATAAATATGCACCTGAAGTCATTTTTACCACTTACTTAGGATCTCTGGAAAGGATTCATGGGTGTCTTCACCTCCATCTCCAGCAATGCAGCCAGGAAGTCACCCCCAATGTGGTAGCCTGTATGTGTAGGCGATGGCCTAGTGCTATTATTGCTGGACTGTTAATCCAGAGACCCAGATAATGTTCTGGGGACCCGGGTTCGAATCCTGCCATGGCAGATGGTGGAATCTGAATTCAATAAAAACTGGAATTAAGACTCTAATGATGACCATAAATTGATTGTTGGGAAAAACCCATCTGGTTCACTAATGTCCTTTAGGGAAGGAAACTGCCATCCTTACCTGGTTTGGCCTACATGTAACTCCAGACCCACAGCAATGTGGTTGACTCTGTACTGCCCTCTGGGCAATAAATGCTGCCTAGCCAGCGATGCCCTCATCCTGTGAATGAATAAAGGAAAGAAATAACTTCAGAGTCAGATAATTATTTGAGATGATCTGTGAGTTATCTTTTGTTTTCATCAGTTTAACTATTATCTGGTCAAAGTACTTTTAAGTTAACTTTCAGCAGAGTGTTTTATCTTTGTTTCTCCTCAGACATATGTTTATGTTAGATTTTTAAAAAATGGTAGATATACATTTGCACAATCCAAAATGTTTGTCAACAATCTTCACATCTTTGTTTGAATAAATTTGTTTTGCCAATGAACCAACTATTTGTGATTGACTAAAGAATCCTGACTAACTTTTTCTTAATACCGAACCCGGCGCATTTGAGACCTACAGAATTGGTCACGCCACCAACCGGGCTAAATTTACAATTTGTGCAGTCAGTGGAAGAGGAAGACTAGAAGAGGAAAAACTACAGCCCTCCAATCTCAGCCATAACAAGGAATCCATAAGCCATTTATGATCAACAGCAGTTATTAACTGAGGCCAATTGTGCTAACTAAATCAGCAGTCCAGTCAGGTTTTATTGATTACCATGGGGTACAAAATCCTTCAACATTTGTCTTTCTCATGGGAATATCGGTGCTTCTGTTCTTTCAAAGATTTGGCCACTGACTTCCTTTTGACAGCAGCTCCAATTTAGCTCATAGGCCCACAGGCTTCTACCTCCTGCATGCTTGGTGAGCCAACAGGGCTCAAACTCTGAATGCTCCAGTGACTGCTCACTTCCCAGCTTCACGGAGCAGACTAACATTTCAGCTTCACTGAGCTGACAGCTGCTCCCTGTGGCTTTTCACCCCCTGATCACTGAGCCACCATTTACCCCTTAGCTTTCTTTGCCCTGACTAATCTGTTCACATGAGCTTGATTTTATTTCATCTGAGTCATGAATCACTGACACTGAACCCTGTGCCACTCCACTATATAAAGTTGACCAACATCAGAATAATCCATTTATTTCGACTTTTGCTGAATT
>NC_063346.1:34146886-34175763 GCF_021869965.1 Rhincodon typus | reverse complement strand
AATTCAGCAAAAGTCGAAATAAATGGATTATTCTGATGTTGGTCAACGTTATATATTGGAGTGGCACAGGGTTCAGTGTCAGTGATTCATGACTCAGATGAAGTGAAATCAAGCTCATGTGAACAGATTAGTCAGGGCAAAGAAAGCTAAGGGGTAAATGGTGGCTCAGTGAACATGGGGTGAAAAGCCACGGGGAGCAGCTGTCAGCTCAGTGAAGCTGAAATGTTAGTCTGCTCCGTGAAGCTGGGAAGTGAGCAGTCACTGGAGCATTCAGAGTTTGAGCCCTGTCGGCTCACCAAGCATGCAGGAAGTAGAAGCCTGTGGGCCTATGAGCTAAATTGGAGCTGCTGTCAAAAGGAAGTCAGTGGCCAAATCTTTGAAGGAAAAGAAAGACTTAAATTCCTCATAAGAAAGACAAAGGTTGAAGAAAGTTGTAAATCATAATAATCAATAAAACCTGACTGAACTGCTGAGTTAATAAGAACAATTGGTTTTAATTGTGTCTGGCCTGTGAATTCCTCGTTATGACTGAGATTGGAGGGGTGTAGTTTTTACTGTTCTAGTCTACCTCCTCCACTTACCACACAAGTTGTAAATTTAACCTGGTTGGTAGAGTCACCAATTCTATATGTCTCAGATGTGTCAGCTTCAGTACTTATAAAAGTCAGCCAGGATTCTTAGTCAACAACTAAAATTGTTCCTATATTTATTTGGAAATAGATGGGCAATACATTCACCGAGCGATGTTGTGTATTAATTTTACATACATTGTTTTAAGAAAAAGATTATGGGATTTTATATTGGAATTATGGTCAGCATGGACTGGTTGGACCAAAGGGTCTGTTTCCGTGCTTTACAACTCTATGACTCTAAAAAGATGTTCACAATCATGTCAAATTGGCTTTCCTTTACTTTACTCAAATATTCCAATTGTCTCAAAACCTGTTAGAAGTTTGTAGGACCCACTTTAAAAAAAAAATGTAGAACAGAATATCTCTTCTGTTTACCAATTTTCTCTTTAAAACAGTTTTCAAATTCTGAGTTCAAATTGGATGAATGCTGATTTCAGCTGATTCACATTTTTGAGAATGAAATATACCTACCTATTCATAGGATATTCAAAAACACCTTTTAAACTCAATTTCAATTCCTTTCGTGTCTGTAAGGGTTGCGAACAACGCCCTTTTCTAACAATTTCTTGACTCGAATGGAAGGTAAACTCTACACCCTGATTTTTTAAATGTTTTTATTTACTGGGGGAAAAGGATTTGCACAGGGTTGTGGCCTCTTCTGTAACTGTGCTGGTATATCTTTCATTCGCCCCTCCTGCCTCTATCCTTGTTCTGTCCTGAGTGGTATTACACATTGACCTCGCCGCACTAACACTGGAGAGGCGATACAGAGGTATAAGCATTTTCAACAGTCTTCCAGCACTAGCTGGAATCACTGGGGGCATCACTTTCTCCTGTGCTATTTAAGGTCAGGTGGCCCTTTTTTGAGTTAGCAATCGCAACTGTATTCAGATTTCAACCTGATCCTTTGTTTTTGTCTTCAGCAGAGACTCAGGTGCCATCTATATTTAACTTGATGGCAAAGAACTCCGGTATTGAACCCTGTCAGGATTCGTGGTGAGACTTTCATGGAGTCTGTGCAGAGGTTATGGATAATGATGGAGCCAGAATCAACACACATTAGTTGCTGATGACCTGCAATATTAACAGTATCAGCTATGGGTCTCCCAGACCCATCATATAGGAGAGGAGACACATACTCTCACTGGGAGGTTGGTCATAACAGACTCTGGCTTGTTAGCCTGGGATTTTGAGTTACCACTGCAGCCTCCAGCTAAGTTCGCTACCTAATCCTCGCAGCCTCTATTGCTACCTCCAATCTCTCTAGATGCTTTTTGACTGGGTCAGGACTCATTTGTAAGGTTAGCTAGGTGAAAAGAAGGAATTGGTGTCACTGTGAGCACTGTGCCCCCTGAGCTCACTCCAACATTCAGAGGCAAAATGACCCTACTTTTTCCAGCTGGTACATTGCCTTTGTGTTGGGCTTTTAACCAGCCAGATCTCTGGCTGGATGAGGGGCTCTCAATAGCCCCTACCTTACCCTTTCCTGAACTGCTGCAAATGCTATTATGGACCTGTCTGTAAAATCTGTAAGTGTTAACTTTCATCTGCTCCATAGATTACAGAAGGCTAGGTTGTCTTAAAGTAATACATTAACTATAACTGTTTTGGCAACATTTACCATTTATAGCAAAAAGTATGACTTCAATATGAGCAAATGCAACCAGGATATGAATTGAAATAATTATTGATGGATGACTATTAAAACACCATACTTTCATGACTGTCCTTATCTGTACCGTGCAGTAATTTATGGAATCACATTCATAAAACCAGTGCAAGCATGTAGCTCTGAACCATTGAGAATTAAAATTCAAATGACTTTGAAATGCACAAACAACTCTGAACATAACAAAACCCAAAGGGAAGTGCAGCTTGTGTTCCAGGATTTGAGGATGCCCTTCGTTTATAATGAACATTATGCTATTATATTGTACAGAAAATGGACAAAATAAAATTTTACTTCGTTTTACACAAGGCTACTTATTCAAGTTCTAAGCAATTAAAAAAATCAAACTATCTTTCATTCTCTGGGTGCTCCACTTTATTTGCTATTTGGCAATAAAGCACACAATCTCTTGAGAATTCTTGGATGGATTTGAGGATATGAGTCCTCTGAGAACCTTTCTTCTATCGCTAACACAATTCTAACATGAAAAATGAATAGACCTTGTTTCAAAATGATCCAGACACTAACAAATTTCCACCTGTAAATCATTTCAACAAAAAAATGTCAGTATGAACATAAAGTAGGATTTATTGCTCAGTTGCCATGACAACATCTTCAATAAATTTATTGATAGCAGGCTTTCCACTCAAAAGTAACAATAGGACTCAACCGTATAGTGACCAGTGATACTGGCTTCAAAGTGTGGCCCATTTGTTTGACAATTTTTAGGTTAATGTAGCGAAACTTTCAAATTTTCTCCATCATCTTTGTATTGATCTGAAATCTATGAAGCGAGTTCTGAATAATACCTTTGAGAACCAGTTAACCAGATTCATCCAAGTGAACATAAACGTCTGACTATATACTATAAAGTATGAATCAGTACAGAGCTTGCAAAGCTTTTATTTGTTTTCTTATTTGAAGATTTAGTGTTTCTTTTTATTTGCTCGTTCAGTTATTGTTCCATAAATTTGGTTGGCAATTAAGGCTGAAAATAACAACTTACTGCCATTCTGATGTTTCTCGAAGACATGGTGATAATGCAAAAACTAAAGTAAGAATCACTAGTCACTGCAAATTAAAAGAAGAGTTTTTAAATTATTATGCTGGAGTTTTTCAAACTTAAAAAGATAACAGGGCAAGGCTATTCTCGAAGGTGAAAGACTTTTGATTGTTGAACTACTCTGAGAAACAATATTTTTTATTTATTCACAAGATGTGGGCACCACTGGCTGAGACAGGAATTATTGCCCATCCCTAAATGCCCTTGTTTAGGTGGTGATAAGCTGCCTTTTTGAACTTCTGCAGGTTAAATGTGTAGGGACATCAACTGTGCTTTTAATGGGTGGAATTCACTTAAGAAAATATAAGTCAGATACATAGGGAATCAGTAAGAGTTCAATTGTCATTGAGGAAGTGCTAAGAGAGCACTTTCAGCAAGGTGGGCTAAATGATAAAATTTACATCAGTATGACATTAACTATCATAAGTCAGCAGATCACTTCATTCCTTTGGGATTTTGTGTGAAGATCAATTCATTCCTAACCATTGAGTTATCTGTGAATTATTCTACATACACAAATGCCACAGAAATCAGCGCAGAAATGTGTAAGGAAGTGATGCTTATTGAAGAGCTCAATTATGTTAGAATAGCTGACCTAATGAGTGTGATGATGAGAAATTGCAGGAATTTCTGTTAATGTAGAAGTGAACTGAGTAGTAGATTAAGGCTGCCTTCTACGGGGATTAAGAGTCATTACTTTGCCGATGTTAAGAGAGAGATTGTTAGATGAACATGGGGATAGTCCATATGAAAGCAATAGCAAGAAACCATTTTTGGGATCTAAAGTTACATAGAAGAGTTGGTGAAAAATTGTCGGGTGTGTCTCATAATTAGAAATGATCCAATCAATGTTCCCTCAATTCCATGACCAACATAAGAAAACAGTGGGAATGAGTACAGGCCAATTTCTTTGAAGTAGTAAGGAAAGAGTATTTAGATTTGGTCAATTAGAGTGGACAAATGTTGAAACTATGTCCAATACCAAAGGTGTCAAAAAACTATTGCGGGTTTGCAAAATTGCTTTGCAATTTATAGATTGCTGGAAGTATTGATGTCAGTGAAAATCAGTAAGAGAGTTAAAATCAAAAAGATCCTCTAAGTTTCCCAGTATTCCAGAATCCTCGTCTGTTGAAGAGTCACTGGACTCAAAACATTAAGTCTGCTTTCTCCCCACAGATGCTGCAGATCTGCTAAGTTTCACCAGCAATTTCTCCTTCTTGTTCCAGAGTGTATTGGGGCCTTTCATTAAGACAAATTAATCAATATCACAGAACCAACATTAAGTGGAGTTAGTAGTTAAAAATAAAAATTCAGATTTGAAGCAATTAATGATGTTTTGAGACCAGACTCCAGCTAATGGGAATGGAGGGAAATATCTAGACAGAAAGAGAAAATAGCTAGATAGACCAATTGGAAGTATAGAGGAAGTAGAAAGAAATAAATTGTTAAAAACCAAAAGAACTGCAGATGCTGTAAATCAGAAACAGAAACAGAAATTGCTGGAAAAGTCCAGCAGGTCTGGCAGCATCTGTGGAAAGAAATCAGAGTTAATGTTTTGGGTCCAGTGACCCTTCCTTAGAATTGGTAATAAATTGTTCTTGTTGCTGTTTCTTGTCAAATTATAATATTTTTATTAAACACATACATTGTTAAGAACAAACATTTCTTTTTACATGTAAATTATTCTGGTAATAACAGACATACTGGCTTTGGTTCTGAATACAGTAAATATAAGAATGCAATTCAAACTGTTATATTTTCAAGTGTAATTACAGTTGATTTAGTCATATCTTTTTCTGAGAATTTATGTACATGTACCATTTTACATTTTTAGATGGGAATGAAGTATATTGTATTGCAAGATCAGATCATAGTTTAGAGTGCCATTCCCTTTCTTCTTTGTTAATAAAGTTAGTTCAATTATGGCTGTTAGCTATGAGCACACATGTTAACCTTACATAGTGGAAAACTTAGAGAGTCCCTTGAGAATCTGGACGACTTTCTTCCTCTCTGGAGTTATGTATCCAGAGGTGACTAAACAGTCCAATGCTGCATCTGCACACAAAGAAAGAAAGAATTGTGGATTAAAGTGAGTCAAAGGGTTGTCAGCATTTTGTTTATCTGATAGGGGACTTATTGTGACAGTCAACTCATTATTTTTTATAGTGAAACCAACCCTATGGAGTCAATGTTAACCAACACTTGAAATATTTGACATTGAGCTTGACAGATTTTTGCTAGCTATGGGTGCATAGACTGCATTTTTAAAATTTTCTTTAGTTTTGGTTGTGGACTGAAATGGTGAAAGGACTGTAGGAGGACTTCTTGTGCTCTTAAAAGAAATCCATTTCCTCGAGCTGGTTTAGAGTTGTGTTTATACTGTTGCTTGTCAGCAGCAAGGGAAGAAAGATAAGGAACCAGAGTACCAAGGGATGGGCACAGAGTGAGTTTCAACCAACAAAAGATCAGTTATGGAAGCCAGAAGTCATCCACCTGATGACAATTCTTGGCTTGACTCCTGGAAAAGTGAACAGTGGCGTATCTGGATGATGCAGAGACAGAAGATCCCCAGTGTTGAAGAATCTGGGTCTGAGTCTATATCTTTTCAACAATATAACTTGAACTTGGACACAATCAATTATTCTCTAAGCTGTTGCCTCTAATCAGTGACGCGGAACTGAACAATTAAAGGGTAAATTCCCTTTGCCTTCATCAAAAAAATTGGAAGAACTTATAAGGAAGGAGATTGGAGAACAGAAGGTCTTGGTAATGAACATGTTGTTGAAGCTTGCCGACTGGTGCTATTGAATTGTGTTTCCCTGGTGTTTTCTCCTCCACTCATATCACCAACATTTTTAGAGACAAAAAAGCTGCAGATGCTGGAATCCAAGGTAGACAATTGGGAGGCTGGAAGAACACTGCAAGCCAGGCAGCATCTGGAGGAGAGGAGCAGTCAATGTGTTGTGTATTACCCTTCCTCAGGTCCTGAAACATTGACTGTTCCTTTCCTCCAGATGCTGCCTGGCCTGCTTTGTTCTTCCAGCCTCTTGTTTGTCTCACCAACATTTTTGTTTATCTGTGCATGTGTGTGTGTAAAGGTTTTAAAAGGGGTTTAAAGTTTCAACAGGTAGATTTATATGATTTTAGTTCATAGTTTTAATTAACTGCAGCCAGGAATTATTTGTTTGTGACAAACAATTCTTCTTGTTAAGTACAGGAAGCTGATCAATGTTTTCTATTAATCTGTATCCATCAGGCAGGTATATTAGTAGACTTTGAAAACTTTGATTAAATCGTTAAATTTTGTGGTGACCTTGGGAGCAGTAGGGGTTTGAGAATCAACATGCTTTCCCAAGTGGGTCGTACAAAGGGTATTAAGGGAAGGCAGCAAAGGTAGGAATATGAAATTAAAATATAAAAACATTGGCAATTAGAAACAGCTAACTGCTACAGCAAGACTAGAGCTTGACAACTTCGAGGTTTTTTTCTCGTAGCAGCAGCTAGAAAATTGCATCCCTGAGAGTCATCCTGATAATCATGAAAAAAATTTTAATTCTCATTGACTAAATTGACAGGGGTGGGCAGAAGTGACTACTACTTTAGACAAATTAGTTTACAATGTGAATATGTGTTTCAGGTGTCAAAATTCCAAATTCCACATGGAATCTTTGTAAGTGCTTGTGACTTAAAGTTGCCGGGTACCTAGGAATATATGCTTTCTGACCACAAGGCAAAGGCAAATTTATCTCTGCCATTAAATGGCTGACAGAACACAGTTAGATCAGAAACTTTCTCACAAATCTCCCATAGCATTCAGGCAAGCTGTTTATGAATGAGATCCCTATCTTAATAAGCTGCATGAAACATGAAATCATTCAAGTTCGTCTTCATCCCAGAACAAAACAAGCTTCAGCAGGAGGTGTGAAATAAAAACAAGTGGAGAATTTGCTTTTGACAAAGAGTTGTTTGGGCTCAAAGTGCTGAATCTGTTTCTGTACCCGCAAATGCTGCCAGAACTGCTGAGTTTCTCCAGCATTTTCTGTTTTTGTTTCACATGTAGAATCATAGAATCCCTACAGTGTGAAAACAGGGCATTCAGCCCATCAAGTCCACACTGACCCTCCAAAGAGCATCCCATCCAGACCCACCCCTGTAACCCCATATTTACTACGGCTAATCCAGCTAACCTACACATCCCTGGATATTATGAGGCAATTTAGCATTGCCTAAACAACTAACCTGCACATCTTTGGACTATGAGAGGAAACTGCAGCACCCAGAGGAAACCCATGCAGACACGGGGGAATGTGCAAACTCCACTGGCAGCCACCCGAAGCTCGAATCAGACCCAGGTCCTTGGCGCAGTGAGCCAGCAGTGCTAACCACTGTGCACTCTGCGTAGGTGTAACAGTCACAGTGAGTGCAGATGCAAACAGTCTACATCTGCTTGCTCAATGTTGGGCAGCAAACATTCTCCATGCTGCAGTATATCAAATGTTATGGGGAAAGCACAGGAAAGTGGATGTGAGGAATATTGGATCAACAATCATTGAATTGAATGATGGAGTAGACTTGAGGAGCCAGATGGCCTACTTCTGTTCCTATTTCTTATGGTTGTATGACATTAAGGAGAAGAGGATATTGCAACTGTGTTTGTTGCTGTTGTATCTAACGTTCTAATGCCACTGCTACTATAGTTGAGTAACATGCAATAGCAGTGGCATTGCAACATTAGGTAGAACAACATCAAACACAGTTGCAATATCCTCTTCTCCTTAATGCCATACAACTATAAGAAATAGGAACACAAGTAGGCCATTTGGCCCCTCAAGCCTGTTCCATCATTCAATAGAATAATCGTTGATCCAACATTCCTCGCATCCACTTTCCTCTGTTTTCCCCATAATGTTTGATATCCTACTGATGAAGAATCTATCTCAGCCTAAATTATACATGAGGACTCTGCCCTCAAATTTCAATGTGGTAAGGAGTTCTAAAACCTCACAACACTCTGAGAGAAGAAATTCCTCCTCATCTCAATCTTAAATTGGTGCCCCTTTATTCTGAGACTATACTTTTGGTCCTCAACTCTCCGATGAGGGGAAATACTCTCTCAGCCTTTACCCTTTCAAGCCCCTTAAGAATCCTATATGTTTCAAAGAGATCACCTCTCATTCTTCTAAACTCCAGTGAGTAGAGTTCCAACCTATTTATAACCTTTGCTCATCAGACAATTCCTCCATAATGGGGATATATCCAGTGAACTTCTCTCCATTGTCTCCAATGAACTAATAGCTTTTATTAATAGAAGGGATCACTACTACTCACTTTACTGCTGATGTAGTTTCATCAACACTTTGTGTAGTAAGACTTCCCTACTCTTATACTCCAACCTCCTTGAAGTAAGGGCCTACTTTCCATTAGCCTTCCTGATTACCTGCTGCATCTGTGTGTTAGCTTTCTGTATTTCATGCCCAAGTACCCCCAAGTTCCTTTGTGATGCAGCCTTCTGCAGTTTTTCTCCATTTAAAGAATGCTCTGATCTTTTGTTTTCCATACCAAAATGGACAAATTCACATTTTCCTACATGACCTCGCTGTGCTAATAGCCAATTCAATGTGCTTGGAAGCATATTCCAGGGACCTCCCAGTATCTAACTGGTAATACAGCTCAAGTACAGTATAGTGTCTGATCAAAGGATTTAGCTTTTATCAGGGGCATGTGTCTAGAAGCACAGAAGCAGGCAGTGCCTTAATGTTACATCATATTCAACATAAGAGCATAGAACCATTTGAAAGGGTAGAAAAAAGAACTGGCTGAAACATTGAGTCTGTCCCATGGGAATGTGTCATGATTGAGTATCGTGATTCGCATCCACTTGTACTAAGAATTTGGACCTAGGTACCTTGTACATAAGATGGTGCTGTAAGTGGCGAATTGTAAACTTTTCATTGCACCCATTTGAGCACATGTGACGTTAAAGCTAATTCAATTCAATTCACATAGTTACATAGGTTTTTGGACAAGTGAGAAATATGCTAAAATGTCTTGTGACCAATTTAGTGAAAAGGTATCTGGCATATTCTTCTCTAACCACTGTAGGTGATCCAAATGAGATCCAGCAAATTGCTGTGACTCTGTGGTACATCACCTTATATTAGCAATGTTAGCAATAGCAAGGAACTTATCAACTTTCTACTTCAACTGATGTTTCGAATCTGCAACTGCAATGACGGCATCAATATGTGATATAATGTGCACTTAGGATTTCCCGTACACCCGCGTTGCTCCTTTCTACAACATTGGGAGTAACTGAGGCTTTGCCTTTTATAAGCCCAAGAGAACCAGCCAGGAACTTCCAGGTCCCAGTGTGATTTGCAGTGTTACCACAGAACATGTGCTAGAGTTATGAGGAGGATCCATCAGAAATGCTGTGGACTTCCCACATCTTGATTGACCAGAACAGATTTTTATTTAATAATATGCTTGCTAATTCACTAAGTGCTTAACTTCTTACATGGTGTGAGTGTAGGAGACACAAACAAACAGGTCTTCTTGAGTTATTTTAAAAGAGAGTAATAATCTGATGTAAGCAAAATGGTAAAAATAAAACAATTCAATGAATACTATGGAGATGTGGATGGGTTGGATCAGTCATGCCTTTGGTATGGCATCGGATTTTCCAACCCCAGTATTTGACATCCCCTATGTTGGAGAGTTGCTTGTAATATACCTTTAATGGTAAGTACAATCCTTCTTGGACTGTATAGTTGAGCTTCTGTTAGCTAGAAATGGTATTCTGTCAACTAAAGCTCCCTGTCTGTTAACATTGTGCATTTGCTTTTGTATCTAACTTGGGATTCCCATAGTTTCTCTTTGTCAGAAGTGCCAACTTCCCTAAAGCTTTGATCTGGGGTAGTGATTTCTCGTCTGAAAGTTTTGTGTTTGTCTTCTATTGGAGATTGTTCTACCTCATTTATCCCTCTGTGTGGATAATTCTTCGGTTTTTGCTTTTCTGTGGCCCTGTCCTGCTTAGGCACATATCCTGAAATTGAATCATTGTTTTACAAGACAAACACTTGGTATTATGAGCTGGGTGCATTTCACACCCGAGAGATTTCTATGCTCCATAACATTGGCATGTGTCTCATGTCCATCTTAACCACTGTGTTCACTTTTTCCATATTTATTTTATTGTTCCACCCCTTATGAATTGATGGATCCCAAAGATCTCCTCTGCTAAGTTTGAACTTTTCCTTTTAAGATTGATAGGTATTGTTTTTGGACCTCTGCTTCACTCACAATCTGAATGGTTTTCTCTAGAGTTAAGTCATCTTTGGAGCATAATAAATCTGACAGAGATTAATCAGTAATGCCTATAACAATTCTATCTATTAGGAATTCTGACTTTCAGTCTTCACAGTCTGATCTTTCCACTAGTCTGTAGAGATCATTAACGAAGTGGATTCTCTAAGGATTCACTTGGATGTCATATTCTTCTGTTAAATCTTTCCCTTGTTATCAATTAGTATCCAGTTTAGAAGCTACTTTAAGCCTCAAGAATTGTTTTCTCCAGGATTTTCAGTTCTCTGTTATATTTGACCAAATTCTGAATCTTCCTGGCAATATTATTTCTGATGTCACAACTTCCTAATATGATTGGATATTTTATCTTTTTTGTGGATTTTTATTTTGCAGTCATGGTAATTCTAATATGGATTGCTGCTTTTCTCACTTTTGATAGCTTTAATGGAGGATGCCAGGTCTTTGGAAGCTTCAATGGCAGATCTTCAGCCAGACAGTGGTGAATCTAAGGAATTCATTGCCACAGAAGGCTGTGGAGGCCAGGTCATTGAATATATTTAAGACGGAGATAGATAGGTTCTTGATTGTCAAGGGGATCAAAGATTACAGGGAGAAAGCAGGAGAATGGGGTTGAGAAACTTATCAGCCATGAGTGAATGGTGGAGCAGACTCCATGGGTCGAAAGGTTTAATTTCTGGTCCTAAGTCTTATGGTCTATAGTCTTATTTCCCACCTTTCATAGTTATAATACTGTCTTCAAAAAAATTTCTGTATTGGATCAGAATTGCTGACTTATTTAAATTGCCCAAAGCTTATCTGTGTAAATGACATGTGCTAATGATTTTCCCTGGCTCGACGCTCCCTGTTTACGAGAGTTTCTCTTTTCGTCCTGCTTTTTAAAAATTTTTTTCTAGGATGTGGGCATCATTGGTTATATCAACAGTAATTGCCCATCCCTGTTAGTACTCTATTTTCTAGCATGCCTCATGCCACCAGTGCACTATTTATGCTGCAAACTACCTTAAAAATTCTTGCCTTTCTAGCTTGAATTATTGCACTGTTTAAAGCTTCATCACCATGAATTTATTTTTTTAGTTTTGACTCATGCAATCTCTGATGTGTGTTCACTCACTAGTTACACATATACCTGAGACCACTCCCACAGACCATTATCTTGCGATACAGCCTGTATCTCTGCCTTGAAGCTGCAGATTTCTTCTGTTCTAGCTCATTTCTTATCAGACCTAAAATGCTTTCTATCACACTTTGATGTATTCTTCAGTGTTGAGTATTCCCAGGAAGCTTTATGGGGTTTGCTGTCGTTAGCAATCAGCTGTATATGATTTTCTTGAAATATTCTGGGTCACAATCATGCTTGCCGATTTGATGCTACTAAATTAAATCTTCAGATCCCACACTGATCACCATGTTGTGTGTGCTGCCATCTGTATTTTCTAAGTGCGTCAGATGCTTATATGGTCTTGGTGTGTGTGAGGGTAGGAACTTTCTGGTTAGATGAGAACTGTCTTGTAGAGCAAACAAGATGTAGTCTATTGCATCTCTGGGCTATGTACAGGTAATATGAACAGACTATAGATTACTACAAAGACTGTTGGGATACCCTAGCCTTAGGTCAGACTTCCACAAGATACTACTTCATTCACCCACCAGATCCTCATAACAATTACTACAGTGGGTGGTGCTTACTATACTTAATCAAATATTAACTCTTTCAGATCCTTGCAGCTCCACAAAAACCTAGAGGAAAATTTTGCTCTTGGACCTAATAATGGAGAATGAACCAAAGCAAGTAACAGATTTAAATATAGAGGAACATCTAGGCATTAGTGACCATAATATACTTTACTGTAAGCTGATGATCAAGAAAGACATGACATCATGAAAACAAAGTTATTAGATTGGAGGTAAGTTAATTTTGAGAATGGGGCTGTGAATAGATCTCAGGGAAATAAAATTGGCAACAATACTATCAAACAACAATTTGGAAAAACAATGACAAACATTCAAAATAGTGTTTTACAGAACGTGGGAAAAATATGTTCTGAAAGAAAAGAACAAACTAAACACTATTGGGCCTTTTTTAGTTTAATAAAAACATAAGGCAACATTTGAAGATTAAGACAGATCACCATTAGTACAGAGACAGCAGAGAAGTGTTTGCTAATATAATACAAAGAGTTAAGGAGAAAAGTAAAAACAATTAGGAAAGCAAGCAGGAACAATAAGCAAATTATTATGGAACATAAAACAAATCAGTAAAATATGAAATACATATATGTAGTTATGTGTGCATGTATTCAAAGCAGGACAGGATTGACAGTCTGTGTCTTTTCTTTCATGAAGAAAGACTGAGAGGTGACCTAACAGAAGTCTTTAAAATTATGAAAGGTTTAGAGTATATATAGAGAGAATCTTTCCTCTAATGGAGAAGACGATAACTGGAGGCCATCAATATTAGATAGTCACCAAGAAATTCAACAGGAAATGTAGAATTATGTTCCTTACTGAAAGAGTATAGACCCCGCTATCGCATAGAGTCATTGAAACAAATGGCTTAGATGCATCTTAGGAGAAGCTGTACAAGCATTTCAGGGAGAAGGAACAGATGGTTAGTATAATAGACTTGGATGAGAAAAGATAGGACAAGATTTGCTTGGAGTATAATCACATGGACTAGCTGGGAGAAGTGCCTTGTTTACGTGCTGAATATTCTCTGTAATGTTATTAAGGTCAAAGTTTATAATTAAAGTATGTCTAATTATTTTGAACAAAAATCCCCATAGCATGAAGTTGAAGCTAGTACATAGTGTTATCTAAAGATATTTAGCTGCAGTACCATAATTCTACCAATAAATGATGCTAGTGCACTTTGAAAGTCATAAGCACCATTGCTATCAGTTAGCAGAACCTAAGCCAGAAGAAATCTAACTTGCTTTTCTTATGTAGGTAATTATGAAATTGTTATGTATGTTATTTAACTTGCAGAACTGTGTTATTTTTAATATGATACTTCAGGCATTATCACTTTATTTATGACATAAGAATTATTATTTAATAATTAGCTATCACTGATAAGAAACTAGTGGAATTATATTTTACTGTGAATCTTCCTCAACCTATAATTGCAAGATACAAAGAAGGAAGTGGAAGTCAGATAGACTGTAAATCATTCAAGTAGCAACGATGGAAGCTTTTTCTTATGTTTTTATTTAACACAGTCAGTTTGATCTCTTTGTGAAGTGAGTCTCTCAATAAATATTTTCCACAGTTATCACTGTCATCCTCCTCTTTTCTCCACAATATACTATTTTGCACTAAATTTGGGAATGCTGGAGAGGGTGTGAGAATGAAATTCATCTTTAGCTTTTAATTAAGCTCTAACATAAGCTCTTTGAGGTATATGATGCTGTAAGAAACTTAAATTTTGCCCCACAGTGAACCTAACAGCTACATGCAAACATTCGCCAGACTGTTCTGTTCTGTTCTGTTCTGGTTAGGCCCCTTAATAAGATCCTCAAGGAGCTTGAAAGGCCACTCATTGTTTGCAAGTGTCTTTTACATTCCTCTTCCCATGCAAGCCCTTTGAAAACTGCAAGCTACACCTGAGATGGGATTGAGTACTAGCCTTTGGGATTGCAATTTTCAAATTGTGCCCATAGCTGTTCCCACTTCCACTGGAAATTTGAAATTGAGCCCCTTATGCATTTTCCCAATGGTTGGTGTAGACTGACTGAACCAAATTAGAATTGAGGGTTACCCCTCAGAAAAGTTAAATATTACAGCCACTGGAACACTGAAATAAAATTAAAAAACATTGGAAATACTCCACAGGTCAGGTCACATCTGTAAAACTGAGAGAAACAGTGCGAACTTTTTTGGTCAATGATCCTTCATCAGAACATCTGAAGCGTAAAGTCTTTTTCTCTTACCGTAGATGAGGCTAACAATGCTGCACAGAATAAGGATTGATCTTTCCCAATTTGTAAGACTCAAGGATTTAACGCGATGAGAAAAGGAACAGCAGTGACATGAGGAAAATTTTTTTTAATATAATGTATGTTTGGGTTTGGAATGATAGAGTGATGGATATCAATTCATTTCAATACTTTCACAAAGTATTTGAATAAATTCTTAAAAGAGGAAGCAAAACTCACAGTGATTTGGTACGCTTACCTTCATTGGTCAGTGCATTGAGTATAGGAGTTGGGAGGTCATATTGTGGCTGTACAGGACATTGGTGAAGCCACTTTTGGAATAGTACATTCAGTTCTGGTCTCCCTACTATAGGAAAGATATCGTGAAACTTGAAAGTATTCAGAAATGATTTACAAAGATGTTGACAGGGTTGGAGGGATTGAACTATAGGGAAAGGCTGAATAGGCTGGGCTATTTTCCCTGGAGTGTTGGAGGCCTTATGGAGATTTATAAAATCATGAGGGGCATGGATAGGGTGAATTGCCAAGGTCTTTTTCCCCAGGCCCGGGGAGTCCAAATCTAGATGACATAGGTTTAAGGTGAGAGTGGAAAGATTTAAAAGGGATGTATGGGGCAACTTTTTAACTCAGTGGGTAGTGCGTGTATGGAATGAGCTGCCAGAGGAAGTGGTGGAGGTTGGTACAATTTCAACATTTAAAAGGCATCTGGATGAAGAGAAATAGTTTAGAGAGGTATGTGCCAAATGTTGGTAAAGGGTACTAGATTAATTTAGGTTATCTGGTCAGCATGGATGAGTTGGTCTGAAGGGTCTGATTCCGTGCTGTACATTTCTATGACTCTATAACTCTATGAGAAATAGTGGGAGAATGTAACTAACAGGATTGTTGTGTAAAGAGCTGGTGCAGTCTTGATGAGGCAAGTGGCCTCATTCTGCGCTGTATTATTCATGATTCTCTATATTCTATATATTCGATATAGAATCATTATTCATGATTCTATATATATTCTATTAACCATTCCAGATATATAGCCCCAGTGAGCATACTATGTAAATTACAAAGAAAAAAACCAAAAATAAGAACACTAAGTTCTCAAATATTGCTTTTTCCTAAATAATCAATGCTCAGACCATCAACAATCATATCACTGTCTAAGGCATCTTTTTCCTTTTCTTACTATTTCACAATCTCTCACCTTCACCTTGAAACATTTACCAGGATGGCCATCAATCTGCCTTTAACATTCTTCCTGGTTTTTCACTAAGGTCATCACTTTTCCTGTCAGAATACTAATCTCCCCAACACATCATTCATCTGCTAAGCTACAATTTGAAATGAATAATTTAGCATGTGGTTTTTAAAAAAAAATCATCCATCCTTATTGCTCATCTGAAATTGAATTGAAATTACTTAAGATGTTGAACTTTCTCTTAAAGAGCAACTTATACAAAATGGCCATTTACTCACGGAATTGCCGAATGGTACAGCATAGATGGAGGCCCTTCAGCCAATTGAGTTTGTTCTAGTTGTCCAGGAGCAATCCTGTCAGTCCCATCCCCTGTTTTTTCATTGTATCCCTGTAAATTCTGTTCTCCTTTAATTATTTCTCCACCTGTCTTCAGAAGGGTACTATCAAATTTATATCTAGCATCCTTTCAGATTGTGCTTTCCAATTCCTAATGACTAACTGCACGAAAACTATCTTCTTTATGTCACCTCAAGTAACTTTGCCATTTGCTTTCTGTGCAGTCTGATTATTGACCTTTCAGCCATTGGAAAGAGTTTTTCCTACTTACTCAGCATAATGCTTTGATGACTTTAGACATCACTATCAAGTTTCCTCTTAGCTGTTCTGCTCTAAGGAGAGAAACACTGGTTTCTCCTGTTTATCCACTTAACATTTTCTCAATCCTCAAACGTTCCAGTAAATATCTTTTGTATCCTCTCCAATTTTTCAAATCTTTTCTAAGGTGTGGTGGTATTGGATGCACTATTACAACTGGGCTTGACCGAATGCACAACTTCCTGATTTTGGAAGTGCAGAACCTTGGGGAGGTGATGGATGCCTCAGTTGCCACCTGGAAAGCAAGTGAGAGCCCTATAATGACTCTTTTCAGGCAGGTCCACCACCATCTTGTGTCAATCATGTACCTTGCAGGACAGCAGCAGCCCTTAACCTAGGATCAAGGAAGTTGGGGGCAAAAGTCCTGTCTTCTGAGAGCTGCCAGTCAGTCAGAGCCTGGCAACTTTTTCGTACTTAGCAGTGCTACTAGGAAGGCAGTGGCTGTTGGTAGTGCACCTACTTGAGAACCTCACAAGGAGGGTCCAAGGCACAGGTGGTTCATGGCAGGAGAGATGTCAGGGGAGGGCAGGTTGTGGGAGACAGAATGGATGAAAGAGTGGCAGCAAGGACAGTGGTGATTCTAAGCCAGTCTCCTCCTCCCTGATGCCCAAGTCCCTTGATCAGCACTGCGTGTCTTAATGAAGGACTCTGTCAAGGATGCTGCAAACAAACATGGCAGGGTTTCTTGTTGAGCTCCCTGAGTTAATATCATTGTGTAGTGATAGACAGCTCTCAGATGATCAACATGCCATCTGGGAAGAATCGGTATCATAAAATTGTCGGTAAAACTTCATTAATGTTTAAAAATAATTTTTCTAAATCTGATTTACTCACTAGGTAGCCTTCCAAATTGTACATTGTCTAGAACTTGCCTCACTGCTCAATCTGAAATAAAGTTAAATTTGAAGGTCTATAGACTAAATACATCAATTCAGATAAACACCGAAATTTAAAAAAAAACATGGTGCATGTCATGGGGTGCGGGCATTCTGTGCTGCAGAATTTTCATAACTTACTTGATTTGTTGTTGCAGCATAGAAGGGACAGGGATGAAGAGAGAGAGGCAATATTTACACACAAACTAAAATATCAAACCCACAAATACAGTTTATAAATAGTTGCATATTTGGCAGATTACATTGCAATGAGGCATTATCAGCAGTTAACTAAACAGTTCACTTTCCATAAGTGCTTTATCTTGTCCTTTAAACCACTGTTGCTAACTGCATATTGAGATACTGACCTGGAGTCTCTCTGGATTATGGGTGTCTGCACATATAGCATCCATGAAGCTTCTTGCTTTTTATCACTAAGGAAGCATCTTCAACTTCTTATCTCCTGTAGCACTCCTTTACTTACATATACACATAGTAGATGTTCAAACACCACTCTCTGGTGTGGTGCCCAAGTTCGCTCTCTTCTTGTTCATTCTAGACTGACATCTTTTCTCTTAGAAACCTGTGATCAGTGATATCATCAAGATTGACATAAATCTCAAAGTACCACAAAAGCAGAAGTTATACCTGTATTTGCTGTTACTTATACTTTGTATGATTTGCAAAGGAATAGATTTCTTTGAAGAAATTCTTCAATTTAGAAGAACAATAGGTGGTTTAATCAAAACACAAAATTCTCTGATAGGTTATTCTACTATTTATTTTCCTTTTGTCTTGTTTCATTCCAAACATGTAATTTTAATCTATATCCATGCGTATATGATCCCTTTACCATTACAAACAATTTGCTTGAATCCACTTTGCCTGTGTCCTCCACATTCTAGAAAACTTAAATTAGGTCCAAAGAAGAAGTGAAGTACTTTATTCTTAGTTCACATTTTCTTTTCTTTCTTGAATATTTGAATAATTGCACAGTCCATTTAGAATCTATAAAATTATTAGGCCATTTGACCTAATCTTAACTTGCAGACACGCATGTGGCGGTAATAGGGAAGCAGGTTTCTGACATTGTGTTGAAAATCCAGAAGCAGGGAATTTTTAATGAAATGACCTCATTATCATTTTGTTTCTGCATTTCTCATCCAATCAGCAACACTGAGTGGGATGACATTTCACATGACTCTGTCTCAACCTTAGTATTTAAAGGGACAATCCAAAGATGAAGCTTGCAGAGGGACAGAATTGTCCAGAAGAAAAAGGAAGATTGAGAAATGGAAGGGCGGTTATAATCTTTGATGGTTTTAGTCTGGAAGCAGGGACTGTCGAGGTGATGGGTAAAGTAGCAATAGTCCCAGATGACCATAGGCTGCCATCTCATGGTGAGTTTAACCTGAAGGTCACCACACCTCAGGCGAGGAGTCAGGTTGAGAAGGCAGAACGTTCATGATACCCTCAGCTCCTGCAGGAATTGAACCTGTCCTGTAGATGTCAGTTAGCTCAGTTAGCTGGATGTCTGCTTTGTAAAGCAGAGCATCAAGGCTATAGAGGGAATTTAAAGTCAACAAAGATGAGGTATAATTGCCCATTCACCTACATGCTATTGTGCATCAGACCTCATTCTTCTCCTTATAGTCAGCTTTGCTATTCATTGGATGACATATACCATTACTCCTTCACATTTCTGCCCTCACCTTCAATATAGGAAAAGAGAACTTAGAATATAAGGAATGTTGAGAACCAAAGGTGGCCTTGGTTTCAGAATTCACAATTGCAGAGGAGAAAGTACTAGAAATTAGTACAATTTCAATGAGGCTAGCTTTTCAATATGGGGAGATTGAATATACAATGCTCAGTGAGTGAACTATGAATAAGTTCCTAATGATGAGTTCCATCACTGATATTTTCATTATTAACCTGCACCCAAACGAGCATACTTCTTCAGGCTTACATTGCCTCCTTTAATTCCAGTCACAAACCAACTACAATCTGTTTTATGTGTCATTAATACATCTTAATTTCTAGATTATTAGTGTCAATGCCTCATTCAACTACTTACTGTTAGGTAGATTGCTGTCCATCTGTTGAATTTTTGTCTATTAGCTTGTATCTTTGTTTAGCTTTTCTGAAAGTAATGCATTCCCAATGTAATGAGCATGTGTTTCTTGCTTGCTGTATGGGAGAGCTAGTAAGTTATAAGTCCAGTTTTCAAGGCCATATTCTGTTCTTTGATTTTGTTGTTCCTGTTCTAATTATTTTGCACTGTACGGAATTGCATCTGCAGCCCATTAACCGTCCATTGCTAATAGATTAATGTCAAACTGAATTTGCTTGTACTGTTTTTAATTATCTGCACTACCTTGTGATATTTTATTATCTTCTGCATGGGGACTTTGCTGCAGCTGATCTCATAGGATCCATCCAAGGGATTTGTTTCTAACCTTGCCTCAGATTGTAAAGTTCCAATTTAAGCTTTCCCTCTGTTAACTGTTTGTTTGAAACTGATTTGCACACGCCACCCAAGATTCCTCATGTTTGCTATTAATTGCTGATGCAGAATCTTATTAAAATGTCCTGCCAAAAATCTTATTATCCTCAATTTGGGTAACTGGTTAATTGGGAAGAGACAAGCACCAATCAATTCTGTGAAATATATAAATGAAATATTCAGTTTTGACAGCATTATTTTGTAGAGTTGACTCATGGCACCCAACAAAAAATTGCACTAAACTAAAAACCGCAATATTTTCCACTGGCACTAGTGGGAATGGCTGGAAAACCCCTTTATGTCTGGTGGACAAAGTAGCCTTCTTCATGCTGTAACTGCTCTGTGATTCCATTCCACAGATGTTTTCTGAAATTCCTTTCATAAAAGCAGCTAAACACCTCATCAGATGGAATTAAAGTAAAATTAAATTGCATCCTCAAAAGAAAATTATATTCTTTAAACATGATAACAGGGTATGAGATTTGGATCAGGTAACTATGTGATTAAGATATGTTATTACAGTTTTCAATATTATGCTTCAGTGAGATTTACTTATATCTAATTTTCTAAAATGATTATACTTTTGCTGGCAAACTGAGGCAGAAACCCTGCTCTTTGCAAAAGCCGTGGAATCATTTATGAAACTATCAGATGCAACTTTGGATTGCATCTCTCTGAACCTTACCTAAACCCTGGACCTCCTCCAACTCCAACTGCAACTCCATCCGCCGACATTCCATGCAACTCACTCCAACGCAAATTCCATCCCCTCAATTCACCCTCTCCAATTTTCCTCAAGAAATCATGGACCTGGCTTAATCTTCCCCCAGGATCCCATTTGGATACCAGACACCCCATCGAGCCAATGCCTGACTGCCTGTGACCTTTAAACCGTGGAATATGGCACCTACAGCTGTAAAGCAGTTGTTTGGTTTCAGTGTCGAGATACTCTGCTGTTGCTACCTGTGGAGATTAACTTGAATGGGCTCCACAGCGCAGGATGGTTCTTATCTCTGTTCAGCAGGAAATTTCCCTGAAAGGAAACTTTTTGTCTGATTTAGGTCACAGATAGGGATCCCAAATGAGATTGAAAGATTCCAGCCATTATTCCTTGCTGCTAATTAGTGACCAACTGAAGTTAGTACCTGCTGCTTCTGCGTGAGAGTGAGAAGCTATAACTCTGTTGACCAAGGACCAATCCCTCGGGATCATGATTATATACACAGATTCGTGCCTCAGACAGATAAAAGAGTAACGGAAGTAATTCTTTTATTAAAAAAAGCATAGGATTAAGTGAACACATTTGCTGCAATGGTTCATACATTCAGTCACAAACGTGAATGAAATCATGTATTTGTACTGGTAGCAGCAACAAAATTCTATTTTTGCATTTATTTGCTTATTTATTAATTTTCTCCCATCAGTTGTATGTTCCCTGTAGCCCATTCAAAATAAGCAACGGACAGATTTCAAGAAACGTTTGGGAGTAGTCCTGAAAATAGTGACAAATTAAGTGTTATTGCAAAATGGTTCTTGTGGAACTCTCCTGTGAAGAAATCTATGATGTAGAGTTGCCAGTGTTGGACTGGGTTGGACGAATTAAGAAGTCACACATTTTAAATCACAAGCTTTAGAAGCACTGCTCCTTTGCCAGGTGAAGTCACCTGATAAAGGAGTAGCGTTAAGAAAGCTTGTAATTTCAAATAAACATGTTGGACTGTCTGGCTCTGAAGAAATCTAATGGAGTAAAACTCATTTATTCTTTATTAGTTTTGACACCTTCAGGAATTTGTTTTCTTCATTCATAGGATGTGAACATCGCTGGCTAGGCCAGCGTTTATTCCCACCCTTAATTGTTCATAGGGGATTTAAGAGTCAACCACATTGCTGTGGGTCTGCAGTCACAAGTAGGCCAGACCAGGTAGGGATGGCAGTTTTTCTCCCCTGGAGGGCACTAGTGAACCACATGGGCTTTTCCAACAATTGACAATGGATTCATGGTTAGCATTAGACTCTTAATTCCAGATTTATTAAAAATTGAATTCAACTTCCACCATCTGCTGTGGTGGGATTTGAACCCAGGTCATAAGAATATTACCTGAGTTTCTGGATTAATAGTCTGGTGATAATACCTCTAGGCTATCCCCTCCCCAGCTTTGGCAAGTCTTCTGGAATGGTTCTGAGTGATACAGGAGAATGTCCATGACAAAGATGTGTTAAATCTGATTGATCCAAGAAACCATTTAATTTATATTTCTTTATTATCCCAGTCCTTGGGCTGGCAGAGGGTGCTGGAAGCTGAGAACTCTTGTCTGACATAGCAATTGAATCTGGGTCAATAATTAATTTAAAATTTGTGATTATGGATTTTTCTTCAAAAAGAATTTAAGAAAAATGAGGCAAGGGCAGGTACATTGTGTCAGGTCACAGAGCAACCATGATCTAATTCAACAGTGAAACTTGAGTGGATAAATAATTTTAATAATTGACTCTAACAATTTTCTGAAAATGACTGTTCGGTAAACTAGTTTGAATTCTTGTTTATCTCTTTCTTTCACTTTTCTTAAAAAAAAAAGTGACATGCAAAATTTTCCAATCCGAAGGAATGATTCCTGAATTTAGAGAATAATGGAAGATTATGGTTGGTGCATCAACAATTTTTTCACTTATTTTCCAGAAAACTCTAAGAACCATTGGTTCTAGTCTTTTTATTCCACTCACTTACTGTCATTATTTTCCTCAGTCCTGTTATTTTCCTAACACTAATTTTGATCAGTCCTCATTCCTGATTCCGTCTTAATTTTCTTGGGTTTGTTGATTTCTTCCTTTACTGTAAATAAAATAATTATTCACCAGGTCTGCCATCACCTGTTTTAATTTGCAATATCACTATCATAGTGGGACCCACATTACTTTGGAACACCCTATGTTTTTCCCATCGTGAAAATATTTGTCTTTCCTTTAGCATCCATTTCAAGTTTCCTTTTATATTCCTTTTTTCTAACTCATACTACCCTTTTGCCATTTTTGTTGGTTTTCTTTGTATTTCTTCTAGTTGCTAGGATCTGTGATTTCTTTTTGTATTTTGTTTTAGTCTTTTGTTGTCCCTTATCTCTTTAGTCATCCATGGTGTTTTTTAACAATGTACTGCTCTTTCCACTTAAGGATTTAAAACTTTATTTCAAGTATATTTTGATAATGTTCTTTATCAGCCTGTATTTAAACATCAAGTCAATATCAGTGTTTTGACATGAAGCTATTGCAATGATTTGAATTATGGATTTAGGTGCCTTTATAACGAAATGTAATGACCTTGTGATAGATGGTAATGTAAATGAAGAAGTATCAGAAATTCCCATTCATTGCAACTAAGTTGGCCTTGTGAGGATAGGATACATAAATAAAATTGTACACTGTATCAGGCTTTCGACAGAATATGATATAAATAAAGTACATATATTTTTAGAGCTCACTAATCAGATTTTTAATGAATTTTCATTCAGCATAACAAGAGTTGACAACACATAGCTTACTTTTCATGGGAAAATTTTTTCCATTCTGAAATGGAAAATTGCCAACTTTTGAATAGGATATATCCAGCAATAATTAATTTGGAATAAAAGCAAATTTCTGGAGAGACTCAACAGGTTTGGCAGCATCTGTGGAGAGAGAAATAGAGTTAAAGTTTTGAGTATGATATGACTCTTAAGTTTCGAACAGGAATCCTATTGATTTCAAATATTAACTCTGTTCATCTCTCAATAGATGCTGCCAGATCTATTGAGTTTCTGCAGCAACTTCTGATTTTATTTCAGATCTCCAGCATCCATAGTCCTTTGCTTTCACGTTGAGTAATATATTTGGCCTAACATCCTGTTTGCAGAGGAAAAATATTGAATGAGTGTTCTAGTCACGTTAGAAAATCTGCCAAGACAATCTGGTCTGTTCTGGGACCTTACATTTACAGCATCTTTTTTAATGTCTTGGATGAAGGCACCCACGTGGAGGAGGAGCAACTGGCAAGCACTCCAGCAATGTAATTTCAAGACGTACCCAGAGGTGCCCTTTCCATTTACCATCCCCCCGCCAGTGACCCATTGCCTCTAGCAACAGAGGCCAAAGAGGATGAGCTGGTTCCCCTGTACAAGAGACTCTCAATAAATCTGAACCGTTTATGCCTAATGATCCCCAAAATGACTTCACCAAACTCTTCAAAATTACCAGGTTCTATCCATCAGCAGCTTCCTGCACCTCAATTGCAGAAGTTAGGCCTCTTCCTAGGAATATGTGGATGGAGAGGAAAGTACACGTCTGAAGAAACATTGGCAGCATGGGTATTCAGTCATTGCACAGAAGGAGCACTTTTGCAAATATATCTTCACGTGCACTGTTCTAACATCTGCAGTAGTCATGTTGCTCAAGTAGGACTGAAAAAGGTTTTCTGACATGGAAGAAATGGAGCACCTTCAATCAACAAAAGTTTGCATTGTATTTCAATCAGCATACCTTGGTACCTCTCATCAGCAAAGTGGGTGCCTGTAGATCATCTCATCCATTAGGGAGCCAACACCTAGAAATTGGAGATTAAAGTTAAGATGTTGCAGCTGAATCTCGGGGACACTGAGGGTAACAATAAGGTCCAGGAAAGGAGACAGGACCTGGGATATCTAATCGGTTGACCTCATAATTTCACCTTACTGGAATGATGGCAGAATCCACCATATGTCTTTAGGCTCCAGGAGGGGGAGGTCTGTCCCATGCTAGAAATATATATGTGATGGGAAACGAGTAACTCACATGTCAGCAACTTTACTGTCATTATAGAGCAGGACTGGAGGGAACAGATATGCATTTCACAGTCCATTGTGCAAGCATTGCCAGTGTGAATGCTCAGGGATTGTAAGGGTAATTGAATTGCAAGGAGCATTGTAGTCTGTAGCACTACAGTGAGGGTATAAGGCACATAAGGAGTAATTTCAGGATGTGGAACAACTCTTTGGTATTTCCCAGGGAAAAGACTCTCTGGTTTCGTATGCCTTTGGTACAAGGACTATTTTAATGCAAACATCCAGGAGCCATTGGTTGGGGAAGTGCTCACTGTACCACAGCAGCTTTAACACTAACGTTGCATGACAGTTTGTGGATGCACTTTAGCTTTTACAGAGGTGACCATATTGAGCCACATCTGGAAGGAAAAGAAAACATTTTGTTGCATTGATAAATCAAATAGAAAAACAATTCTTGATGATGGTGCCATACAGCAAGTACATGCTGACGTTTATGGCACAAATAGAATAAGAACAGGAATAGAAAAGTCTCAGCCCAGCTCATTCAGCCTGGAGGGAGATGGCTATCCTGGAGCTGGTCTCTTGAGCTCAGCAGATCATTGTCCTGCCTTTCTCTTCTTGACAGTCTTTATGGTCCATCTCAGGATGTTCATCCTCATCTTCCTTCTCTGAAGTTTCCTCTTGACCCTGCATCTCTTCCTCGCAAATTCCCTACTTTGATGACTGAGATTGTGCAGGGTGCAGCATATGACCATGATGCAGGACACTGTGGTTGGGGTATACCAGGTCAAAATATTTGCTTGGTCCAGGCATTGGGATCTCATTTACAAAAGGCTTATTGTCTGCTCTACACTGGTCCTAGTAAAAACATGGGCAGCATTGAATCTCCATTTGGTAGCAGATTGAGTGTTTCTTAGAGATGTTATCAGCCAGGAATGGAGCACGTATCCCTTTGTGCCCACCAATCTAGCCACAGCACATGGACTGCAGTAATTCAAGGTGGTAGCTCACCACCACCTTCTCAAGGGCAATAAATACTGGCTCAACCAGCGATGTCCATTTTCTATGAAGGAATTTTAAAAAACATTGACTGAGGGCATTTGGAAGATGCTGGCATCTGAGTGGATGCACGAGTCGTGAAAGCTGCCTGGATGTCTAGTGTAGACCTTCAATTAAAGCAATGCATTGTAGATGCTGGAGATCTGAAGTAAACTCAGAAATCAGTGGAAAAATTCAACAGGTCTGGCAGCATCTGTGGGAGAGGAACAGAAAACTCTGTTTTCCTCTTCACACATGCTGACTTTCTCCAGCATATTCTGTTTAAATTGCAGACATGCAAAATCTTGCTTTTGTAGTTGCCAGTGATTGACACAACAGCTCTGAGCTGTTTCTACACTGGCTCTCACTCATTTGTAGATAGCTGTACCTAAGCCTGTGTGTCCTGCTCTGTGCAAGAACTCTGCTCCTTTTGTGGTGGGTCTAGTTCTGCTGCCTTTCCCTCTAGAGTCTGTGTGGCAGCTACTGTTTTGTTGAAGATAGAATTGTCTTTGTTGTTATCTGTGGCAGTTCCTTTGCAGTTGTAGGACCACAAGGAGAACTGTTTGACTGACCTGTGCCATGCTTCTTCAACTTGCAGCAGGTAAAGGAATGTTTTTTTTTGTTCACTTGTGGGATATAGGTGGTGCTGGCTGGGCCAGCATTTATTGACCATCCCTAGTTGCCCTTGAAGGTGGTGGTGAGCTGTCTTCTTGAATGAGTTGGTCATAACAAATATTTTAATTTCTTTCTTAACATGAAGCTATCATTCTTCAATTAAAAATTAAAGCTTCAGCATTACTTCCAGCCTTACAATACAACTTGCTGGGCACATTGGTAACCCTTACCTCATGGAAGTTAGCCCATGCAAGTGGAGAAGCTACCAGGACTTGCACTAAATATTCCACCCACCACAAAGCTACCTCTGTAACGCTGTTCTCACAGTCTTCATCTTGAGGATATGAATGAGGGTCTTGCAACTGCAGTGCAATTGCTTGCTATTTGATTGTGTGCCTTGGCTAATGGAGAAGATGAGCTATTGTGACTTGTTCCATTTTTGCTTGATCTCAGATCACAAGATCACAATCAGGGGCAGAATGCCTTTTCAGTCCTGCTTGAGATGAGGTCAGAATTAGATGGTAGGAGGGAAAATAATTTTTAAAAATCAACCTGTTTGGATAGGTGATGACACGTCTCCAGGGCATTTGGGAATAAGCCCAAACCTTCTGGCCCAGAGGTAGGGACACTATGACGACACCATTAAAGCCTTTTGGGTGGTATGACGAATGCTAAAATTCTGCTTAGTTATGAATTGAGGGCAGATGTATATTATTGTGTAGTGATTGAACTTCTGATTATTGGAGTAGCCCGTTAGGGGGATTCATAATTTCATTGTTGAACCCCATTCCCTTTCAAAACATTGTGAATGATACAAAACTTGAGAAATTACAAACTGTGAAAAAGACAGTGTAGAACTTTGAAAGGACATTGACATGTTGGCCGCGTAAGCAGATAAGTGACAGATGAAGTCCAACGTGGAGAAGCGTGAGGCTTTGTTACAAAGAACAAGGAGGGACAGCACAAGATAAAGGGTCCTCTTCTAAAAGATGTGCAGAGAGACCTGGGTATAAATGAACATAAGTCATTAATGGTGGCAGGACAGGTAGAGAAAGTTTACAGTATTGTAGGCTTCATAAATAGGGCATTGAGTACAAGAGTAGGGAGCTTATATAGTACACTGCTTAAACCTCAGCTGGGGTACTGTGCACACTTTAGGAAGGTTAAGAATATATTATCTGTAATGCAGAACAGGTTTAGGTGAATAGTTCCAGGAATGAGACGTTTCACTTACAAGGAAAGACTGGTGAAGTTGGCTGTTCTCCTTGTAGAGGAAATGGTAAAGAGGAGAAACGATAGAAGTTTTCAAACTTGTGAGATGTCTGGGCAGAGTAGGATAATGAGAAACTGTTCTGACTGAGAGAGAACCAGAGGCCACTGATTTAAAGGAAGCAAATGCAAGGTAAGAAAAAAAATTTACACAACTAGTGGTTTAGGTCTGGAAAAAACTGCCTGGAAGTGTGGTGGTAGCAAGTTCAATTGAGGTATTCAAGAGGGCATTTCACAATTGTTTTTATTTAAGTAATGTGCAGGGTTATGGGGAAAAGACAGGAGATTGGCTCTAAGTTAAAATGCTCAAAAAGCCAGTACAGACATGATGGAATTCTTGATCTCCTTTTGCACAATAACAATTCTGTGATTTATCTTAATGCATCTCAGGCCATTCATTTTTAAGTGCTTGAAACTAGAGGATCCTTAAAGTGGGCAGGATGGAGGTAACATCGATAGAAGTAATAGTATAATATACAAACCAGATACCATTATTGAATGAATACTACAATTAAACCATTCAGTGCTGCAGCCTGTACTATGTGGGTGATTATTAATTTCCTACTTCAAATCCTTGTGTCTCCACATGTACTTTCTAATTACACCTAGGATTATCAACTATTAATTCACATATTACCTTCCTTTAATAGATTTTCTTCATTTCCAGACTATTACAGTTCAGTGTTTTTTTTTTCTCATTGCTACACAGATATGGAGAATTGTTTCACTTTTCCACATTAACAATTTTCTAATAATCTAAGAAAATTATGAATTGGAATCTTATCACTGCTTTGTGGATAGCAGAATTGTTAGTATTATAAAACAGTTATAATTTTGCTGAAACCAGATAAGGTAGGGAAATTGGCTCCCTTTTTAATTGCCTCTCAGTTGGTCATAACAAATATTTTAATTTCTTTCTTAACACGCAGCTATCATTCTTCAATTAAAACTTAGTTATGTCAGGACCCAGTTGGGAAGTGTGCTGATAATTAAGCACGACTATTTCACAAGCCGTCATGAATGAGTAACTACCGAATATAAACCACCAAGATGATTAATTGGCCTGATGGAGTGCTATTCAGGATACAAGTAATTCACGTCAAGTTTCATCATTAACAAGAGAGTAGCTTCTTATTGTAAGTAAACATATTCTTTAACAAGTGGCAAATGAACATGCTCTATTCATTGAGAGAGATAGTAGGAACTGCAGATGCTGGAGAATCCGAGACAACAAGGTGCAGGGCTGGATGAACACAGCAGGCCAAGCAGCATCATAGGAGCAGAAAGGCTGACGTTTCGGGCCTAGACCCTTCATCAGA
>NC_063346.1:34096522-34146876 GCF_021869965.1 Rhincodon typus | reverse complement strand
GAGCAGAAAGGCTGACGTTTCGGGCCTAGACCCTTCATCAGAAAAGGATGAAGGGTCTGATGAAGCGTCTAGGCCCGAAATGTCAGCCTTTCTGTTCGTATGATGCTGCTTGGCCTGCTGTGTTCATCCAGCCTTGCACCTTGTTATGCTCTATTCATTACTGCTTGTATTACAATACATTATTATTTATATTAGCATTCATCACTATCTTGTATCAGCTACATAGTTTCAAGATGGTGGCAGAGCAGGACGTTCCAGCCAGAGATCCTCTGCTCTGCCCGTTCTTCCTTTTCCTCGGGTCTTTTTTTTTCTTAAAACTTAACATTTTAAACTTACTTGGAGCATGGAGGACGTGAATCCTGGGCCAGAAGATGGCATAAGGAGGCAAGTCCTGGGCTGGAGGCTGATGCGGGGAGGCAAGGTCCATGTAGACTGGAGGCGATGTCTCGAGTTTTGAAGCCTGACTTGGCCCGGTGCAGTCTGCAGGCTAGGTGCTGGCACGGACTGGGCTGAAAGGACTATAAATCGAGTACTTTTCTTTTCCTTTTTATTCTTATGCTGGACTTTTAGTTATTATTCTTTCAATTTTTTGTACCAAGTACTTAAATAACTGCACTTGCACATAAGATGGCGTTATAAGCGGCGACACTACAAACATTTCACTGCACTCATTCAAATGCACGTGACAATGCTAATTCAATGCTTTGACTTAAGATGTACTGCTTTAAAACCCCAAACAAACGCACATTCATTCATAAATATGACAGACAAAACAGATTATTTGAGACAAATATTGTGGGTGAGAAAACGTAAACAGGGGAAAGAAAAATTTTGTAGTACAAGAGTTCAGGCCACCAAGGTGAAAGGCATTGTTTCTCACAGTTGTTTTGATATTGTTGACTGATGGTGACACAATATTATCTGCATAGCAAGTATTGATCTTCAATTCATTAGGTGATCAAGTGGACGCTGCTTTTATCTTGTATTAGAACACCTTTTCAGAGTCTTCAAGTTTTGTCCTTTCACTCCTAGGGAGAGACAGTCAGAGTTACTTCTGTACTAACAAGTCAAGTTGATGGTTATCGTTGGCAGTTTTTCCTTAACTCAGAGTCCCATTGCCACTCTGTATCAAAGTATTCACCACTCTCCCCAAGAAGTAACATAATCCGTGCAGCTAAAGTGTACACCACACAAATACGTTTGATTTCAAGTTGCAAAATCTCTCCTGGTAGTTGAACTTGCATTTTCCCGTTTATAGTACAAAAGGAAACATGAAATATGATCCATTAATTGCATCTACCCTTAAAACAAAAGGTGAAGTCATTTTGAAATGCACTTCATCATAAGCTAAGCATGATACATAAACAATAAAATATAAAAGAGAACTGTAGCTATTTGTCCTCCCTCATCCTTTATGCAAGATTTATATGAATTCTTTTTATCATTCTTCTTAAATACTTAAATTGCCCCAGCATAATTAAATTTCTTAGTAATGCATTAGTTTTTGCACCAATGCAAATATTCTGATGTTGTGAGGTTGAATTAATAAAATCCATTGAAATAATCTTATATGTCAAGTTTTGAAATTTCTCTAAAGACCTAAGGAATTATAGCCAATGGATATTAGTGTTTCTTTGCGATCGTGTAGAACATAGAATTCAAACAGTTGAGGACACAATAACAATCCCGATGTTTCTTTGTCCACTATACAATACATTCTCTGATACTGGCTTAGTTTATTAGAAAAGTGCGCCACTGACATCTTTTGTACTGATTCATCATTGTAGAGTATGACTGCACCTAGCCCCCAACGAGGAGCAACATCTACCATTTTAGCAGCATCTACCATTTTAAAAGGTTTAGTAAAATCAGAGGTGGCCAACATCAGTTCAGTTATCTGCATTACCTTCAGCTTATTAAAAGCAGCTTGGCAATCTGCTGACTATACCACATTTTCCGGACTTTGGATAAATATGTTAGAGGAACAGGTATTGTGCTGAAGTATTTCCAATAAAACCCACATATTCTCAGAAATATCACAGCTTCTGTCTTGGTTTTAGGTACAAGGAATTTTATCAGAGGCTTTATCTTTGCCATTGGTGGCAACATTTGCTCTTGCTCTAAGATGTCCTAGATAAGTCACTCTTATTAAGCTAGCTAACTGTAATTACTTAAACAGTCCTTGTTTTGAATGCTCTTCTCAGGTGTTACTACGTTTTAAGATCTCATCCACTACAGTTAGACACTTTTGTTACAGCTTGATTCATGAATCTTTGAAATGTAGCTGGGTAGGTTTTTAAACCCAAATGGCTTGACTTGACATTGGTTTAACTCATTTGGCATAAAAGGCTGCTATCTTTTTATCAGGTGCTGTTCTTAGTACTAGCCAGTACCTGATGAAAAGACCATTCTTAGTAAGAGTTGAGGCACTGTCAACCCATCAATTTTTAAGAATTAATTAGACAGTAACAGCTAAACAGTGATTCTAGGTTCACAGCAAAATTAAAAGAGAAGACTTCTCCAGCTGAATTTGTGCAACATTGGAACCTCCCAGAAAGGCCTTGGGAGTCATCCATGATTAACTAGTTAGGAGGCAGAATAAGGGATAGAATAAAAGGTTGAAGCGAACAGTACCAGAAACAGCCAGGCTAGGATAACGTTGAGTGGTCCCTGACTGGGTGAACAAGATACGAACCTGGCACTAAAATAGACATCTGTTTCTCATTTCTGTATGAAGTGAGATTGGAATTTGGATAATGCCATGCCTACATGACTAAAAATAGTATGAGGATTCTACATTTTACTGTATTTCTCAGTTATTCTAGCTAGATTAGAGAATATTGTACCTGCACTCGCTTGAAAATAAACAATAATAAACATGTGCCCAGAGTCCTGCGATTGATTATTAGAAATTGCTGCAAGGCAGTACAATTTTCTGACTGAGGTGCTAGTGGACCGTGTGACCTGCAATAGAGATTTATACTTCCTAAGTGACCTGCAAGTGGATCAGAGACATGCTATGAGAATTGAGGCATTGGCAGAACTTGGATACCAGGGGTGCATGCTCTGGTACCAGAGTTTGTGTCCTGAGATGATTTTGCATGTTGAGCAACAGGGAGTCTCTTGATAGCCAGCAGTGAGCTGAGATCGCCAGGTAACTGCTCTGCCTCCACTATTGAGAATTCTTAGCATCTGGTTTGTTTGGCATATTTTAAAATGAAAATATGTTGTGAATTAAATGTGCTTGATTAGAGGTACAGTTTGGTATGCTCAACTTGCTGTGACACAAAGCATCTTATCAATTCGTGAGAGATCTTGTCTCTTTTAAATGGTTGCTTTATTTGGCTTTTGTATACAAGAGAACACAAATGCAAATGACTTGTGTATGTAATTTATATCATGTGATTTTATTACATGTTACACTCCTGAATTAAGCTAAGTAAGTTAAAATTAAATTAAGCTGTAAGTAGACATAGGGCAGTATGAATCACTAAGATGCTTAGTTCACATCTGAGTGATTGATATCATTACACCTGAGAAGCTACTACCATAGATCTGGATTTGTAGCAGGACCTCCTAGATGAATTGTTTCATTTTTAAAAATGAAATGACTTGGATTTTATGGACTGCAGTAAAGCAAACACTCCTGTCATTCATATTGGGAACTCCTGCCCATAAAGACCTTGCAACCACTCTTGTGCCAACTTTTTATCACATATCATTTGAATCTAGAGCTAAGTTAGGGAGATCACCAACAGCAACACTATAAAATGGAGTAGCAGCCAATCACATTGAAGTTTTCTTACAGACAATAAACCAAAAAGCAAAAACCACTGAATCTTCACTTTAATTGTTTTTTAGTTTTCCAAGTAACTGGACCAGAAACATTAACTCTGATTTCTCTTCACAGATGCTGCCAGACCTGGCTGAGCTTTTCCAGCAATCTCTATTTTTCTTTCTGATTCACAGCATCCACGTTCTTTCGGTTTTTAACAAAATAAAAAATTGGAATATACTCATGGGATTAAGGTAGAAGCTAAAATATCATGCTTTTTTTGTTTCATTGTTTTTAACAGGTGGATTTTTAAATGACATTAAAAGATAATTCTTTCAGAGCCGATGTGAGTGTTTACAAAGTGTGCTATTTGAAAATGCAGATACATCACCTTCACCAAAACTCAGCCTTTTCAAGGTCTTTTTAGTGAGAAGAGCAAAAGAGTGGAAATTCTCATCTGCTTCATGATTTTTAATGATTGTAATTTTTTATTTCTTTCATGACTTGTAGGCATTGCCAGCATTTGTTTCCTATTTCCAATTGGCCTGAATTGAATGGCCTACTAGGCTATTTCAGAGGGCAGTTAAGGGACAACCACATCGCTGTGGGTCTAGAGACACGTGTAGGTCAGACCAGCAAGGAAGGCCGACGTCCTTCCTTAAAGGACGTAAGTGATCAGCTTATATTTTACAATGACTGATAATAGTCATGGTTACCATTACTGGGAATTCCATATTCTTTTAAATATTTGAATTTAAATTTCCCCAGTTGCCTTTGTTGCATTAACCTGGTCTAATCAATTTCAAGTCCCATGATATTATCACTATACCACGATCTCCCTTCAAGCTCTGAAAATAGTCAGCATGAGATACCATTCAATGTATGAGTTGACTGATTCTTTGCTGTTTAATGCACAAGTAGAAAATACAACATTTCCAGAAAATCCTCTTAGTACATTAACAATCAAATATATTTATGTTTCATTTCATTAACAGGTATGTTTACTAGGAGGGAACAAATACCACTGCATGGAAGTATTCCCAGGAAGGTACTTAGACTCATAAATAAATTACATCTCTGTCATCTCATTAATCTGCAAGTGCATTGGGCAGCGTTGACCTATATACGAGTAGGTTTGGAATTGGTTTAGTGGAATATTTTGCTTACGTTTTTGTTTTTTTTATTAAAAAATCAAAGACTTAAGGATGGATACAAAATTGCAAATTACTTGAAGCAATTAAAGTAAAGATAGCATGGAATTAAGTGGTAATTGATTTTTTTCAGGTAGTACAAATCCTCTGTGTAGTATATTATTTGGAAGATATTAGCTCTTCTTGTAAGATTGAAATTGAGTGATTAGTTTTGCAAATAAGTACCATTTGTTTGCTCTTACAGTTTAAGATTCATTGCAAAACATCCATCTGCTATTTTCAATAATAGAATCCCTACAGTGTTAAAGAAAGCCATTTGGCCCACCAAGTCCACTTAAACCCCTGAAGAGCATCCCACCAAGACCCACCCCTATCCCTGTGATCCTGCATTTCCCATTGCTAATCTACCTAGCCAGCACATCCCTGGACACTAAGTGCAATTTCGTATGGCCAATCCACCCAACCTGCACATATTTGAACTGGAGTACCCGAAGGAAACCCGCACAGACACAGGAAGAATGTGCAAACTCCACACAGTCATCTGAGAGTGGAAATGAACCCAGGTCCCTGTTGCTGTGAGGCAGTGCTAACCACTGTGCAGCCCTAAATACTTCTACTGTATGAGAAAAATACTTAAAGATAAACTTCCCTGCTGATTTGAATTGAGAAAATCATTACAAATCACTGTCAGGTAGTGCCTTAAATAGTTGATTTACTCATTGCTCACATTTAATTACATTAGTTACAGTGCGTCACATATCACTGGAACATATATATTACCGCACTTTAAAGCATGGATCTTCAATGATTTGAAACAGATTACATCTTTACCAATTAATTTGACAAATAGTCTAGCATCTTAGTAACTTAGCAACCAGAAAACTAAATTCACAGATGTGATAAAACAAAACTGATGAGGACAAGGGATCAGATCCTCAGTGTACACATTAATTTTTCATCTTTTCAGTATGAAGGTAAAGAGATTTCAAAAGAAGCACTCGATAGAATTTCATTAAAGTAACTCTTGAAACTATTAAGGAAACATACATTAATTAAAAGTTAAGTGTAAACCTCAGAACTGCCAGACAGGTTTCAAAGTTAGGTAATGGTTTGGAAAATGAAGGGATAAAGATGAACTTTGAAAAAGGCTTTGTCACTATCAGGTGACAGGGAGGGTTTGATCTGGAAGTAAGATCTGTTTCATCAGAACATAATAAATAGGAGCAGGGGTGGGCCATTCTGCTCCTCAAGCCTGCCCTCAATCTATAAGATAGATCTACTCCTGGTGTCAATTCATCTATTGCTCCAGCTCTGCGTAGCCCTCCACTCACTGATAATGCAAAAACCTACCTACCTACTTCCTTCATTGATCTAACTTCCACAACTCTCTGGGATAGGGAATTCCAGACATTAAAGAGCTGCTGGAATGGATGTGGAAGACAGAGGTTACACAAGACATTTGAGATGGGGAAGACACTTCTCTTTCATTATTTCATTGGATGTGAACGTCAGCATTTTTTTCATCAGTACTTAATTGCCTTTGAGAAGATGGTGGTGTGCCACCTTCCTGAAATGCAATAAATTGTGTACATGGAGTTGTTACACTCTGTGACATCAGGAATTGAAGTTCTATGATTTTGACTCAGTGATAGTGAAGGGTTGGCAGTATTGTTCTGAATTAGTTGAAGACTCAGCAGTAATGCTGGGGACTTTAGCTGGAGGTTGACCGAACTCCTACCCCACTTCGGAGGCCAGGAGTCGGAGGCCGGGGCTGCCACCAGGTATCTGAGACTGAGAGAAGGGATGAGAGAGGGAGGAAAAAGAAGAAGCAGAACAGGCGGAGCAGAGGAGCGCTGGCTGGAGTGTTCTACTCCTCCACCATCTTGCTGGAATGTAAAGCCATTGTTTCTGTTCCTGACATTTTTCTTATAATTGACGTACTAATGTTATCTGGACAATTGCATTTGTCACAGGCAGATTGGTGAAGGCAACATTAAGTAGATTTTTCTCTCTTTTACACAGCTGCTGTGTATTGTTTAAGACTCAGTCAAGTCGGTCAGTAATGTTGGTGATGGACTTTGAAGTTCCCCACCAGAGTACAATCTGTGCCCTTACCACCCTCAGAGCTGTTCAAAACAGAGGAATACTGATTTGGAAGCAGGGTGTAGGTAGTAATCAGCAGAAGGTCTCCTTTCCCATGTTTGACCCTGATGCTATGAGACTTTATGAAGTTGTGAGAACTCCCAGGACGACTGCCTACTGACATACACTGTGCTGTCACCTTGGGTGGGTCTATGCTGGACATACTCAGGGATATGTGGTGGTGTCTGGAACATTGTCTGTAAGAAAGTTTCCAAGCTGCCTTTCCCCTTTAGCTTCTGTCCAGGAATTGTAAGTAAATTTTGCAAGTTAAATCAATTACTTCTATTTTACATATTGATTTATCGATTGAAAAAAAAGTAGGGCTACATCATGCTGCATTGGACACCAGTTGTGCAAAATCATGCAAAAATAAGAAAATAACATAGGGATTTGAGTGCACGAGCATGTTAAACTCAAAATCTTAGTATGTAGGTTTCGCAAGAAGAATGGAATATGAATATAAAGAGGTTTTGCTACATTTGTACAGGGCAACAGGTGAGGAAATCAACAAGAAAGAAAAATCTACTTGATTTTGTCTTCACCAATCTACCTGTGACAAATGCAATTGTACAGGGCATTGGTGAGACCATATCTGGAGTACTGCGTACAGCATTAGTCTCCTTAGTTAAGATTGAACTTAATTGCATTAAAAACAGTGCAGATACATTCACTTGGCTGATTCTTGGAATGAAGGAGTTATCTAATCAGTTAAATTCTTGATTGATGTCTTGTAGTTTAGCGGTAGGTAGTAAGCTAGCTTTGAGGCCATATTTGGACCAAGTATGTTCTTGTCAAATGGTGGAGCAGGATTGAGGGGCTGAGGGGCTCTAGGTCCTAATTCGTATTTTCTTATATTTACCAGCAGCTATTCATAGCAAAGACACTATCTATATTGTATTTCAACAGTAGATACACCTGACGATTTATGAAATTAGACACACTCCAACAAAACAAATTACTTCAGGTGGCTGGAATCTGTAGTGCTTGTTATTTTGGTGCATTTTGCTTTTAAAAATCCAACCATTTTAGAGCACAGCAATCTTGAAGTATGAAAATGGACCCCTTCACATACATCAAAAAGGAAATTTATTAAGTAAGAATTTTGTCCTAATTCTTTCACAAGGTCTAGTACGAATGTAATATTATCTTGGGAACCGAGAAAAAGAAACCGAGATCCAGAACCTTGGTTTCTTTATGTATGGCTTGTCACATCGTCCCTCAATTTCTGGACAGGAAACTGCAAAGCAGTTAGGTTTTCAGAATGTTCCCCTAAGATGTCATGGCTTTGACAAGTTCAGAAGTCCAATAAAGATAATTTTTACATTTGCATATTTATTGTATTGGGTGAATGGTAAAAACAAAATTGGCAAGAAAGGGCAATGGCCTTAAAGTAAGAGCTCTGGCCTGGTAATCAACCTAAATTACACAATAATTAAAGCAGCAGCTTCCCAAACTGTGCTGTGATCCAACTGATGAGCTTTCAGGGTTGCAAACACCAAAGCAGCAATGGATGCCATGGAGCTTGTACTGAGTAAACTCTGTGACTCTCTAAATCCTCACCATTGTTTAATGGTGGACATGGCCTGAAGGACAGATCTGAAAGGCCTCATTACTGCTGTCAAAAAGCCTCTAAAAATATAGATGTTTGTTGTTTTTTTAAAAAAAACTTTCAGTTTGAACGTTTCCCACCCAGCTCTGCCTCTCCTGATCAACCCTACCCACAACAAAATCAACACTGCACTTCCTCACTCCACCAAAGAACTAGAATTTAGCCTGAACTTTTGTTGTATTATTGCACAGTTCTTGGAAAGGAACTATATCTTTGAGAGCTAATCATGACATGTGACAGTCTTGTATAAGAGGTACCTAGTCGTCTGTTCCAACCATCTTTTCCTTACATTCATTTCATCTGTTCTGTCTCTCCACCCACTCGTCCAAATCCTGCTAAGAACACAAAAAAATTCTCTAATCTTGATTTCATTGATTTTGGTCATAGCCAAACAGAGCAGATTCGGCGAGCTATGTCTGACAATATCTAGGTGCAACAACTTAAGATGCTGATCATCAGCGATTTTGCCTGAACACATTCAACTAGTCCCTGAGCAAGCATGTTCTTTTTGATCATTCAGTGACAATATGGCTCTTTTGGAATGTAACTTTCAGAGGCAGGCAGGTGATTATTCCTCAAGATCTACATCGAGACATGTTTGACCATTTACACATGGGTCAGATGATGCAGTAAAAAGCAGGGGGTTGGCACGTGAATATATCTATTGGCCGGCATTAATAAAGACATCAATCAATTAATTAAGATGTGTGAAACACATCAATGCCATTAAACTGAACAATTGCAAGGAGGGCCCTCTTGTGGTGCAGTGGTAGTGTTCCCTGGCCTGGACTAGGGAGGCCTGGGTTCAAGTCCCACCTGCTCCAGAGGTGTGTAATAACATTGTTGAACAGGTTGATTGATTAAGAAAAATGGGTTAATTAAGGGCCCTCATGTGATACAGTGATAGTTCCCTACCCATGGACCAGGAGACTCAGGTTCAAGTCTCACCTGCTCCAGAGGTGTGTAATAACATCTCTGAACAGGTTGATTGGGGAAAAAAAATAGATCAGTAATTGAGAGGAGGGTCATCTTGTGGTTCAGTGGTAGTGTCCCTACTCCTGGAGGGAGAGGCCTGCATTCAAGTCCTACCTGCTCCAGTGGTGTGTAACAGCTAGTTTTATTAGACTGATAAAGAAATAAAATCAATTCTCATTTAATGCATTAGGCCAGGAATATGCATTCCATTTTGCATGTAAAAGGCACAAAGGAAGTTAATGCAGGGTTTGTAAGAATACTTCCAATTTTAAGACTTTTACATTAATCGGCATGTGGAATGTGCTGCCGGCAGTGGTAGTGGAGTCAGATACTTTAGAGACTTTTAAACAACTCTTGGATAGGTACATGGAGGATAGTAAAATGTAGGGTATGCAGGGTAGATTGATCTTAGTAGGATAATAGGTCAGCACAACATTGTGGGCCGAAGGGCCTGTACTGTTCTATGGTCTATGTTCTAAATCAATATAAATGATTAAAATGAACATTTTTACAGTTCAAAAATTGACCTGTAGCCTATTAATGTGATGTGTTAACTATAGCCTGCAATAGTTTGGGTTTTACACCTTTTTTGACTTAGAGGTTTGACTGCAAAGGCACTGTAGTGACCTGCTATGCTTTTTGACTTTAGAAGTTCTGCCTTTTATGTGCATAGTTTTTTTTATTGTTTGATATAAACTGTGAGACGGGTGAACATTGTGCATTCAATTGCATTGTTCTTTTTGTGACTCACTGGCACCAGGTCTGTGTTATCAGTGAAGAACATGAATTTGTTTGACCCTCTTACTGAATGAGTAATTGTTATTGGCAGGAGATCCATTTGTTTTCAGAGGCACTGGTATAAGATATGATGTACCCAGTTCACCACTGAGACATTATTTATTCATATTTCTGCAGGTCTCCACACACAGAGTGAGCAGAAGAGGATTAGTCTGGTGTACTGGGATCTGACTTGGGTAATTAATGTGGCAGCATGCAAGAAGAATATATTTTGCATTGGGAGGTTTTTCACTGAAAGTGTCACATCTCACTGGATATAAATTGTAAGTATATTATTTCAGCTTGCACCCTGTAATCTGTAGGAAGTCAGATATTGTGAGCAAAATCTCAACTCGCTGTGTATGAAGAGAATGTGAACTTCTTTCGGGGGAGGGGGGTCACAGATCACCGCCCATAGGGCACTTTCTCCATTTCTCACTGTTCTATTAAAAAAAGTCCCACTCTGTTTGTGATAACAACATCCTAAATACTGCATGATTTCAAATTTTGAAAATCACAAGCTAAGCAGGATTCAGGTATTTTACATTTTTGAAAGAAATTATTTTACTTTTAAGGAATTCGTGTGGTTGAGTGGTCACCTCCCTGCCTCTAAGCCAGAGCCATGTTTAAGTCCCACTCCAGGACATGGCATCCAAGGAAGATGCATTCAGAAATCGAATATCAACTTCTAGATCCAGTATGCCAATGTCAGGCTTTAAGAGTCGGAGAGATTCCTTGACAGCCATGTAGTAGGAAGAAAAATAGAACTTCTACCATCGTTATTCATGATTCTAGACTGCAATGTGTATTTAAAAGTGCATATTGCCATAGCAACAGGGATTCCTTGGCGTGTTTGTTGACCTAGTTGGTTGGTTGACCAGTGTGGTTTGGATATTTACCAATGACATGAGTTTCAATTCCTACTTGGCTGGGGTAGATTTAGAACCTGTCTGTTTCCCCAGTCCATGGCAGAAATCATAGCACTGTCGGCTGGACATGCTGCTAGGAAGAGAATTGAAGAGTTTAGCACTAAATGAAAAGGGGAATTGGGGAAAAGATGTCCTTCGTATCATCATATGACACTGTTATCTTGCAGTGAATAAACTTATCAACGTAAATAATTAAAACAATTCTTTCACAGGAAACATCACTGCCTACTCCTTCAAATAATAATGTGATAATTTGGTTAGTATGTGATGTTTAAAAAAATACTTTCTTCACTTGTATCAATTCATGCCACCTCTCGAACTGATAATATCATAATGTTTGTTGACTATATTAAAAAGAAACATTTTATCAAGAAGCATTATCAAGAACTTTCCAAGAGATGTTTCTACAATTTCTGGTATCTGCTGAAATCATCCTTCTGGCTTTTGAATAAACAGGAATTTAATTTATTTTCTGAAAGATGGAGAGTGAAGCCTATAATTAAATACCTTGCACGAAAGCTTAAAATAGAGAAAAGTTAAAACAAAAGATAATGATTTAGTTGGTGTCAATTTTCAGCTTTAAATCTGACAGTTGGAAGAAAATGATAGACCTGAAGAATTCCACAGTTCTGGGAAGCTTTTAAAGAATGAGTAGGAAGAGGAAACTGTGACTTTTGATCTTGAGTGGTACATGAGGAGCAGGAGGAAAATATTTGTTTATACACTTTGGAGCTTCGAAGGAGCATAAGTATATCATATCTATAGTATACATTTAAAAAGAGAAGTTGAAAATTAAAGAACAATGCCATTTGATAGAGGACTATGATTCAAACAATTGACACTAATAGGTGGTACTTATTGGTTCAATACATTCATTTAACTGAAAGGTTACACCGTGATGCAAAACACCTTGCTTGTCAATGAGTCTTTTGAAGAAGAATTCAGTTAGTACTGCTCCCTTGCTTGTTTCCAGTATTCCTGTATTTTTTTTCTCTTTCATGAATCCTCTCCTGAAGGTTCCTACTGAATTAATACCTACCTCTCCATTGGGCAGTACATTGCCAATTTTATACAGTCATTGTGTAAAAGAGCTATTCTCATGTCACTCATGCTTTTTTCTTTGCATCTCACCTTAAATCACTGCTGTTGCTGTCTTGTTAACAATCCTTTGGCTTTGGAAACAATTTCTCTTCATTTGTTTCTTTTAAACCCTTCATGATTTTAATCTTCTCTTTTGTCCTTTATGCTCTAATTGCAGTTTCTCCAGACCAACCATGTAACTGTATTCCTTCATCCCCTGAACTGTTCTTGCAAATCTATTCTGCACCTCTTCCAAAGTTGCACATTGTTCCTTAAGTGTAAAGCCCTAGTTTGGTATCAAAGGCTGAGCTGTTACTAGCAAAAGTGAAGTGCCATGGCCAGGACTGAAAGCAGCTGTGAAGCTTGAGCAGGTTTATGGTAGGATCCCAGGAATGATTTTGCCAGCATTGGCAGGGTAAGAAGCTGCTGCCAGTGTTGTCCAATCAGTGGACTGATAGGTTGATGGACCTTGGCATCTCCAGTGATGTATGTTGAGGTACTCTTGAAAGGCAGGTAAGGATTTCTTTTAATATTCTGGGGCAAAGTAAGGGAAAGTGATTGGAGTGTGAAACCTCCAGCAGCAGCATGTGAGCAAAAAGGACAGCCATTGCCATCAGTGGTTTGGGGGATGTGGGGGAATGGGCCTTAACGTACTTGGAACTGAAGGGCAACCCCCAGCTGGCAACTTGTTGGGAGACTGCTATGGTTTATCTGGAGGTGGCTCTATTTGACAGGGCCCACCCCGCACCAGGCAAAATGTCAGCAGTGTAGTAACAAGGGTGTGAATTGACTACTTAAATGAATTAATTGGCTAAATGCCTCCAGGGGGTGGGTGGCAGTGCAGTCATTGCTTCTGCTTTTGGGAATATCCTGTGGCAATTGAAAGATCTCCAATCCCCCTCACCTATGGGACCGACAGGTCTGCGTCTGTTCTGTATGATTCTATATCTTCCACCACCATCTTACACACCCACCCGGGCAGTCTCCAGAAGGCTGATTGATTAGATTTCAGCTCAGTTCTGCAGCTGGGATTGAAGGAATGAGTTATAATTGGTTCAGGAAAGCATAATGGTTTTTATCTATTGTATGGACTTGATTTTAACATTTTTGATTTTGATCAGTTTTGAATTGATATCTTGCCCCGTGTTTCATTTTGTAAAGCCCAGGATTCCATAAATTATTTTCTAATTCACCTGTTCGGAGATGTTATTACATACTTCTGGAGCAGTTGAGACTTGAACTTTGGCCTGCTGACTTAGAGGCATGGACACTACCACTGCATCACAAAAGCCCTTTTGTTTTATTGAGTACTTTATTAATCTGTCTTGTCACCTTCAAAGACTTGTGCATAACCAGATCACTCGATGCATGTTTTCTTTAAAATTATACCATTCAGCTTCTATTGTCTTTCCTCATTCTTTGTACGAATTTAAATACATTCACAGGCTGTGTCACTGGTTAGGCCAGCATTTTTTGCCCATCCCTAATTGCTCAGAGGGCAGTTATGATTCAACCACATTGCTGTGGGGGTCTGGAGTAACATGTAGGCTAGCATTAGTCAAGGAGATGGGAGTTACTCCCCAAAAATTGGCAATGGTTTCATGGTCATTTATTTGGTTTTTTTTTAATTCCAGATTTTTGTTGGATTCAAATTCTACCATTTTCCATGTCAGGATTCAAACCCAGGTCCCCAGCACATTACCTGGGTTTCTGTACTAATAGTCTAGTAATAATACTACTTGGTCATTGCCTTCCCCTGTATTGAATGTCATCTGGCATTTGTGCATTATTCCTCCAGCCTAAGGTCCTCATGAATTCCATCAGTCTTACCATTCATATTATTTGTAACATCTGCAGATTTCAAAATTATATTCAGAACATTAATATCCAAGTCATCGATATGTATCAAAAACAGCAGAAGTCCTAGCACTGAAACCTAAGGTGGGTATTGAAATAAAATGATTCAAGATGTTTTCATGCCAATGTTAATAGTGAGTAGCATAGTTCCATATTTTAGATTCAGTGTTAATTTGGTTTCATGAAGTAGAACTTTGCTTTATATACAGTTACTGTTTAAAATGCTATATAAGCATCATTCTGGTTTATAATCTCCTGGTATTAGACACAAACTTGAAATTTCGCAGGAAAAGTTATAATTATGACAGTTCAGCAAACATTGAGTTGGGGCTAAAGATCACTTTGGTGGCATCTGAGCATAACAGCTGCAATTGTGACTTGAAATTTGTAGCTAAAATCAATACTCTATAACAAGTTTTTAAAATGCTGCAGGTCTTTTTAAGATAACTCTGGAGTCTGATTTCTTCATTGTTTTATATCTAGGTTTTAGGTCTGCTCCAATATATGTGTAATCTGTTCATCATTTCATCCAGACCAGGTAACCTCTGTATACCAACAATTCTCAGTACATCAGCTGATGCTGGGCTGTCTTCCCATGGACTGAGGAAACAAAACCAAGGGATTGTATGGGATGAAAGTGGGTGGGACAGCTGTTAGTACTGGGTTAAGTGGGGGAAAGCTGGTGAGTGAAATTACTCTGTAGAGGCTGGTATCCCATCACCAAGTCATCCTTTATTTACACGTAGAAAATCCTTGACAGTGGTTCAGTTTCCTCAGAGCCAGCTCTTAGAGTGAACAGGATGTTTGACCCTTCTCTTTTTTTCTCTGTCAGCCAGGGCTCCCTGATTGTGGCTGTTAATGTGGTCCAATCTGACAACTCATATTCTGAGGTCTACCTGGCTGACCTCATTACACGTGCTACAGTGAGGTGCCCAGAGTCAATACGTATGCAGTGCCGAGGTCATGCAGTGTTATTAGTGTGCTAGGTTTGGGGCTGGCGATGTAGGGGTTGGAGCAGATGAGAGAAGTTGATGCTTGCAGTACTGACAGTGGTAGAGCACGTGCCTTGGTGGGATATGGGTGCAGTGACAGAGATACTTGATGTGTGAGGCAGAAAAGAACAGTTGGTGATATTCCTCTGACTGTGGACAACTCACTGCTCAGGGTGACAGCCTTGAACCAGGCTGGAAGTATCTAGTACTGTGGCTTTTTCTAGCATCCTGTGGGAAAATGATGTCCTCTCTCTGTATCACCATATCCACTAATTTCCCTTTCTCTTCCATGGCTAGATTGAATGCCTGCAATAGTGTAGGGCAGCTGTGAACTGCCTGTGCTTGACTGTGCAATATGGCATCTGTGCCAGGGCTGCCAATACATCCTGGGATATCTGGGCAGCAATGAATACTGCTGGCTACAATAAGTGGGAGAATTAGGCTGGCAGTGGATGAAAGGGTTGCCTTGGAGATGTGCTAAGAAGTTAATAAGGTGACTTTGTGATGATTGTGAGAGAAATGTGGTAGACTTTGTGGAGAGAAACCTTCCATGAGACTTGATAAACTTACACTTTTGTCAAATTATGGTATAATTCAGTTCAAAGAATATGTAGGAAGGGGTAAGCATGGACATGTAATCTGTATTGGAGGAATGAGATATGTTGGAACTGCATTAAATATTGAATGGATTAAAGCTTTACAGAAACTCAAACGTTACTGACGTGAAAAAAATCACTGGACAAAATTCTTTCAATTCGTCAAAATGTATTTTCTTCATATCACAGTCTTTTAAGAGCCACCATCTCTTATACTCAACCCTTCAACCAGCTTTACTATCTCCTTTGGCGTCAGATTAAACTTTTACATCTGCATCTTTACCAAAGCATCTGGTGCCAAGATATCAATTACTACACCCTGTTCTTTGTTCATCTCAAATGAAGACACATACCTTCTTACATTTCCACTGTTTTTGGGAGAAAACTCAACACATTAAGTTGCGTTACGGGACATCATATATGTTTTTGGAAATACGTGATCAAACTAATGACAGTTGTCTATCATAATGAACCTCAGAAATGAGCTGAAGGATTCAGTCCTGAAATCAATGAACTGTGTAATTCATTTAATTGTATAGTGTTAATAATCTAATTTCATAGAGTGGAACAGCCATGTATACAGGGGAAAGCTCTTCAGTAACTGAACCAATAAGAGATTTTGATTTTGTTTTCAATAAAAACTGAGTTCATTACCAGTCTTCATAATGTGTGAGAAAGTTGTGATGTTTGGATTTAGTAAGTGTCAAAACAATGATAATAAGCAGTTGGGAATCCCACAAAGCATGTTTGTTTAAAAAAACTTGTTAAAACTGTAGAATTTTATTGTTCGGAATGTTTTTTGCATGACAAACCAAACTACTAAGTGCAAATTGCTTTAAATTGGGTGAAGCTAAAATGCAGTGTGCATGCATGAATGTCTAAATGTTGAAACTAGTGTTAGTGAAAATGAAAACTGTTCAGGCGAATCTGCAGATTTACACAAACCTTTGTTTGTTCAATTTAATCATGTTAAATATTGTACTTTTTAAAAAGATTGGCAGAATATTGTACATATAATTAATTACATTGAATCATCAGATAGGCACGAAATCTAAGAAAGGACAAGGTGGGGAGGGGAGAATTTATCATGGAGAACAGGGAAATGGCAGAGAGACTAAACTTGCATCAGTCTTCAAGGAAGAAGATGCAGAAAATCTCCCAGAAATTCTAGGGGCCAAGAAACAGATTTAACTGACGAGCTAAATGAAATTAGTAGTAGTAAAGAGATAGTATTTGAAAAATTAGCTGGATTGATGATTAATTCCCTGACCAGCAGAGCTTCATCCTAGAGTGAAGGAAGTAGCTGTAGAGTTGGTGGATGCATTGGAGATTATTGTTTCTATACAATCTGGAAATATTAATGCGAACAATAAGGTAGCAAATGTAACTTCACTATTAAAAATTGATGAAAAGGAAGAGCAGAAAACTACAGCTGTTAACTTCATGTCTATAAGAGGGAAAGTGTTGGAATCTATTATTAAAGATGTGATAACTGAACATTTAGAACATCATAATAAAATTGGACAGAGCCAACCAGCATTTCATAGAATCCTGACAACATGGAAACAGACTATTCAGTCCAACAAGTCCACACCAACTCTCCAAAGAGTATCCCACCCAGACTCACCCTCCCTGCTCAATGTTTCCCATGGCTAATCCACCTAACCTACACATCCCTGGACACAATAGGCAATTTAGCATGATCAATCCACCTAATCTGCACATCTTTGTATTGTGGAAGAAAACCAGAGGAAATTCACAGGGAGAATGTGCGAACTCCACACAGGCTGAGGCTGGAATTGAACCTGGGTCCCTGGTGCTAAAAGGCAGCAGTGCTAACCAGTGAGTCACTGTGTCACCCATCATGCAGGGGAAATCACATGTGACAAACTTGCTGAAATTTATTGAGGATTTTACTTGTGGCAAAGGAAAATCAGTGGACGTTGTGCATTTTGATTTTCAGAAGGCTTTTGATAAACTCTCACACAGACGGTCAGTAAATTAAAGCATATGGATTAATATATTGATATGGAAATTGCTTTTGACCCTTGAACCTCAAGGATGTTCACTTGTTATGCATTGCAAGTGGACAATGAAGTATAAAATTCCTAACGACAACTCTTTTTAACATCAATATGTGATCAAACAATTGCCATATTACCTAGCTACACCAGTACAGTGAATCTCATGGCTCATCAACCAAATAATAACTAAAATTGGTTAGGCAGAACTTAGATTGTCTTGACAGAGGAAAGAGAAAGTCATGACAAGAAAACAAAAAGGCGAAATGAATATACCAGTACGGTTTGAGAAATGATTCACAAGCATAAGGCATAAAATAGGAATAAATGTATAGTTTTCAGGATGGCAGGTTGTTACTAGTGGAGTACTGTAAGGATTACTGCTAAGTCCGCAAATGTTCACAATCTATATTAATGATTTGTGTGTGGGATACAACTATAATATTTCCAACATTGCTGATGCCACAGAGTGGTAGATGCAGAAATCCTCATAACATTTAAGAAGTGCTTAGATGTATACTTTCGATGCCAAGACTTACAAAGCTATGGACCAAGTGCTGGACAATGGAATTAGAAGAGTTGAGTGGTTGTTTTTGACTGGTATGGGTGCAATGGGCTGAACGACCTATTTCTGTGCTGTAGATCTCTCTATGCCTGGATGACTTTATGAAAAATGCCAGGCCCACAGAAAATGAAGACCATTAAGGAGTTTTCCACACTGAGGTAGGTCACACAATCTCAACCTCTGCACAATCTGCAATCCAGTTATCTTTCTCGCTTCACCAGGAAAATAGTTTCCCCAAGTTTGCTCACCACTGTTCCCATGGTGTCCATTATCCTGATTTCATTTTGAAACATCTCCATCTTGCACTCTTTGTGGATTTCACTCCCTACGTTTTATCCACACAGACATAAACAAGGCATGATGCCTATTTATTTACAAAATCCCCATTATTCATTGATAGGGAAACAATTTAAATATGCCCATGGGAACAAAAAATGTGAGGTTTTGCTGTACCTCTTCCATGTAGTATGGTATGGTACTCCACCTTTATAGGGAGATTGGCCATTGATCCAATTACCACTTTGCTGCAGCTGACTTTGACAGTTGTCCTCTGAGTAACTGAGTCTGTGAGGACCCTGTTGTGGAAGAAATTCCCTGCACAATGAGACTTTTGTCACCATGGTATTTAATGGGATTGTGCAGGGACCTACCAATTTTGTTGAAGTGGCCTCTGCATCAACTCCTTCAACTCTGAATCGATTGCTGGTCTCAGGGCTCCTCAAAGAGCCAGCGCTGTTGTATGTGGCCAAGGGTTTTCTGGGTTCCCACAATATATACAGGATGAGGGGGAGTGAGGTGTCAGTGGTAACCGTGTGGAGCTGGAGGAACATAGCAGGCCAGGCAGCATCAGAGGAGCAGGAAAGCTGATGTTTTGGCTTGGGACCCTTCTTCAGAAAGCCCCATTTCTGAAGAAGGGTCCCGACCCGAAACGTCAACTTTCCTGCTCCTCAGCTGCCTGGCCTGCTGTGCTCCTCCAGCTCCACACTGTGTTATCTCTGACTCCAGCATCGGCAGTTCTTACTATCTCTGAGTGAGGTGTCAGTGGTGTGTGTTTAAGCACAAACTGACATTGTGATGAACATTCTAAACTGTGTTCAGCATTCTAAACCATTTACAGGGGGAGAAAGTCAGGCTCTGGGTACTAAGCATCAGAAAGTCTGATTTAAAGAAAACTTCTTCATAAGTGCACATCTTCTCAATAGGAAATTGTGAGGCAATATTGATATATGTTGGCTTCCCTCATGTTTACATTCTAGATTAGTCAAATCCATTACTTAAATGGACTGCATATAAAACAGTTAGCAACTTTGTATTAAACTGAAGCCTTATTGCTTTTGCATTTTGAAAACTGTTTTGCCTTATTAATGTTCCTCGGCTGCAATTTAAGAATCCATTTTAAAAGCAATGTCTTTGATTTACTGAGTTTATGTTTGTATGTCAGGACGTTAGATTCTAATCTTGTTCCCTTGGGACAACCTTTTGTACAGCAGCCTTGTATAAGATAAGCAGGCCTATTGAATGAAGGCATGTATTATTATGAACAAGGACTCCAGCATAGCAGAAAAGTCATATTCTTGGATTATGAATGTAAAATAAAATGCATATTACTGGTGAAATGGCAACAGATCAGTATGTAGGCACAGCATGAATATGTTAATAGACTATTTCAAAGTAGTTTGATAAATGAACTTGAAGATTTTGCATGGCTTATTCTTTATTAAAGTACAATAATGATATCAGCTTGTCAGCAACATTAATTCAACTCAGAAAATATTTCTGTTTCCGTTTTTATTTCAGGTTTCCAGCATCCGCAGTATTCTATTTTTGATTGTGATTTCACTTACCTTCATTTCATTATGAATGGTCACTAGAGTGAATATCCCTGCAACTTTTTACAGTGAAATTTACATTTTCCTTAATAAAATACTATATTGAAAATACTTCAGTTTAGTTCATATTTGTTTCTGACAGTTTTCCAATTGTGCATGTGTTTGCTGAGGATATTTCTGTTTAAAATTTGGCCCATGTCAGATGACAGTGTACATTTGCAGTGTATTGTTGATGGGACTGAAGAAAACCAAATTAACATGATAATGAAATGTTGTAATTGAAAGCACAGTTAGTTTTGAAGGAAATTGGAAGTTGTATGTGTCTTCCACCATACAAGTTTGTTCAGTCAGTTCGATAGTTGATAACTAGTTGAGGACTGCAGAAAGAAAACATCAAATCAACATAATGTGTCAGATGGATACCAATGCAACATCAATTTCATGTCCTTCTCAAACCTGTACAAAGTGGCCTAACATGGCAATCCAAAAAAATGAAGCTTTTGAAAGTAAGCTTGAGGCTATATGATATCACCATATCCATGCCAAGAGAACAGATGCTTCTATGAGTCCAGTGCCATAAAATGAATGAAAATCTAGGATTCCGCGTCATAGCTGGCAAGCAGAAACCACTTACTTCAGCTGGAGCAAGTCTACAGCTTGGACTGGTAACTCTCAAAATGTCAAAAGATAATTGTGACATATTGCAGCCTGTTAAACCACTGAGCATGGAACAGATCCATGGAGGAGTGTAACAATGCATTTACAGGGTTAGGATATCTTCCAGGCAAATATTATCCTTACCTGAAGTCAAGTGCAAAGGCCATGTACTGACATTGAAAGGTCTTATCCTGGATCTCAGAACGGTGAGAACTATAGCAAGGATGCAACAACCAAGAAATGTAAAAGAAATGCAATGATTTGTTGGATTTGTCAAGTATTTGGTAAAATCTTGCCTAATTTTTTATTAGAGTGTCAACCATTACTCTAACTCTTGGTGGAGGATGTGCGGTGTTGTTGGAACATGGAACAAGAAGCATCATCCATTAAAATCAAGCAACCAGTGATGGAAGTCCCAGCGCTGAGATATGACATAAATGCCAGTGAGACAGGACTCAAAGCAACGCTAACGTAGGAAGGTCAACTGCATTTGTATCTGGGCTGTTATCACAAATGGAACAACATTATGCTCAGTTTGAGGAAGAGTGTCTGACCATTGTCTGAACTTGTGAATATTTTTCACCAATACCTATTTAGAAGAGACAAAGGGCAGAAATTTACCAGGCCCTCAATGATGTGGGCTACGGTGAGAAATCTGGAAGAATTATGTGAGAAGTCCAGCAAGGCCTTTCTTGATGTTGGAAGCAAATAGTTGCATTCTCCAACAGACATCTGAGTCCCAAAACAAGATTCCTACTCAGTAGCAGTGAGATGCCTATTAAGGGAGCTTATAGCTTATTGTTAGCCTAAATAACTGCACAATTTATCTCATTAAAATGCAATCTCCTATCCTATCACCTGACACAATGAAACAAGATGCTCAGAATTCTAACACGGAAATTTGAGGAGGTACCTAGCCACTTTATGGAAAGAGAGGTGTTTACATTGAAATACAATATGTGCACAAGTCCTTCCTGGTCTGCTGTAATCATGTGACATCTATCGTGCAGCTCATACTGCAGGCTGTCATATTACAGATACTTCAATAAGGAATTCATTCTTACCAGACTGCTGCCTCAATCCTGTGTCAAATGCATTCAATGACAAGTTTACCACCCAAGGAGTTGTATAAGTTACCAGCCCCTTGTTAAACAATGAAAGGCCTTAGGCAGTGATCGTTCCCATAGGAGCTGCCTCAAAAGATTTGATTGATCCCTTAGCAGATGATCCTGGATGTTGAAATGTGCCAGTCTGCAAAACTAGGTGAAGGACAGTCTTTGCACTGGTTGACCAACAAGTTTTGGGTAGGCCAAAGAGCATCTTTCAATGAGTTGATGGTCCTTCAGGCACAATCAATGTTTATCTTGTTGTGCGTCCCTGACAACAGTCCATCAAATACAGAATTCTATATCACGGAGCTGCTCAAGATGAATCTTGACAAAAATCAGTGCATTTCCCTCTCAAAGCTTCTTTACAAAGGCAGATTGCAGAAGGGGAAGTACAGAAGTCTCCTCACCTGCACAGCTGCTTGAGAAAAGTGTGTATCAGTGCAGAAAGTCTAAGTATACATTAATGATTTCAAGATGAGGGCTCTTCTGACCACTAACCAAGGTATATCTTGCTGCTGGTTTGAAAATTGTAGCAATGAGTCATCTGTCAAATGCCTTTGAAAGTCTGCTCCTGAAGGTCTGACAGTATCTACCATCTCCTTTCCCTGCAGGCTGCTTTGTGCTGACCACTGATGGACTTGTGGTTAAAGATTTTTTTCTTTACCATCTTTTCCATGAGGAATGGGTGGTGCAGAATGCCACAACTACATGGAACATTCTGCAGCAACATGATCTGACCCATCCTTTGCAACAAGCACATAGTGACACTTGATGTAGCCGTACACAAAGATGGTTATCAAAGTGAGCACAATATGTTTGGGGACGTTTTTTTCTGCCTTTATTTGGGCTTTGTGCATGGTGTCTCTTCCAGATATAGTCCATCCTTAGCCTTCAGATTGTCATAGAGATGTACAGCATGGAAACAGACCTTCCGGTCTAACTCCTCCACACAGATCAGATATCTCCAATCAATCTAAGCCTCTCTGCTCCTATGATGCTGCTTGGCCTGTTGTGTTCATCCAGCCCTGCACCTTGTTGTCTCGGATTCTCCAGCATCTGCAGTTCCTACTATCTCCAATCTAATCCCATTGGCCAGCATTTGGCCAATATCACACTAAGCTCTTCCTATTCATGTGCCCATCCGGATGCCTTTTAAATGTTGTAATTGTACCCACGCCCACCACTTGCTCTGGCAGATAGTGTTACAGAGTTGAAGTAGATAAAGTAGAAGATAGCTTGGGTTGTTGCTCTGGTGCAGGATCGGGGAATGGACCCAACCAATGCTACGTACAGCAACTCTGACAGCACCTCACAGCTCACACCTCTGTTTTCCTTTTAAGAGTATTAACCATACCTTCCTTTTCAATGTACAAATTCTTCAGTGCAGCTTAGTAGAGTCTGTTATGGATCAGACCAGACTCCCTCAACATATTTTAAGAAGGTACCCTAGGCCCTAACTTTTTTGTATTTGAAAGGTAGATGTGAAATGCAAGTTCCAGATGTGATGCGACTGGTCAAACTACTCAACATTAAGCAGAATACAATTTATTTAAATACTGTAGTTAAAATACAAACAAAAGAAATAGGAATTTAGAATAACTTAACTATTGGAAAACCTAACCAAATAATAGATACAGTACCTAGTACTAATTAACTGTTCCAATATAGTAACATCCCATAAACACACCCCTTGGCAAAAAGGTAAATTCAGACGCAGACTCTTACATGCAGTTCTCCAATCAAGGACGAAACAACATCAGGAGAAGTTTCAGAGCATATAGCAGTTAGGAAATATTTACTGAAGATTCCAACCCTTCTGGGACCCAGACAGCTTCTGACTGCTACAGCTAAAGAAACTAAAAAGACTGATCTGTGAGAACTGGCCACTCCTCTTCCATTGTTACAACTGTTTTAAAAAAGACCTAAAAGCCTCCTAAATTGTTGACTGATGCTGTCTCCAGTAGCCAGTTCCTAACCTCTGCCTTTACAACCTCTCTTCAAAAAAAAATCACCAGGACAGAATCACGTTACTAAAGTCACAGCATAGTCACATGACCCTTTACTTTATTACACTGTTAATTAACTATAGCCACAGAGGCTGAGAGTTTTTTCCTTTAGTTGGAAGTTACATCCCAAAGTGCTCAATTAGGTGGTTGTTTTTGACTGGCATGGACATGATTGGGTGAAAGACATTTTTCTGTGCTGTACATCTCTATATCTCATACAATGTTGTGCTTATTTTGCTTATGTCAAGTTATGCTTTCAGTATTCTGTCAATCTCATTACAATATGCCTGAATTTAACACTGCATTAATTAGCATAAATGATCTGACCCAAGGAAAAACAAAACCTACACAAATCAATTTTATTCTTGCCTTTATAACTTAATTTTCAACTCATTTAATCATTATGTGAGAATCTGGAATCAGGGAAATTATTCAGTTTTTAATTTGACATACACTTTGTGATTAAAAAGCATTAAGTATGCAGCAGTTTCCAGTGAAGATAATATTGTTTCTAAAATGCTTGACAAAATTTGAAGACTAGAAAGATGATTGTTTTCTGTGGTACCTTAAACATTGGTTATAACATTGAGAAATCTTTGAACGTGTGCAATGGAAGTTTGTCCATTCTTGACTATCAGGGTTGTTTCCAATTTTACATAAAGGTAAACTCACTACAGTCCAATGGACCAGAGGACTGCTCTCTCTTACAGAGAGATGACTAGTGGTGGCTTAAACTGAGGGTCACTGCTGCTGAGGCAATGGGAGAAATCTTCATGCTAACCTCAGCTGGTGGAGGAATTAAATCCATGCTGTTGGCATCACTCAACATCGCAAAACAGCCATCTCGCCAATAGGCCAACCAATTCCCCGTCCAATTTTGCATAAGAGAAACAAATCAGGAGAAGGAATGGGCTATTCAGCCCCATTTAGCCACGTCTGCTATTCAATAAAACCAGTGTTGATCTGTTGTAACTTCAAATTCATATTCCTGTCTACATCTGATTACCTTTCACCTCCTTGCTTAATAAATACCTATCCATCTCTGCCTTAAGAATATTCAAGGACTCATCTTTGATCATCTTTTCAAGAAGAGAGTTCCAAAGACTCATGGTACTCAGAGAAAAGAAAATTACCTAATCTCTGTTTCAAACAGTGATCCCTGACTTTTACGTATGGACTTCTAGCTCTATATTCTCCCAGACGAGGAAACATTCTTCCCACATCTACGTTGTCAAGATACTTCAGGATTTTATATGTTTCAATCAAATTGCCTCATACTTTTCTCCAGCAGATACACACCTAACCTGTCCAAACTTTCCTCATAAGAAGACCCACTAATTTCAGATACTAGTCTAATAACTAGTAACTAGATACTAGATACTAGTAACCTTCTCTGTTTACCTTCAATGTATTAAATAGGGTGACCAATATTGTGTGCAGTATTCCAGATGTAGTACCGCTGGATCCCTGTACAACTGAAGCATAATTTCCCTAGTTTTCAATTCTCCTTGCAATAAATGAAAAAAAGTTTTTTTTTTTTTGTCTTTCCTAATTGAATGTTGTACCTACGTGGTTACTTTTTCGATTCATGCATGAGGCCACCTGAACCCTCTGCATTTTAGAGATGTGCAATTTCTTAGCATTTAGATAATATGCTTCAGTTTTATTATTTTCCCACATCAGGCACCGTTTGCCCACACACTGAACCTATCAATATCTTTTTGTGACCTCCTTGTGTTCCTTCACAACTTATTTTCCTACCTATCTTTTAGGTTATCAACAATTTTAACAACCATATATTGTCCCTTCATCTGAGGCATTTATATAAATTGTAAGTGATTGAGGTCCCAGCACTGATCCCTGTGGCACAATACTCATTGCGTCATATTCTCTGCCTCCTGTTAGTTGGAAAATCTTCTATCAATGCCAATATCTAGACCTTTCATCATGAGTGTTTAATTTCGGGAATAACCTCCTTTGTTGTAACACCTTAGCAAATGTCTTCTGGAAGTCTAAGTACAGTAAATCTACCGAATCCCTTTATCCACAGCACATGTTACCTCCTCAAGGATCTCCAATTGATTAGTCAAACATGACTTCCCTTTTACAACAAAAAATGGCATAGCCTGTGTACATTGAGCATATCCAGGTATCTTGCTGTAGCTTCCTTCCTAAAAGCTTCTAACATTTTCCCATGACAGATGTTAAGTTAGCTGTCCTACGGCTTCTTGATTTCTATATTTGTTCCTTTTTGAATAAAGGGGTTACATTTGTGACCTTTTAATCCGATGGGACCATCACTGAATCAAGGACGTTTTGGAAAATTATAACAAATGCATCAGTTATCTCACTAGCCACTTCTTTTAAAACCCCTACAATGATGTCCATCAGGACCTGGATACTTGTGTGCCTGCAGTTATAATAATTCACTCAGCACCGCTTCTCTGGTGATTATGATTTTCCTCAGTTCCTCCATCACTTCCATTTCCTGATTTAACACAGTCTTTTGGACCTTATTCATGTGCTTTGTAGTGAGAACTGATACGAAATACCTATTTAATTCATCTGCCATTTCTTTATTTTTCATTATTAGTCCTCCAGTCTGCCTTTCTGTAGGACCAACAGTCACTTCATCAACATCTTCCTTAAATATATATAGAATCTCTTACTATCTTTTAATATTTCTGCCTAGCTTTCTCTTGTGCACAATTTTTTTCCTTTTTTTAACAATCATTCTTTGGTGTTTTTTTATATTCTGTCTACTCTTTTGGCCTGCACAATTATATGCTTTTTTCTGTACGTTTGGTATTTTAGCATTTTGAGTTAATTATTGTTAGTGGGTCCATCCTTTGGAATTTTTCAGACTTATTGGAATATATCTATTCTGTACATTCTGAAATATCCCCTTAAATATTTGCCACCACAACTCTATTAACCTATCCTTCGAATTACTTTGTCAATTCACCTTAGCAAGCTCTGTTTTCATGCCCTCATTACTGCCCACATTTAAATTTTAAGAGATAGTCTAAAACTAACTTCTCTCTCTCTTAAACTACATATAAATTTAATTCATATTATGGTCGCTGCTACCAAAAGGTGCCTTCAGTATGATATCATTAATTTGCCCTGTCTAATTGTATAATACCAGGTCTAGTATAGCCTGCTCTCTTGCTGGCTTCAGAATGCGCAGTTCTAAGAAAATAAGCTGAAAATATTTTCTGAATTCCTTGTCTAGGTTACCTTTTCCTATCTGATTCTTCCAGTTGATATGTGGCCTTTCTGAAAAGTTTTAGTATTTCTTCTTTTATGCTCTACCCTACTATGTGATTGCTGATCAGGGGCTATACAACACTCATAGAGTCATAGAGTCCTACAGCACGGATACAGGCCCTTTGGCCCAAACTGGTCCGTGCTGACAAAAAGGTCCATCCACTTCATTTCCCTGCACTTGGCCCATATCCTTCTAAACCTTTCCTATCTGTGTATTTGTCCAAATGCCTTTTAAATGTTGTTAATGTACCCGTCTCAACCACTTCTGCTGGCAGCTCATTCCATAGGCATACCACCCTCTGTTAAAAAAAGTTGCACCTGAGGTTCCCATGTATTCTTTCCCCTCTTACCTTAAACTGATGCCTCTAGTCCTCGATTCCCCAACCCTGGGAAAAAGACTGAGTGCATTCACCCTATCCAAGCCTCTCATGATCTTATACACTTCAATAAGATCCACCCTCAGTCTCCTGCGCTCTAAAGAAAAAAGTCCTGGCTTGTCCAACCTCTCCCTATATCTCAGTCCTTTGAGTCCTGGCAACATCCTTGTAAATTTCTTCTGCACTCTTTGCAATCTAATAACATCTTTCCTATAGCAAGGTGACCAAAACTGAACACAATACTCCCAAGTGCGGCCAACAACATGTACAACTGCATCATAACTTTCCATTTCTATGCTCAATACTCTGTTTGATGAAGGCCACTGTGCCAAAAGACTCCTTCACTGCCATGTCTACTGAGATAACACAGTGTAGAGCTGGACGAGCACAGCGGGCAGCCAGCATCAGAGGAGCAGGAAAGCTGATGTTTCGGGTCGGGACCCTTCATCAGTAGTCTGCTCTGAAGAAATTTCTGAAGAAGGGTCCCAACCCGAAACGTCAACTTTCCTGCTCCTCTGATGTTGCCTGGCCTGCTGTGTTCATCCAGCTCCACAATTTGTTGTTTCTGACTCCAGCATCTGCGGTTCTTACTATCTCTGTCTACCTGTGACTTCATTTTAAGAGAACCGTGCACCTGAACTCCAAGGTCCCTCTCTTCCACTACACTCTTTAAGGCCCTACCATTCACCATGAAACTCCGACCTGGATTTGACTTTCCAAAATGCAATGCCTCACACTTACCTATATTAAACTCCATTTGCCTTTTCTTAGCCCACTTCCCCAGCTGATCAAAATCCTACTGCAATTTCTAATAACCTTCCACATTGTCCACAATACTGCCTATTTTAGTGTCATCCGCAAACTTACTAATCATGCTTTCATTCTCATCCAAATCATCGATATAGATAACAAACAGTTAAAGGTCCAGCACCGACCCCTGAGGCACCCCACTAGTCACAGGCCTCCAGTCAGACAAGCATCCTTCCAGTACTACCCTCTGCTCCCTACCATCAAGCCAATTGTGTATCCAATCTGCCAGCTCTTCCTGGATTCCATGCGATCTAACCATCTGGAGCAGCCTACGATGTGGAACCTTATCAGAGGCCTTGGTGAAATCCATACACACTAGGTCCACCACCCTGCCCTCATTAACCTTCCTGGTCACTTCATCAAATAACTCTAACAAATTTGTGAGGCATGATCTCCTTGGCACAAAGCCACGCTGATTAGTCCTAATCAAATCCTGTCTTTCTAAATGTGAGTACATCTTATCCCTCGGAATCTTCTCAAGTAACTTACCTACTACAGATGTTAGGCTTACTGGTCTGTAATTCCCAGATTTTTCTTTGCAGGACTTCTTGAATAACATTCGCTACCTTCCAGTCTTCTGGGACTTCACCTGCAGCTAACGATGATGCAAAAATATCAGCCAGGGTCCCCGCAATTTCTTCTATAGCCTCTTGCAGGGTTCTTGGATATATCTGATCAGAACCAGGAGATTTATCCACCTTCATACATTCTAATACTTCCAACGTCCCCTTTAGTGTGATATGGACTGTCCCAAGATATTGCCCCTAACTCCCCAAGTTCCCAAGTCCTCATGTCTTTCTCCATTGGAAACACAGAGGAGAAGTATTCATTGAGGACCTTGCCCTTCTCTTGCAGTTTCACATATACATGTCCACTTTGGTCCTTGAGGGGGCCTATTGTCTCTTTAGTTATTTTTTTTCCTTTAACACACTTAAAGAGTCCCTTTGGATTCACCCTAATCTTCTCAGCCAAAGCTATCTTGTGCCCCCTTTTTGCCCTCCTGATTTCCTTCTTCAGTAAACTCCTGTATCCCTTATATACCTCAAGGGATTCCCTTGATCCCAGCTGCCTGTTCCTGAGCCATGTCTCCTCCTTTTTCTAGTCAAAGCCTCAATATCTCTTGTCATCCAGGATTCCCTACTCCCTTGCCCTTCACCTTCACAGGAACATATAGACCTCGAAGTCCAGCTATCACACTTTTAAAGGCCTCCCACTGCAAACAAACTACTCCAATCAACCTCTGCAAGTTCCTGTCTAATTCCACCAAGACTCACCTTGCCCCAATTTAGAACTTGAAACTGTGGGCCAGTTTTGTTATTTTTATCATAACTATCTTAAAATTAATGGAACTATGGCCACTGGTCCCAAAGTGCTCCCTATTGTTACCTCAGTCGCCTGTCCTGCCCTATTTCCCAAGAATAGGTCAAGTTTTGCCCCTTCCAGAGTAGGACCCTCTATATACTGCTTAAGGAAACTTTCCTGAACACATTTAACAAATTCAACCCCATTTAAGCCCTTAACACTGTCACTGTCGCAGTCCCAGCCTATGTTAAGAAAATTTAAAATCCCCCACTATGACAACCCTATTGCTCCTGCAAGTCTCCCCAGTCTCCCTGCATATTTGTTCCTCTAATACCCATTGACTATTTGGGGGCTATAGTACAACCCCAATAACGTCACCATCCCTTCTTACTTCCTGACTGGATGATCCCTCAGTTATTTCATCTCTGACTGCTGCTGTGATACACCCCTTAATCAAAAATGCAACTCCCCCTCCCCTCTTTCCTCCACCTCTGTCCTGCCTAAAGCACCTGTACCCTGGTACATTTAAGCTGCCAGTCCTATCCCTCCTTTAGCCATGTTTCTGTAATGGCTATAATATCCCAGTCCCACCCACCTATCCATGCCCTGAGTTCATCAGCCTTACCTGTCAGCCCTCTTGCATTAAAATAGATGCAATTTAATCCAACAGGCATTCCTTACTCCCTGTCCTGTTCCTCCCTGACCTGTCTCTTCAACTTGCTATTTCTTCCTCAAATGATTATCCAAACTGTTTCCACATGTTGGTTTCCTGAACTTAGTTCGTCCATCCATTTTGCCAACACCATCTTTAACTAACAGAGCCACCCCTCCACCTTTTTCTATTTTCCTATCATTCTTAAATACCCCGTACCCTTAAAGCTTCAGATCCTAATCCTTGTCATCCTGCAGTCATGTCACTGTAATAGTTACCAGATTGTAATTACTCATTTCTATTTGCACTTTCAGTTCATCTGTTTTATTCCAAATGCTTTCTGATACAAAGCCTCTAATTGTGTTCTTTTACTGAATTTGTAAATTCTGGTCTTATCGGTTGATTGACTCATAGATTTATGATCTCTATCCCTTCTTGTCACGGTCTGTTTATCATTTCTCGTATTAATACCTTTCTCTTTGTCTTGACTCTACTATCTAAAGTATCACATTTTCCCAGATTTGATCACTTGCTCCCACAATTCAGGTTAAAATCTCTGTAATTCCATTGTAGGGATTGGCAAGAATGCTGGTCCCAGCATGGTTCAGGTGGAGATTGTCACATCAGTACAGATCCCACATACGATGCTGGTGCCAGGGCCGAATGAACTAGAACCCACTTCCCATTCACCAGTCTTTACTGATTTTCCCTATCCCAATTTACAAGTGGTTCATGTAATAGTGCAGAAATCATGATCTTTGAGGTTTTGCTTTTTAATTTAGTATCTAGCTCCTCGTACTGATCATGCAAAATTCCATTTGTCCTGCTTCTGTTGTTGGTATGTAAAAATTCAGAGTTCATGTTTAGTTTTATGCTGCAACCCAGATGTCAGAAGTATAAGCAGGTCCAACAAGAGAGCCTTCCCTCCCAACTTCCTCTGCAGCTCCTTGTGGCCATTGTGGGTTCTTCAGAAGATTTGTTAATGTTGATTTATTTCAAAGGTGTTAGAAATGACTTGAATGTTCTCTCCTGTAATAGGGTTATGCCATCCAAGGAGCTGTTGTATTGATTGTATATTAACTTTTCTCACACAGAGTAGGTGAAACAAGTACTTTAGCAATAGTACAGAAAAGTAAACAAAATGGTATTACCCCTTACTCTGGATTAAGATGTAACCACTGCCCCTTCATAGATTAATAGAATCTTGAGTATTGCAAAGTAAAGAATCTCACCTCACACCCATCAGGACAGACACAATGATGCCAGCCTTCTAAGGCAGCATTAATTTATATGGCGGATTTATTAGTAAGGAGGCCCTGATTAGTTAAAGTATTGCCATTGGGAATGCACCAGGAAGCTTTGTCTCCTATATTCATGTTTAATTCAAAAAAAAGGCATTATGTCTGGGCATGCTCCTTCTGCCTGCATGGACAGATCCCTGCATTTGAATATATATAGCTTCTAGCAAATAAGCTACATTATGAGCCCAACTGATAATCAAATTCTCTCCTGTCTGTCCCAATGAGTGCTTCGATAACATAGCTCATTTTCAGCGTGATAATGGAATTATAGAAAGATCTAGCATAGAAGGAGGCTACTTGGCTATTGTGCCTAAGTAATCACTTTGAAAGTACTCTCCAGTGAGTCACACTCTCATTCCCTACAGCCCTGATGGAGCAGGAAATGGTATTGAAGAGACTGTTGAAGCTGGTTGGGCTTAAGACAATGCCCTGAGGAACTTCTGCAGTAACGTCCTGGAACATAAATGTTGGCTTCCAACAGCCACAACTATCTTTCTTTGTATTAAACATGTCTTATTGAGTTATTTCCCTGTTTCCCATTACCTCATTTTTACTTCCCTTTCCACAATTTGAAGTTTTCCAGAAATAATTAATGATTTTGAATATAATCACAAAACTACAATTGCTATCACCATTGTTTTTGAGGCTTAGAATATGTATGCATTTTAATCTCAGCTGTAAATCTATCTAACAAGGTTCAATATATTTTTAAGCAAAGGTATGCCTCCCCACTCCATCGTCTCCATTAGCCACCAATGCTCACAGGATAGGAAGCGAAGCCAGAAGTGGATACAATCAGCCTTAGGCAGTTGGATACTTGATAGGGCAGTTCAAGTAACTTAACAACACACCATTTATTTTGTAAACAGCTACATTAAATTTGTATTTTTCAATGTTAAATATAATTTGTGATTCACACATCTCTCCCAGCTGTTCATGACAAGAATTTAGTTTTCCTACAAAGTGGATGACACAATTAACCTGTCTATAGTCCACTGTAGACTCTTTATATCATTCTCACCACTAGTCTTCCCAACTGTTTTTGTGTCAACCACAAACATGACAATAGTAGATCCACTTCTCTTATCCAAGTCATTAATATATATTACAAATAACTATATCCCCAGCACTAATTTCTGCAGAAATCCGCTAGTTACAGGTTGCCATCTTGAAACTGCCCCTCTTATCCCAACTCTCTGTCTTCTATTAGTTATCCAATCCTCTATCCATTTTAATATACTACAGTGAACAGCATGGACTTTTATTATTAAGTGGCCTAATTTGTGATTGCTTATCAAACGCCTTTTGGAGATCCAAATATATTACAACTACTGGTTTCCCTTTTTCTATACTGTATGTCACCAGCTCAAAGAATTCTAATAAATTTGTCAGGCATTATTTTCCTTCATAAAGCCATGATGACTCTGCTTGATTCTTTTATGCATTTCTAAATGGTTTGCAATTAGAAGTGCTCTACTCTGCATCCTTTATATTAGTCTCATTATGACAATTTAGCTTTGATATCAGGGATATGTGGCAACTCAGGGGCAGGAGGATGTGATGAATGGAGAAAATACTCACCAATCAGTCAACTACTTCTTTTCTTGTGAAGTCACACTGTTTTTCTTTTCAGTATGTGGTTGGTCTGTTCTGGAGCCATGGATTGATCTGGACTGGAGCTGCTGCTTGTTGTGTTTTCTTTCCTATTCTTTTAGGTGTGCTGTCTGTCTCTGTGTCCTCCTCTCTCATACTCACTTTCATATGATGAAAGTCTGGCAACTGCACTTACTGAAATTAGGAAGAATGGGAAATGAACTTGATAAATGAAACATTCTGAGGGGATTGGCCAGGTAGGTGTTGAGAAGTTGTTTCCCCTTTTGGGGGATCTAGGCAATGAGAGCAAAATCTCAGTGTAAAGAAGTGATCATTTAGGATGGAGGTGAGGTACAATGTCTTCAGAGAGAGGGTTGTGAATCTTTGGAGGGTTTCTCCCAGAGGGTTGTGGATGTTCCAATATTGGGGATATTCAGGATTGGGTAGATAGATTTTTAACTCCCAGGGAATCACAGGATACAGGGGGCAGTTGAGAAACTGGAGTTGAGTTGGGAGATCAGCCATGACTGTATTGAATGGAACATCAGGTATGAGTTGATCAACTTCTGCTCCTATTTCTTATGCTCTTAGACACGCATTGTTGAAAGTTACTAAATTGTTTCTTTTAATATCAAACAAAACACTAGGATTCATTTCCTTACCTGGAATATCTGTAAAACGTTCTTATCACCAAATGATTATAGAGGTACGGCAGAGAAGGTGCAAAAATAATTTAGAAACAATAACAAATCAGAAATGAGTGATCATTGTGATGATACTGAGCCTTTAAGAGATGTGTTCTGACCTATTTCTCTTGCAAAGAATTATTGTCACAGTGATGCTGAAATTTCTCCTTCAGACAGGCAGTTAGTAAACAGCTTTGAGCTCTCCCTGAGTGTTTTTTTTAAAGACAAGAGAATCATAAGTGGGCAAGGTCAGGCTCACACAGACCCAAAAAGACTTTAGTTTTACTTTCAGTTAGTTGGTGGGTTTGCTGGCTGCTGGAGCTGAAGGCCTGAGTTTTCTGTTGCTCGAGTGAGGATACAGCAGATGAGAATAATGACTGTTTTGCTCAAGTGCATTTTTGCCAAAGGGTTTGTTTATGGGATGCTCCTTATGTTGGAACAGTTGATGATTAGTGGCTGACTAATACATTTTCTTATTAAGTATTTCAATAGAATAAAGTTCTTTTGTTGTATTTTAGCTGTTGTAACTATAAAATGTTACAATTGAATCATATCTGAGACACAGCATCTTACATTTGTCTTTCAAAAACTGTAAAAGTTAGGGTCTAGACTATCTCCATAATATATTTTGAGGGTCTGGTCTGGTCCAGAACATCATATATGTCAGGGAAGTTTGAACAGGTGGCAGCTCTTTTTTCAGAAAAGAAAAGATTGAGGGGAAACCAGTTAGAGGTTTTGAGGATTTTGATAAGGTAGACATAGAATAAATTTTCCAGTAGCTGTGAAGACCAGAACCAGAGATCATGAATAAAATAAGATGATCACTAATAAGTAGCAGGACACTAGGAAGGTCAAAGAAACAGAGGATTTTTGGCGTACTTGTTCACACATCCCTGAAGGTGGCAGGACAAGTTAATAGAGTAGTTAGTAAGGCATTTGGGACACTTGCCTTTATCAGCCATGGCATACGTTATGAGAGCTGGGAGGTTATGTTGGAGCTGTACAGAACTTTGATTAGGCTATAGCTGGAGTACCGTGTACAGTTCTGGCCACCACACTAAAGGAAGGATGTGATTGCCCTGGACGGGATACAAAGGAGATTCAACAGGGTGTTGACTGGATAGAGCAGTTTAGCTTTTAAAAAAGGATTGATAACCTTGGGGAGTTCTCTTTAGAGCAGAGATGGCTGAGAGATGATCTGATTGAGGTGGAAAGATTATGAGGGGCATTAGCAGGGTGGATAGGAAGCAGCTGTTCCTTTTAGTTGAAGAGTGGACAGCAAGGGGGCATAATTTTGAGGTGAAAAGCTGGAGATTTAGATGGGATTTGAGGAAAACATTTTTCACCCAAAAGGTGGTGGGAATCTAGAATGCACTACCAGGAAAGGTAGTAGACATGAGAAACCTCATCAAATTTAAAAACGATATGGATGAGCACTTGAAACATCCTAACATTCAAGGCTACGGGCCAAGTTTTGGAATGTGGGACTAGTGGAGATTTAGACTAGACTTTTTGTAATCAGTGCAGATTTGATGGGCCAAAGGACCTCGACTGTAATGTGGTTCTATAGTAGCCTAATCAGGAATGCAGGAGAAATGTCATTAACAAGGGAGTACTTGGAATGTGAAACATACTACCCACAAGGACAGAAACAATGATAAATGCACTTAAGGGGAAGTTAGATAAGCAGATAAGGGAGAAAGCAATGGAAGGAAATGTTGAAGTTAGATGAAGAAGATTAGGAGGAAGCTCATGTAGTGTATGAAGCACAAACCTGTTAGGTTGCATGGCCTATTTCTGTGATGTAAAATACTCTGTAATACTGTGTAAATGCGATAGGTTTGATAGCATAAAAAGTCAAATCTATTTGTCAGAAAGTGTTGGTTCCATATAAAAGGTGATTCTTTTATTTGCTTTAAGAGTTGGTGCGCTATAAAAGATGCTACAGGTTCCATTGTGATATAAAAGGACAAACCTTGGAAGGATATTCATCATTTCCTATCTTTAGGGAATAGACATTTCCTATTTAGTACAACCTTTAAAATATGAATGAGCCAATTTGCTTGAAGTCTATGGAAAGTGCTCTGTTACAGCAGACAACTGCTCATTAACACTGTTGGAACAGGACAAGATTGTAACATTTCTGGAGTTCCACAAATATCCCACAAGCAGGTGCGAGTTGGTTATTAAAGTTATTTCAGATGGCACATGACTTACAGATTACAGCAATTGTGTCAACATAAACTGGTAATAGCATGTATTGAACTGTGTTGTTAGTTTTTTTTTCAATGGGTGGGTCATCTGTCATCATAGAATTGCACCCACACCAAAACTTAGTTTTAGTTTTAAAAAAAATGCTAATAAACTTCATGCAGTCAAGGTGGTGATGTGCCGTTCTCACTAATTGCTTGTAAAAATAAGATTATTGATAGATATCACTACAGTAATTTTTTTTCCCCAAATGCTCAGTGCATGTACAAGTTCAGCAAATTATTTGGTCAAGGCAGCAGTTTGGTTAATGTTATTATGCTTGTCAAACTGTCCTTTTGGTTCATTTTGCAAATACTTTATTTCAAATCTCTTTTCTATTTATACCTTCTTCACTGAGCACTGCGTCACTGATTTCCTTAATAATTTTTCTTCATCATTTTCATCTTATTGATTTAATTTGATACAAGTGCAATCCTGCACAATGATATGATAAGTGATAGTTCTAAAACTATTTCTGACTTCTATTATGAGCAATTAAATATTGGCGGCTAACAAAATTATATTGACTGAACTAGCCATTTCTAATTTTCTCAATTATTTTCAGAAGAATCAAACTGCTCTTAGTCTTGTAAATCCAAACCTGCAGCCTCTTCTATGTAGAAGCACAAGGGCAGCAGCTGCATGGGAAGAGCACCACCTCTAACTTCCCTAACAACTCACATGCCATTCTGACTTAGAAATATATCACCATCGTTCCTTCACTGTCAATGGGTCAAAATCCTGGGATTCGACACTGGATGTTCCTAAATTTAATCAGTGCCCAGCAAAGGTCCCTTATTTATTTTGTTTCCTGTTGGAATATCCTTGAATGGTTATGCTCAAGGGTGAGGAGTGATGAACTAACTCTTTCTAAATTCAATGCACCCCCTGGTTAGTCACAAAATGGTTAATCTAAAAATAATCCTTTTTCTTATTGATACCATATCACATCTAAATGTATTGATATTTTAAAAGGAGCCAGATTTAACAGGCATTCTTAAGTTAAAGAAAGTTTGGGTTCATTAACCACGAGAAAGACAACAAATGAGACACACATACACACAGATTAAAAATTTGAATTGAGTAAAAATGTAGCAGTTAATAAGAATAATCATAGAATCCCTACAGTGTGGAAGCAGGCCATTCGGCCTATTGAGTCCACACCAACCCTCTGAAAAGTATTCAGACCTATCCCATCCCTGTAACTCTGCATTTCCCATGGCTAATCCACATGGCCTGCACAATTTTGGATTGTGGGAGGAAACTGGAGTACCCGGAGGAAACCCATGCAGATATAGGGAGAATGTGCAAACTCCACACAGTCAGCCGAGGTGGAATCAAACCCAGGTCTCGAACACTGTGAGGCAGCAGTGCGAACCACTGTACCACCATGCCACCCTAATTATTTTCTGTGTTCTGTGAAGGGTATGTGGTAGAAAATTGTGGTCATTTTTTTAATATACTGGTAACACTGATGTTGATCATGAAACAATTGATTTTGAGATTTTCTGGCTCTGGAAGCAAGTTGCTAGATCTTTACACTTCTTGATGATGATTTCACTGGCTGACCTCGCTGCTAATACTTTGAGCGAGCAGCAAAAAGCCCTTCTTACCTGCAACACAGGGACATCTAACAGCTGTCCTCAAAATGTGGTCTTCACAGCAGAAAAGTTCAAACAAGCACATACCCCACCTAAACACTGAGATTAAGGCTACAGGGATTTTAAATCTGTGTTCTTGTGTATTTCTGAGAAGGTAAAACAGTCTGGGATGTAACCCTCAGGAAATGGCTTTACTGAGGGAGGATAATCAGTTTTTGACTTGCATCTGCTTTTATTAAGTCTCTCTGTTTGATGTTTCCCCTGACACGCTACAAGTTTGACATTCCATGGGATGACACAGGGATTCTCAGAAGTAAGCAGCTATTCTTGGCCTGTAGTTCTTTTTAGATACACATGACTTGTACAGAATTTCAATATGTCCATAATTCATATTTATGTTCTACTGTCATAACATCCTGTACCTCCAGGACTGCAGTGGTTTAAGAATGCAGCTCACTGCTGTCTAATGATACTGACATCCCATAAAAAGCAGTTAAAGTTGTAATAGAAGGATAAATAGAGATGCATTTAGTAAATTCCATAATCTCCACTTGGTTCCACAAACTGATTATTGTCATATTATTTTAGTTTTAAAAAATAATTTTAAACAAAAACTGTTACCAAGGAGAATGTATGCTCTGTTAGTTTGCAGTTTTCCATTTTGTGTGGCAGGCTATTACGATGAAAGTTGTTTTGAGCTGGAGAATATCCTTTAACTTCAAAGCAATTTCATAGATCTTTCAGTCCTGTAGGGAGGTAGCTTAGTTATGTGGTAAAGGGAAGCAGCATCTTTTTGTGGAAAGCGTAACAAAAGCACAAAACAATTACTACGATGCAATATGTGAACACTTCTCCTTTCTATCCTGCATGTGAAATGATGAATGAGAAATTCAAAGGGTCCTGCATTGACAATTGTTGTTTTGAATTCTTAAAAGAGAGTATTGCAAGAGCATTTATATTTATGTCGTTAAAACATTCAAGCAGCACCCATATTATCACAAAGTGAGCAGTAAGCTTCATCCACCCACTACCAAAATGAATGTAAAGAAACAGGAATATTGCCATGAACTTACGACATGGTTTTACATATATATACATATGATATATATGCACACACATATATTTATATCTGTTTTCTCAGAAACATTCATTCTTTCCTCTTAATGAACTAATACTACAAACCATTTAGATTTTGTGGAAAATTTAAATTACCATGTATTTCTGCAGACTATTTTTAATGTGGTGCTATTAAAATTATTATGAATTGGTTCAGTGACTTGAGGCAGATTCAAATCTCAGCACTGACCTTTAGTACCAAAAATACAGTTTGCAGAATTGAGATTGATTTTCTTTGTGAGCTGGAATGATTAATGTAAAACTCAGAGCAATAAGTACAAATCTAATTTTCATGATAAAAGTTGTAAAACAGTTTAATTTTTTCTGCTCTGTTGACTTGGTCTTAACAAAGAACAGAAGGTAGCACTCTTGTGTGCAGCCATGTCAGCAATCGCTGGTCCCTACTCAGTGCACATAATGTACTTCCATTCCCTTCAAAGGAACTTAGTTCACGCATTATGCAAAAAGTCATTCATAAGATGCTAGCTATTAATCTTTTCAGACAATTTTACACCTATGGGACCAGACACCTGGCATCTGAGAAGCTTTATTCTGTAATTCCTTTTAAATGTAATAATCAGCTGAATTCAGCAAAATTAGATGGCGCTATCTATCGTGTGAGTAGAAAGATTCTGTGTTGCACAGTTTACAAGTACACAGATGGAGATGCGTGCCTTAATTAGCATGGCTGGTATCAGGATGATCAATACAGTAATTATATTGCTAACATTCTGTCAAATCAAAACAGAATTTTTATAAATTTTATGAATTAGTGAAGATTGAAGAAACTGCACCTGTGACTTTCTCACCGACTTTCAGCCTGACATGACTTGGAATAGTCATAATTTGTAATGCACAGCATTCGCATTGCGTTTTCCCCACATCTCTCCTTTTAATGAGGAATTCTGCATATTCTAGATACCAATCTCACTTTTACTAAAAAACCTAACATCAATCCTTACACATTACAAATTATATATTGGAGTCTAATTCACTCTTCATCAAATGCCTACAATAAATAATAAATAAATCATTGAAACTATGTATTCTGAATTTCCACGCAAAAAGATAAATAGCTCACATGAACCAATAACATAATCTCAATTTTATCATGATTCAACACTGATCAGTTTATTCAGCTGCTACGATGCTTATTTACAGAGTAATGCGGTGCAATCTGTGCTCTAGCTGGCTTTAATCAATCATGTACTTTTTGATACTCATTAAACTTTGCGTTGTGGTCTCATGCTTTTGTTACAGTCATTGTCCTAACATGTAATGCTTTTGATCTTTTATTTTTCTGTCTCATGTTAAGTTTCTACAACACAATTTGAGGAGAAAAGCAAAATACTATGTTTGTGGAAGTTGGAAAATAAAATCCGAAAATTGTGCAATATTCAGCAGGTCAGAAAGCATTTATGGAGAGAGAGATGCAGACAGACAGAATTAATGTTTTCAGGTCGAGGATCTTTAATTAGGAGCTGAAGACGAGGGGTTGAACCTTATGTTTATTTTTGGGTAAGTATCAGTTTTGTTGAGTTTGTTGGAAGGTTTCTCACCTGCCATGCTGAGATATCCATGTTGCACCAGCCGAGTAAGTCTCACTCTTTATTCCACTGCAACTCTCACGGATTAATGTGAGATGGGAGCATATTCAGGAGAGTACTTCACTGCAATACCTCCGCAGCTGATTGAGGAAGTAACAACCTAGGGATTGCCGGAAATCAGGCATATGCTAGGCCTCAGGCAGAAGATTAGCTCATAGAGTTGTTATTAAGAAAATCATCTAAAGGCACAGGCAGATACAGGAGTAAGAAACAGGTTTGTTGGAGCCATTGGGAAAACTGACTTGAAAGTTTATGGACCACACCAGTGCTAGTTTACCATCCTGCATCTGGCATGTGAGTGTGTGTCTGCCTCCATACACATATCAGTGACTGCCATGTTCTTTGTTAAGACCAACCTCAGTGTCTCCTGCATATACACACAGACCTACATTCCATTGCTGTAACACTCCAGGTGCCCATTCCTCACAAAGGGATAGGGTGTTGCCAGTCAGCATCCAAAGGGAGGAGGAAACACATACTGGCTGTCCCCCCAAGAAGTCTCCACTCGGTACACTCCAGAGGTGGCTGGGCTCCTCCACCTCCACCCTATGTGCCTCCCTCAACCCTGTGTATGAGGAGGGTGAACCTGCACCTGGACAGGACACACTCAACATGTCTGAGCCCTACAGCTACAAACATCCCCAGGACCAACTGACCAAAACTCCGAGCTCCACAGTAAGGCAGGCTCTCTCCATCCCAGCGATGGAACCTGGGGATCAACTAAACATAGTGGCAGTAAATGTGAAGAAGAAAACCTTCAGTCACAGTCACATAGGTGGCACAGGTCAAGCTACAGTATAAATACATTATTGTATTTGTAAATATATATTCACTTTTCACCACTAACTGTGTGAATAAATGCCATTTCAGATGCAAATATAAGAATGAAGGTCTAGAAGCCAGTACTACACAACATTCTAACTCTGTATGAATGATAGCTATCTTGTTCATAGCACTCATATACTAGCATGAAACTTTGTCAGGATTAAGTAAAGAGCGTCAGATGTTGTGAAGGCTTCCATCTGTTTGCAACCTTAACCTTATTAAACAGCATGATCTGTATAGAAAGAACAAAGTGATGAGCTGCACATACATTTGGATTATACAGAGGAGGCTGATCTCAGCAACGTTAAGACATTTATAATTAGGGAAAGAAGACTTCAATTCCATTGAACAAGTTTCACAAAGACATCCTGCCAGTGTTGCCTTGGCAAATGCTGCAGTGCTATAGGATGCTGAAGTTGCTGTTTTGTCTGAAGAACATCCTCATCATCAGAACACTGGCTTTCACATATTTCCCATGTCCACCCCTTAGCCTCAGTATATCCTCCAGTTGTCTGAAGCAGAGATTCCGAGGACAAATGGTGTCTACAATTTGTATGGTACTGGTACCAAACCCAGACTTGACCTGTATGGAAACCTGATGTAAAAGGGCACTCCAAAACCCTTGTTGGCCCCAGTAGAATAAGATGTTGCATTGCAGAAACATTTGATATCATGACACGGGTATCTGACCACCACCTTTGGACACAGTATAACACCGTTGTTTCTCTCTTGTGTGCACAGCATTCTATGGAAGTGGTGTGACTGTGGCTGCTCTGCATCTTCACTGTATCATAAAGGCATCAATGACTGGAAACTCCATAATAGGGACCAGATCCACATCCACTGGAGATTAATGCTGGTTCTCATCCAATATGTTCCTCATCCATTTGTGTATCGATCTTTAATGCATTGGCCACAGGTGTGACCTCTGTGCAGATCTATTGGGCATGGTTCCAATGAGCTTGTATAGACAATGTCAGAGACAAAGCAGATCCTCAGTAATATGATCATTCAGCAGTCATAGCACATGAAAATAACATTTGAAAAATATGAGATCATAAGATATAGGAGTGGAATTAGGCCATTCAGCCATTTCGTATCTGCTTCCCTATTTGATCATGGCTGATGTTTCTCAGCCCCATTCTCTTGCCTTCTCCCTGCAACTCTTGATCCCCTTATCAATCAAAAACCTATCAATCTCTGTCTTAAGTATACTCAATGACTTGGCCTCCATAACTGTCTGTGACAATGAGCTCCACAGATTCACCACCCTCTGGCTAAAGAAATCCCTCTTCATCTCAGTTCTAAAGATTCCTCCCTTAACTCTGAGGCTGTACCCTCAGGTCCTAGTCTCTCCCACTAGTGGGACCATCTTCTCCAGTCTACTCTATCCAGGCGTCTCAGATTCCCCCTCACCCTTCTCAACTCCATTGAGTATAGACTCAGAGACCTCAATTGCTCCTCATATGACAAGCCTTTCATCCTCGGGATCATTCATATAAACATTCTCTGGAACTCATCTAAGATCAACACTTCCTTCCTTAGATATGGAGCCCAAAACTACTCACAATATTCCAAATGTGGTCTGACCAGAGCCTTATACAGTCTCAGTAGTATATTTCTGCTCTTATATTCTAGCCCTCTTGAATTGAATACTAACATTGCATTTACCTTTCTAACTGCGACCCGAACCTGCATGTTAATCTTAAGAAAATCTTGAACTAGGACTCCCAGGGCTATTTGTGCTTCAAATTTCTGAAGCCTTTCCCTGTTTAGAAAAACATCTATGCCTCTATTCTTCCTTCCAAAGTGCATAACCTCACACTTTCCTACATTGTATTCCATCTTTCACTTCCTTGCCCAATCTCCTAGCCTGTCCAAGTTCTTTTGCAATCTGTCTGCTTCCTCAACACTACCTGTCCCCTCCATGTATCTTTGAGTCATCTGAAAGACTTGAGTTCAAATCCTGCTATGGCAAATGGTGGAAAGTGAATTCAGTAAAATCTGGCGTTAAAAGTTTGATGAGGACAATGAAACAATTGTCAGGAAAATCCCATCTGGTTCCCTAATATTGTATAGGGAAAGAAACTGTCATCCTTACCTAGTTTGACCAATATATGACTCCAGAATCACAGCAATGTTCTTGACTCTCAACAGCCCTTTGGCCAACTAGGAATGGGCAATAAATGCTGACTGAGATAGAGACACCCACATCCTATGAGGGAATAATAAGAAAATATCCTCTGATGTGTCTAAACAAATCATTCAGGTCAAACCACAATGAAGCCAAGAGTAGGGAATTAAACTTGATCAACTACATGGCATCAAGGCACTAGAAATGACAATGGCAATCCCAGGCCTGCAGACCCTGCAAGGTCATCCATAATAATAGCTGCAGGCTTGTATTGGAGTTGGAAGAGCTGTCCCACAGAATAATCAAACAACAGCCTAACATTTTTGCAAGCTGGAGGAACATCACTTTATCTTCTGCCTAAGTATCTTCAGCCTTTAGGACTCAACATTGAACTTAACAATTTCTAAATGTGAACATCCTCCTCCATGTTTATTACCCATCTCAACACCTCTAGATCCTGTTCTGTATGGGTTGCACCCAGCACAGCCAACATATTTTCAAACATTTACACTTCTTGGTAGCACATTCTGTGACAGTTACTTCCTTCTTGGCTTATCGTCAACAATTCCTTTGTTTGCTTCTCATGTTTCCCTCTCTCTGTCTCTCTCTTTTTCTGGGTATCATCTCCATGTATTCTATTCACACCTTCCCCAACTTTAGCCCCCAATATCAGCTTTGCACTCTTCCAGAGGTTTTAACATTTTTCCTTAAATAATCTGCCCAGAACTGAACACAATACTCCAAATGTGACCTAACCAATGATTTATACATGTGTAGCATCACTTCCTTGCTTTTATATTCCATGCTCTTATTTATAAACGCAAGGATCCTATAAGTTTTCTTACCAAGTATTTCAGCTTGCCTGCTCACCTTCAGAGAATTACGCACACATTCCCTGAGGTCGCTCTGCTCCTGTACTCCCCACAAGGTTGTAATATTAAGCCTGTGTTGTCTCTCTGTGTTTCTTCTACAAAAATGCATTAGCTCACATTTCTGTGCTTGAATTTCATCTGCTAAGTGTCTGCCCACTTGACCAGCTTGTCAGTGTTCCTGTGAGGTCCCTCAGCATCATTCCACAATTCACTGCTCTCCTCAGCTGAGTATCACTTGCAAATTTAGAGATTTTGCCCTTAACATTCATAAATACCACACTTTCCCAGCTATTTTCAACTCTGATGAAGGGTCACTGGACTTGAAATGTTAGCTCTGTTTCTCTGACTATAGATGCTGGCTGACCTGCTCAGTTTCTTCGGCGCTTTCTTTTTCATTTACAACAGCGTGTGTGGCAAAACATTTCTTCGACTTTGTGATATTAACTGAAACTAAATTTAGACCTTTTAGATCTTTTCCTTAAGGTTCCTTGTCATGAAATAACTTATAGTTCCCCAATTAATTGCTAATTAAGGAAGAAGAAGGAAGTATATGATGCATTATGAAATAATAATAGCGGTAGAAATCAGGAAGAGTATCTCAAATCCAGGAGAGAGGCTAAGGTTAGAGTAAGGCAAGCTAGAAGGAAGCTTCAGGAAAGGATGGCAGACTATGCTAAAAACAAATAGCAAAATGTTCTTCCAACATATTAATAGTAAAAGATTAGTGATGATAGAGTGGGGCCCATAAGGAACAAGCAGAGTAAGCTGCTCACTAAAGCAAAAGGTATGGTAGAAGTACTAAACGAGTTCTTTGTGTCTGTCTTTACCAAATTAGAAAATGATGACAATGGTCCAGTTGAAAATGTGGGTGTTGAGCAACTGAGCAGTATAGTGATAGATAAAGAAGAGTAGCTAAAAAGGCCGGCACCACTTCAGGTGGAGAAGTTGGCAGGTCCAGATGGGATGCATCCTAGATTGCTGAGAGAGAGAGAAAAGGGAGCAAATTGCAGAGCTCTTAACAGAAATTTTCCAGGGATCTCTGATCACAGCACAGCTGGGGACTGGACAATTGCAAAAGAGACACCACTGTTTAAGAAACAGGCTAGGATAACCTTACAAGCTGTGTAAGCTTGACGTCAGTAGTAGGAAAACTGATGGAGGCCATAATGTGGGATAATATAAATATACAATTGAAGAAAAATAAGTTACTACTAGACAGTCAACATGGCTTTGTCAGGAGCAGGTCATATCTGTCAAATTTAACTGAGTTCTTAGATGAGGTGACACAGACAGTGGGTGAAGGTAGTGCCATGGTTTTCTATACTTGGACTTTCAGAAAGCATTTAGTATGGTGTCACATGACAGGTTAGTTAGAAAATTAGAAATGTTTAGGGTTGATTGGCCCTTGTTGGCATGGAATAAAAGTTGGCTAAAAGATGAGAAATAAAGGAAAGGTGTAGACGGGCATTTTTCACATTAGAGGCAAGATGAAATTGTGTTCCCCAATGATTGGTGTTGGGACCGTTGCTTTTTCTGATTTATATAAACGATTTGGAGATGAATGTTTCAGGCAAAATCTTTAAATTTGCAGATGATACTCAGCTGAGGAAAGTAGTGAATTGTGAGGATGATGCCGAGGGACCTCAAAGGGACACTGAGAAGTTCGCCAAGTGGGCAGAAGAAACACAGAGAGACAATACAGGCTTAATGTTACAACTTTGATGGGGAGTACAGGAGCAGAGGGACCTCAAGGTTCATGTGCATAATTCTCTGAAGGTGACCAGGCAAGCTGAAACACCTTAAGAAGGCATATAGGATCCTTGGGTTTATAAATAAGGGCATAGAATATAAAAGCAAGGAAGTGATGCTACACCTCTATAAATCATTGGTTAGGTCACATTTGGAATTCTAGGCAGATTGTTTTAGGAAGGATGTTAAAACCCTTGGGAGAGTACAACTGTGATTTACGAGAATGATATCGGGATTGAGGGATTTTAGATACAAGGAAAAGTTAGAAAAATTGGGCTTATTCTCTTTGGAGCACGGAAGATTTAAGAGGTGACCTGCTGAGGTGTTCAAAATGATGAACAATTTTGATAGGGTAAGGAAGGATATACTATATCATAGAATCTCTACAGTGTGGAAGCAGGCTATTCTGCTCATCAAGTCCACACTGACCCTCTGAAGAGCATTCGAACCAGACCCACCCCCATTCCTGCATTTGCCATGGCTAATCCACCTAGCCTGCACAGCCCTGGACACTATTGGCAATGTAGTGTGGCCAATCCACATAATCTGTACATCTTTGGGCTGTTGGAGTAAACTGGAGCACCCGGCGGAAACCTACGGGGAGAATGTGCAAACTTCATACGGACAGTCACCCGAAGGTGGAATCAAACCCTGGTCCCTGGCACGGTGAGGCAGAAGTACTAACCACTGAGCCGCTATACCACCCATTGGTATGTCAGTTGCTATGTCAGTATCTTAGGGTCATAATTTCAAGATTCTCAGCGACAGCTCGGAGTGAGATGAGGAGAAACATCTTTGCTCAAAGAGTTGTTATGATTAGGAACGCACTGCCCAGGAGAGTGGTGGAGGCAGAATCCATGGGAGGTTTTGAAAGAGAGCTGGAGACATATTTAGAAGAAGTGATGAATTTAGAGGGGGATGGAGGTAGAGTTGGAGACTGGGACTAACTGGGTAGCTCTTTCGAGAGCTGGTATAGACATGATGGGCAGAAAGGCCTTCTTCTGAATTGTAAATAAAATTGTAAAATCATTTGCGTACAAATCACATATGCTACTGTACTGACATTTCTCGTCTATAGTATTTTGTATTGCCTGAAGCACTGTTGGTTTATTTTCATGCTTTGTGTATTTTACACCGTCAAAGATATTGACAGAATCAACCTTGTAAGCTGTTACGTATGAATAGACCTTTAGAAATCAATGTGGGTTACTTAATATCCACTGCATATTTAACAGTTGCTCAGCTTTGGTACAAGGGTGGATTAATCCAAATAAAAATGGCTCTGTATTTAGTATATTTCTAGTTACAAAGGCCTGGCTGCTGAACTCTGATTACTCTAATTGCACATGAATGCAGGAAACTAAATAATTATCCTTCTTCTTTCTAAATCAAACAGGAAATTAACCACCAAAATGTAAAAGGAAGCAGGCTTTTGTGACCAAGGGTATTTCATACTGAATTATACATGACTGCATCAAGCAGTAGAATGAGGTTCTAAGCAAGGGAATTAAAAATACTGATATGATTTAATTGCAATTGATTTTATTTTTCCCAGTCATCAGTTTAGTTTCATCAGAATATGGATTGCAATTTATTTCATTCACCAATTCCATACAATCGTGGAGATAGCTGGCAGAGAGCAAAATTAGTCCTGCCTCCATGGAATATTTTCTAAATCATCTGCAAAAAGATAAGCAACAAATATTGCCTTTATCACCAAATATGTGGTAGATTTATATTCAGCAATATCTCACTGCATAACTGAGCAAATAAAATCTTTCTTCACTATTATTTGTGCAAATAAAGACAAATAAAGACCCTTGACTGGAGTTTTGATACAATGCTTGCATCTTTCCTGCACTACAAAATTCTTTGTGCTGGTAATCTTGTCAATGTATTGATATGACAACCTCGAATACTTACTCCTATTAGCTTCTGTTGTTTCAAATAGATGCCTCAAATCTTTTGTCCTTTTCTCCCAAAGGGAAGCTTGAAACTCTTTTACCTGTCTTAATTTAAAAATAACATGTTTTGTTTCAGACAAAATCATAGCCAGAAGCATTCTAATCTAAGTTGAAGAGCAAAACAGTCCAGGCTATGAATACCTGAAAGGATACACTCAACACTGAGCCTTGGTAGACAAAGGATCTCATTGTATAGCGCAAGGATATTCTTCGTCTGGGAAGTTTGCCTCCATTTCTTAGCCACAAATTACCTTAAGGAGCAAACAAGGAAAGTGTGAATATAAGCTTCTGTTGTAGGTAGGAAATGAACTTGTCACCTAAAATGACTGCCTAACTCTCTTCTGTTATTCCTTTGTACCTTACATAATTTCAGTATCATTGGTTTATCATGAACATACACAGGTAGAAAAATATATAAATATTTTCATATTTTAGGACCCAGGGTCACCATGAAGAACCAGTTAAGATAAAGTACAAATGAACACTAAGTGAAAAAGACAATGTACTGTGCATCAACTCATAATACCCATAATAGGCTAATACGAGCTTTTCCATTTCTGGCACCCGCCTTTCGTGTTGTCTTAGGCCAATTCAATTTATTCAGAAATTTATTAATTGTTTATTCAGACACAACATAGAGATCTAATCCATCAGAGATTTTGGATACTCACTAGCAGTAGGCAGATTTGAGAATTTTCCTTTTCTTGATTAGAAGCGCAGAAGTCAATTGGAGCATTTTTATTATTATTCATTCACATGATGTGGGTGTCGCTGGAAAGGCCAGGGTTTATTGCCCAACCCTAGATGTCCAGAGGGCAGTTAAGAGTCAACCACATTGCTGTAGGTCTGGAGTCACAGGTAGGCCAGACCAGGTAATGATTGTAGTTTCTTTCCCTAAAGGACATTGGTGAACCAGATGGATTTCTTCCAACTATAGGCAATGATTCATAGTCATCATTCTTAATTCCAGATTTTTATTGAATTCAAGTTCCACCACCAGCTGTGGTGGGATTCAAACTGGGATCCCCAGAACATTACTTGGATCTCTAGGTTAACAGTCCAGTGATAATACCACTAGGACATCACCTCCCGTCTTTGTGCCCTGTTTGCTAAGTCAGCATAGAGTGGTATGCGTGTCACTTGGGACCTAGATAAACCAATTCAGCCACAGTGAAAGTCCTACAAGTAAAACAAGCTCTGTGGTTAATAGTTGGTTATCTCCACAAAAGTCACAGTGGTCAGTCTTTCTTTGTTGTTCCTATATTGTTCAGACAATATAGGAATCACTGGCCAGGCCAGGATTTATTGCCCAATCTTAATTGTTCTTGAGAAGATGGTAATGAGCTAATGTATGTAGACCATACATTCCTCGAGCTGTCACAAATGTGACAATTTAATGAAACTGCTGTAAATCTCAAGTTACACATGCATCCATGTGCACATGCACACACACGGACGCATACACACACAAACATACACAAACACAAATTTTGTATAATGTGTCCAAATCACAAAAACTGGTTGGGTAGTTTCGCAATTCTTTCAATTTTTATGATTATCTTCACAATGTCATCTGCACAGCGATGATCAATCTTGTGTTCACTGATTGACTGGTTGGGCTGAGATTTTTCTTTTCCTTTAACATTTTTTTAAAGCATCTCTGAATGTAGTTTTTCTGCTGTTTCAACAGAGAGCTAGAAAGCAACATTACAGAGAAAAGAGACAAAGCAACCAGCCCACGGTAGTTTCCTTGCTTTTCTGTTTGTGTCTCCATAACTGGGTGTGTGATAAGCATAGTTTGACCAATCAGGAGGTTGTTACGATGCTGAGTTCTCCTGATTTCATAATAAATAGTGCCAGTTTGTTGGGACTCAAAATCCCCGTCAAATATTGTTTCATATACATCAGTTAACCTCACTCATTTTTCCAAGTTGCAACAATTCCTTGTACATTCTCTCCTTTTAAAAGCAGTGTTTCTTTAAAAAATTCAGTCCATAGACCAAAAATAAAAAAAAAGGATGTGATCACTTATAAGAGATAGTAGGAACTGCAGATGCTGGAGAATCCGAGACAACAAGGTGCAGGGCTGGATGAACACAGCAGGCCAAGCAGCATCATAGGAGCAGAGAGGCTGACGTTTCGGGCCTAGACCCTTCATCAGCCTCTCTGCTCCTA